>NW_026061897.1:359293-718587 GCF_023897955.1 Schistocerca gregaria
TCTGATGGTTGGGTAGGTAGACAGACATCTTCCGGGGTGGACAGCTAATCGGACATGGTTTGAGGGAGTTTAGGTAGACAGACATATTCCAAGGGTGGGGAGATGAGAGACAGACATTTTCTGATGTGGAGATAGGTAGACAGACGTCTTCTGAGGGGGTTGTAGGTAGACAGACATCTTCAGAAGGAGATTGTAGGTTGATGGACATATTTTGTGCAGGTAATTCCAAGGGGTGGTAGTTTAACAGACATCTTCCCAGGGGGGCTGAGTAGATAGACAGACATCATCCAACGTGGGTAGACAGACATATTCCAGGTGTAGTAGACATCCTCCAAGGGGTAGACATCTTCGAATGGTGGTGATGGTAGGTAGACAGACATCCTATGAGAGTGGGGTTAGAGATTCTCTGAGAGGGGGGTGTAGATAGCTACCGAGAGTGGAGGTAGATAGACATATTCCGAGTGGGGGGGGGGGTTGGATAGAAATCTTCCGGGGGTTGAAATTTGGCAGTTGGTAGACTGGGCTTTTCTGAGACTGTGTTTGGAAGACTTTTCCGAGGTGGGAGGTAGACAGATATATTCCAAGGCAGTTGGTAGGTAGACAGACTAATTCCAGGGTGGTTGGTATGCTGAGAGACATCTTCTGAGGGGGGGGGGGGGGTAGACAGACATCGCCTGAGGGGCTGGAAGACACCTTCCAAAGTTTGGGGGTCTCTAGACATCTTCCGAGACAGGGGTAAACAACTTCCGAGTGGGGGGGGCTGAGTAGGGGTTGGGATAGGTAGACAGACAAATTCCGAGAGGGCAGGTAGGTAGATAGACATCTCCTTAGTGTGGGGGGGGGGGGGTTGAGAGACATCTTTCAGGGTGATAGACATCTTACGAGGTGGGGAGAGAGTTTTTGTGGGGGTGTAGATAGACATCTTCACAGGGTGAGGTAGGTGGACAAACATCTTCCTTAGGGGGGTGAGATAGGCAGACATCTGCCAAGGGGGCAGGTAGACAGACATCTCCTGTGGAGAGTTACGTAGACTGACATTTTCTAAGGAGGCAAGTAGGTAGAATTACATATTAGGTGGTGGGGCGATGAGAGACAGACAGCTTTCGATGGGGTAGAGGTAGTATGAAATCTTCCAATGTGGGAGGTGTATGTAGATATCTTCTGAGAGGGGTAGGTACACAGACATCTTCCGAGGGGTGGGGTAGGTAGACATTCATATTCTGTTGGGAGGGGTAGGTAGTCATACATATTCTAAGGGGGGGGGGTTAGGTAGACAGACATATTCCAAGGGTGTGGGTAGGTATACAGACATCATCTGAGGGGGAAGGGGAGGTGCAGGTTGACAGAGATCTTCCATGGTGGGTAGCTCGGTAGATATCTTCTGAGGGGGATAGATAGGCATAGATAGATAGGCATATTTCGAAGGTGGGGTAGATAGGCACCTTCCCAGGGGGGGGGGGGGGACAGATCATCATGGGTGTGACGTCACGTGAGCTGCACTGCTGTTGAAATAACTTGTTAATGTTTTATAAATTTTAGACTTCATTTACGTATTTTAAAGTTTTTTTGTGTTATTATTTTTGCCGTAAAAGCAAATTATTTGTGGATATTCATTTATCTCAGTCTTTCTTCCTGTGGTATTGACTCGAGTGGTCTATTATTTGTGAGTGTGCTTTCATGGTTCGTCTAAGCCTCGCGCCTCATCAGTGTGTTTACATTTTGCGGCGTGCACTGCATCTGCAGCGGTTATAAGCTAAGTACTGACGAACGTGTTTGTGCTCTGTAATACAGTTATTAAACTGAATAGATTGCAGTGGTGTTGCTTGCCATTTTTGGCGAAATAATGACTTAATAAACTCTTGTAATCGTTCGCTCGCTGTATTTATAGAGATTTCAGTGTGTTGAAGTCGTTTAGTAAATTTCGTGCTTTAGTTTTCAACTGGCGTTTAGTTTAAATTTTTTGGTTTTAGACAATAATTTTGTGAAGTTTTGCTGGTATTGGTATCGGCTGTGTTGTAGTAGTATTAATACAAGTAGCTGCTTTCTTAGTAGGCAGAGAATTTCGAGACCATAGTTGTTAGTTCTTAAATAGTGCTGCTTTTGTAACTGAACTTTGGTAACGTAGACGTATAGTTTTTTTTAGTAACTGTAAAATTTTATCGTGAGTGAGAAGTGATGGCTATGTCGTAGGTTTGTGAGTAGTGGATTACGCTGTGGGATTTGTTCAAAGTATTTTCATTGGGGGGAATGCAGTGGGGAAGCCAGTGGTAATTTGAGGGTGATCCTGTCTTGGGAATGTAGAATCTGTAGTAGAAACAAGTTAATAGAGGAGCAGGAGCGTAAGATCTGTGCCCTTCAGGTGCAGTTACAATGCGCAAAGGAGGAACTAGATAAGTTGAGGAGGGTGAAGGGTGCTGGGGAATGGGAACTGGCAGTTGACAAGAAGATAGATAGGAAAAGGAGGTAGTCAGACAGTTTTACTTTGCATACATGCAATAGATACGACAAACTGTCAAAGTTGAGCGGAGAGGAGCCTCGTGTAGCTGTATATGGAGGTAACTTGCAGCCGTCCTCAGCAATTAGGAGGCCTAGGTTCTGCTGCTAGGTAGTTACCGGGTAGAGGTGTGGGCCAGCATTTGCAAGAAGTTTTGTGGAGTGAGTACCAGGTCACAAGCATTGTGAAGCCTAATGCAGGGTTGGCTCAGGTGGCTGAAAGCATAGGGGAGTTATGTAAGAATTTTACAAAGGAGGATCAGGTAGTGATAGTGGGTGGTGCTGGGAGCAGTCACAATAGGGACAGGGGGTATGATGTCAGTGGTGACTTGGTTAAGATAGCTACTCAAACTGGTGGCACTAATGTGCTTTTCGTGCAACTGTTTCAGCATAATGATCGGCCACACCTTAATGCGGCTGTTGGGCGCGTAATTGTGGGGCTGGGGAGTGCACTGATGGGAGAGGGCATGGATCACATCTCAGTGGTGCCAGTTGGGTCTATCAGTAGATGGGGTTTCACTAGGCATGGCCTTCCCCTCAATAGGTATGCGAAGGAGAGGCTACCTAAGCTTATAGGTGACAGTGTAGTGGGTGGTGGTGGCGGTAGTGGTGTCACTCATGGAAAAATTCCTGTAGTAGTTGGTGTTAGAGCTGCACCTTTTTAATACTGAAGTCAGCTGATTGGTATACCTGCTTAAAGGAATTGCTTCTAAGTTTCAAAAATGGTTCTAATGGCTCTGAGCACTATGCAAATTAACATATGGGGTCATCAGTCGCCTAGAACTTAGAACTAATTAAACCTAACTAACCTAAGGACATCACACACATCCATGCCCGAGGCAGGATTCGAACGTGCGACCGTAGCAGTCGCGCGGTTCCGAACTGAGCGCCTAGAACCGCAAGACCACCGCGGCCGGCGTGCCTCTAAGGGCTCTCCTCCAGAGGATGTAATGTTTCCAAGTAGAGAAGGAATTGGCATATTTCATCAGAATATAAGAGTTATTAGGGATAAAGTTCGTGAACTGCTAACAGATGTTAACGCTGAAATTATTTGTATATCAGAGCACCACTTCAATAAATTGATAATTTATAGGCTTCCTTTACCAGGCTACTTATTAGCTGGCTGTTTCTCAAGGAGTTTCTTGCGGGGTGGGGAGGTGTCACCGTACATAAAAAACAGTACGTTATTTGAGTCCATAGACTTATCACGACACTGCACTGAACAGATATTTGAAAGTTGTGCAGCATTTGTTGAATTTAGTGAAACTCAACTTCTAATTGCTTGTGTTTATAGGGCCTCTAACTCCAACTTCAGAGCATTTTTGCTTAAGCTAGAGAGGGTTCTTGATTCACTTTGTAGGAAGTACCAGAAAGTAGTTATATGTGGGGACTTCAATATTAATTTTGTATATGATTGTGCAAGAAAAAGGGGGGTTGGGTTGTTTGGGGAAGGAGACCAGACAGCGATGTCATTGGTCTCATCGGATTAGGGAAGGATGGGGAAGGAAGTCGGCCATGCCCTTTGAGAGGAACTAACCCAGAATTTGCCGGGAGTGATTTAGGGAAATCACGGAAAACCTGAATCAAGATGGCTGAACGCGGGACTGAACCGTCGTCCTCCCGAATGTGAGTCCAGTGCCTTAACCACTGCGCCACCTCGCTCGGTCCCAAGAAAAATGATGTTGGTAGATCTCCTAAATTCATATGATCTGATGCCAACTGTGTTTTTTTTTTCAAATTAGGGTGCAGGCGAATAGTAGCACGGTCATAGACAATATTTTTATTCGTTCCTCAATACTAGATGGGCATCCTGTTAGTAAAAGTGTGAATGGCCTTTCAGACCATAATGCACAAATTTTAACACTAAAAGGTTTTTGTACTCAACCCAATGTCATATTTAGTTACAAAGAACGTAGGAAAGTCAATCCAACAGCAATAGAGTGTTTTTTAAAACTTGTCAAGGAACAAGAGTGGCAAGATGTTTATAGTGCCAATAATACGGATGATAAATACAATGCTTTCCATGGCACATTTCTCATGCTCTTTGAGAGTTGTTTTCCATTAAAACATTCTGAACGGGGTACTAGCAGTAATAGACAGCACAGTTGGCTGACTAGTGGGATAATGATTTCATGTAGAACATAGGGCGAATTATATCAAAATGTTAGAAGTAGTCACAATCAAGCTAAATAAAAATTTAGTTTCAACAGGAAATCATACAAATTTCTTAGCAAATACCTTTCTGAGATTGACGTCTGAAATACTCCTCTGTGATACAAACAAGAGAGAGATTGAGTCAATAACTATATCACTGAAGACTAAGGACTCTCATGGATATGATGGAGTGCCTAGCAGCATATTAAAGTACTGTGCTGCACATGTTAGCCCTGTATTTAGCCATATTTGGAATTTTTCATTTAGAATTGGTCAGTTTCCTGACCGATTAAAGTACTCATCAGTAAAGCCGCTTTATGAAAAGGGAGAAAGGGATAATGTAGCTAATTTTAGACCTACTTCTATGTCATCAGTTTTTGCAAAAGTTACCGAAAAGTCTGTGCATGTAAGGTTAATTGATCATTTGATATCACACAATTTGCTGTCAAATGAACAGTTCGGTTTTAGAAGCCGTTTGACAACTGAAAATGCTGTATTCTGGCGTACAGACGTACTTTTATGCAAAATCTTAAGATCTTAGCTCATGTCCATTGTACCGTTTCAGAGAGAAAAGCGGCCAATATGACGATCTGACATTAAGTCGATTCGATGGAAAATGTCGAAAACGGGCGGATTTCTCATGTTGTTACTACATATGAACATTTTTTTATATTCTCCCGTGCAACGTGGCGTACAGACGTACTCTCATGCATAATCTTAAGGTCCTAGCTCATGTCCAACCGTGCGACTGCTAAGGTCGCAGGTTCGAATCCTGCCTGGGGCATGGATGTGTGTGATCACCGTGGGTGAGTTAGGTTTAAGTAGTTCTAAGTTCTAGGGGACTAACGACCTCAGCAGTTGAGTCCCATTGTGCTCAGAGCCATTTGAACTGATGTTCAATGCACCAAAGCCGGCAAATAAGTCAATAGTTTAGCTCTGCTTGCTACTTTCGATTACATCTTCTTAGAAGCTTTTTTTTGTGTTCTAATATGATGTTTTCAGCTTCTTCCGCATATTGCAATACGCGACATACATTTCCAGACGATAAATGTAACTGTTTCAGAGAGAAAAGCGGCCAATGTGACGATCTGGCATCAAATCGATTCGATGGCAAATGACGAAAGCGAGCGGATCTCTCAAATATTTACTACATATGAACAGTTTTCACATTCCCCCGCGCAATGTGATTTCCAGACGTCGTTTCATGCGAAATCTATAGGTCGTCGGTCATGTCCAATATACCAAAGCCGGCAAATAAGTGAATTACCGATAACTAAATCTTGAATAGTACTGCTTCTTATTGGCGATTACATCTTCTTCGAAGCTTTTTCTGTGTTCTAATATAATGTTTTCAGTTTTTTCCGCATACCGCTACACGCGACATAATTTTGCATACGATAAATGTAACCGTTTCAGAGAGAAAAGCGGCCAATGTTACGATCTGGCATTAAGTCGATTCGAACGCAAATGACGAAAACGGGCGGATTTCTCATGTTGTTACTATTATGTACACCTTTCTCATTCTCCCGTGCAACGTGGCGTACAGACGTACTTTCATGCAAAATCTTAAGGTTATAGCTCACGTCCAATGCACCAAAGCTTGCAAATAAGTGAATAACCGATAGCAAAAACTTGAATAGTACTGCTTCCTACTTTCGATTACATCTTCTTAGAAGCTTTTTTGTGTTCTGATATGATGTTTTCAGTTTTTTCCGCATATTGCAATACGCGACATAAATTTCCAGACGATAAATGTAACTGTTTCAAAGAGAAAAGCGGCCAATGTGAAGATTTGGCAAGACATTCGATTCGATAGCAAATGACGAAAGCGATCGGATTTCTCAGGTTTTTACTACATATGAACACTTTCTACATTCTCCCGTGCAACGTGGCGTACAGACGTAATTTCATGCAAAATCCTAAGGTCCTAGCTCATGTCCAATGCAATAAAGCCGCAAATAAGTGAATAACCGATCGCTTAAACTTGAATTGTACTGCTTCCTACTTTCGATTACATCTTCTTGGAAGCTTTTTCTGTGTTCTATTATGATGTTTTTAGTTTTTTCCACATATTGCAAACTCGTGACACAAATTTCCAGACGATAAATGTAACCGTTTCAGAGAGAAAAGCGGC
The DNA here is from genome assembly GCF_023897955.1 of Schistocerca gregaria. Taxonomy (NCBI): domain Eukaryota; kingdom Metazoa; phylum Arthropoda; class Insecta; order Orthoptera; family Acrididae; genus Schistocerca; species Schistocerca gregaria. The sequence continues at coordinate 366,075 of NW_026061897.1, forward strand.
CAATGTGAAGATCTGGCAAATAATTCGATTCGATAGCAAATGACGAAAGCGGGCGGATTTCTGAGGTTTTTAATACATATGAACACTTTTCACATTCTCCCGTGCAACGTGGCGTACGGACGTACTTTTATGCAAAGTCTTAAGGTCCTAGCTCATGCCCAATGCACCAAAGCCGGCAAATAGGTCAATAGTATAGTACTGCTTGCTACTTTCGATTACATCTTCTTAGAAGCTTTTTTTGTGTTCTAATAAGATGTTTTCAGTTTTTTCCGCATATTGCAATACGCGACATACATGTCCAGACGATAAATGTAACTGTTTCAGAGAGAAAAACAGCCAGTGTGAAGATGTTGCAATAAAATAGATTCGGTAGCAAATGACGAAAGCGGGCGGTTTTCTCTAGTTTTTACTACATATGAACAGTTTCCACATTCCCCCGTGCAATGTGGTTTCCAGACGCCGTTTCATGCAAAATCTTTACGTCGTCGGTCATGTCCAATGTACCAAAGGCGGCAAATAAGTGAATAACCGATAACTAAAACTTGAATAGTACTGCTTCTTATTGGCGATTACATCTTCTTAGAAGCTTTTTCTGTGTTCTAATATGATGTTTTCAGTTTTTTTCCGCATATTGCAACACGCGACATAAATTTCCAGACGATAAATGTAACTGTTTCAGAGAGAAAATCGGCCAATGTGGAGATCTGGCAATACATTCGATTCGATAGCAAATGACGAAAGCGGGCGGATTCCTCATGTTGTTACTATTATGTACACTTTGCACATTATCCCGTGCAACGTGGCGTACAGACGTACTTTAATGGAAATCGTTAGGTCTTAGCTGAAGTCCAATGCACAAAATCCGGAAAATAAGTTAATTACCGATAAATAAAACATGAATAGTTCTGCTTCTTACTGCTTCTTACTGGCGATTACACCTTCTTAGAAGCTTTTTCTGTTTTCTAATATAATGTTTTCAGTTATTTCCGCATACGGACACACGCGATATAATTTTGCAGACGGTAAATGTAACCTTTTCAGTGACAAAAGCGGCCAATATGACGCTCTATCATTAATTCGATTCGATGGAAAATGTCGAAAACGGGCGGATTTTTCATGTGGTTACTACATGTGAACACTTTTCACATTCTCCTGTGCATCGTGGTTTCCAGACGTCGTTTCTTGCAAAATCATTAGGTCGTCGGTCATCTCCAATGTACCAAAGCCGGCAAATATGTGAATAACTGATAACTTAAACTTGAATAACACTGCTTGTTACTGGCCGATTACATTTTCTTAGAAGCATCCTCTGTGTTGTACTATGGTGCCTTTAGTGTCTGCGCATACCGCGGCAATCGACATAACTTTGCAGACGATTAATGTAACAGTTTCAAAGAGAAAAGCGGCCAATGTGACGGTCTGGCATTAAGTCGATTCGAAGGATAATGTCGGAAACGGTCGGATTTCTCATATTGTTACTACATATGAACATCTTTTACATTCACCCGTGCAACGTGGCGTACAGACGTACTATCATGCAAAATCTTAAGGTCCTTGCTCATGTCCAATGCACCAAGGCGGAAAATAAGTGAATAACCGATAACTAAAGCTTGTATATTACTGCTTCCTACTTTCGATTACATCTTCTTAGAAGCTTTTTATGTGTTCTAATATAATGTTTTCAGTTTTTTCCGCATATTGCAATACGCGACATAAATTTCCAGACGATAAATGTAACTGTTTCAGAGAGAAAAGAGGCCAATGTGAAGATCTGGTAATACTTTCGATTCGATAGCAAACGACGAAAGCGATTGGATTCCTCAGGTTTTTACTACATATGAACACTTTCCACATTCTCCCGAGCAACGTGGGGTACAGACGTACTTTCATGCAAAATCTTAAGGTCCTAGCTCATGTCCAACCGTGCGACTGCTAAGATCGCAGGTTCGAATCCTGCCTGGGGCATGGATGTGTGTGATCTCCTTAGGTGAGTTAGGTTTAAGTAGTTCTATGTTGTAGGGGACTAATGATTTCAGCAGTTGAGTCCCATTGTGCTCAGAGCCATTTAAACTGATGTCCAATGCACCAAAGCCGGCAAATTAGTAAATAACCAATAGCTAAAACGTGAATAGTACTGCTTCCTACTTTCGATTACATCTTCTTAGAAGCTTTTTCTGTGTTCTATCATGATGTTTTCTGTTTTTTCCGCATATTGCAAACACGTGGCACAAATTTCCAGTCGATAAATGTAACCGTTTCAGAGAGAAAAGCGGCCAATGTGAAAATCTGGCAATTAATTCGATTCGATAGCAAATGACGAAAGCGGGCGGATTTCTGAGGTTTTTACTACATATGAACACTTTCGACATTCTCGCGTGCAACGTTGCGTACGGACGTAATATTATGCAAAATCTTAAGGTCCTAGCTCATGCCCATTGCACCAAAGACGGCAAATAAGTCAATAGTATATTTCTGCTTGGTACTTTCGATTACATCTTCTTAGAAGCTTTTTTTGTGATCTAATATGATTTTTTCAGTTTTTTCCTCATATTGCAATACGCGACATACATTTCCAGACGATAAATGTAACTGTGTCAGAGAGAAAAGCGGCCAATGTGAAGTTCTGGCAATAAAATAGATTCGGTTTTCTGTAGCTTTTACTACATATGAACAGTTTCCACATTCCCCCGTGCAAAGTAGTTTCCAGATGTCGTTTCATGCAACACTTTAGGTCGTCGGTCATGTCCAATGTACCAAAGGCGGAAAATAAGTGAATAACCGATAGCTAAAACTTGAATAGTACTGCTTCTTACTTGCGATTACATCTTCTTAGAAGCTTTTACTGTGTTCTAATATGATGTTTTCAGTTTTTTCAGCATACCGGAAAACACGTCATAATTTTGCAGATGATAAATGTAACCGTTTCAGAAACAAAAGCGGCCAATGTGAAGATGTTGCAATAAAATAGATTCAGTAGCAAATGACGAACGAGGGCGGTTTTCTCTAGTTTTTACTACATATGAACAGTTTCCACATTCCCCCGTGCAATGTGGTTTCCAGACGTCGTTTCATGCAAAATCTTTAGGTCTTCGGTCATGTCCAATGTACCAAAGGTGGCAAATAAGTGAATAACCGACAACTAAATCTTGAATAGTACTGCTTCTTATTGACGATTACATCTTCATAGAATGTGCTTCTGTATTATACTATGTTGCTTTTGTGTCTCCACATACCGCGGCATGCGACATATCTTTGCAGACGATGAATGTAACCGTTTCAGAGAGAAGAGCGGCCAATGTGGCGATCTGCCATTAAGTCGATACGATAGCAAATGACGCAGACGGGGGTATTTCTCAGGTTTTTACTACATATGAACACTTTTCACATTTTAATATGCAACGCGTCTGCTAGACCTCCCCTCATGCAAAATCTTAAGGTACTAACTCATGTACAAGGCACCAAAGTCGGCAAAAAATTCAATTATCGGTAATTAAAACATGAATTGTATTGCTTCTTGCTGGCTACTACATCAACTTAGAAGCTTCTTCTGTGTTCTACTATGGTGCCTTTAGTGTCTCCGCATACCTCAGAACGCGACATAGCTTTGCACACGATAAATGTAACCGTTTCAGAGAGAAGAGCAGCCAATGTGACGATTTCTCATAAAGTAGATTCGATAGCAAATGACGAAAACGAACAGATTTCTCTGGTTTTTACTACATATGAACACTCTTCACATTCTCCCATGCATCGCGGATGCTAGACCGCCCTTCATGCAAAATCTTAAGGTCCTAGCTCGTGTCCAAGGCACAAAACAAGGGTAAAAAGTCAATAATTGATAACGAAAACTTGAATTTTACTGCTTCTTTCTGGCTATTACATCAACTTAGAAGCTTCATGTGTGTTCTATTATGGTGCTTTCAGTGTCACCTTCCACCGCAGCACGCGGCACAGCTTTTCACACGGTAAATGTAACCGTTTCAGAGAGAAGAGCGGCCAATGAGACGATCTGACATTAAGACGATTCGATAGCAAATGACGAAAACGGGCGGATTTCTTAGGTTTTTACTACATATGAACACCTTTCACGTTCTCCTGTGCATCGTGGCTGCTAGTCCTCCCTTCATGCAAAATCTTAAGGTCCTAGCTCATGTCCAACGCACCAAAGCCGGCTAAGAAGTAAAAAATCGATAGCTAAACTTGAGTTGTACTGCTCCTTACTGGCTATTACATCAAGTTAGAAGCTTCTTCTGTGTTCTACTATGTTGCTTTTAGCGTCTCCGCATTCCGCAGCACGCGCCATAGGATTGCACACGATAAACGTAACCATTTCAGAGAGAACGGCCAATGTGTCCACCTGACATTAAGTCGATTCGATAGGAAATGAAGAAAACGGGCGGATTTCTTAGGTTTTTACTAAATATGAACACATTTCACATTTGCTCGTGCAACGTGGCTGCTAGTCCTCACTTCATGCAAAATCTTAAGGTCCTAGCTCATGTCCAAGGCACCAAAGCCGCCTTAAAAGTCAAAAATCGTTAACTAAAACTTGAATTGCACTGCTTCTTATTGGCTATTACATCAACGTAGAAGCTCCTTCTGCGGCCTACCATGGTGCTTTTAGTGTCTCCGCATTCCGCAGCACACGACATAACTTTGAACACGTTAAACGTAACCGTTTCAGAGAGAAGAGCGCCCAATGTGACCATCTGACATTAAGTCGATTCAATAGCAAATGACGAAAACGGGCGGATTTCTCAGGTTTTTACTACATATGAACACTCTTCACATTCTCCCATGCAACGTGGCTGCTAGTCCTCCCTTCATATAAATTCTTAAGGGCCTAGCTCAGTCCAAGGCACCAAAGCCGGCTAAGAAGTTTATAATCGATATCTAAAACTATTATTTTACTGCTTCATACTGGCTATTCCATCAATTTAGAAGCTTCATCTGTGTTCTACTATTGTGCTTTTAGTGTTTCCGCATATCGCAGCACGCGACATAACATTGCACACGACAAATGTAACCGTTTCAGAGAGAAGAGCGGCCAATGTGACGATCTGAGATTAAGTCGATTCTACAGCAAATGACGAAAACGGGCGGATTCCTATGTTGTTACTACATATGAACACTTTTCACATTCTCTCGTGCAACGTGGCTGCTAGTCCTTACTTCTTGCAAAATCTTAAGGTCCTAGCACATGTCCAAAGCAGCAAAGCCGGCTAAAAAGTCAAAAATCGATAACTAAGCTTGAATTGTAGTGCTTCTTACTGGCTATTACATCAACTTAATAACTTCTTCTGTGTTCGTTTATGGTAATTTTAGTGTCTCCGCATCCGCAGCAGGCGACATAGCTTTGCACATGATAAATGTCACCGTTTCACAGGGAAGAGCGGCTAATGTGACGATCTGACATTAAGTGGATTCGATAGCAAATGACGAATACGGGCGGATCTCTTAGGTTTTTACTACATATCAACACTTTTCACATTCTCCCGTGCAACGTGGCTGCTAGTCCTCCCTTCATGCAAAATCTTAAGGTCCTAGTTCAGTCCAAGGCACCAAAGCCCGCTAAAAAGTCAAAAATCGATAACTAAAACTTGAATTGTTATGACTCTTAGTGTTTTTTACAACTACTTAGAAGCTACTTCTGTGTTCTACTATGGTACTTTCAGTGTCTGCGCATTCCGCAGCACGCCACATAGTTTTGCACACGATAAATGTAACCGTTTCAGAGAGAAGAGTGGCCAATGTGACGATCTGACATTAAGTCGATTCGACAGCAAATGACGAAAACGGGCGGATTCCTAGGTTTTTACTACAAATGAACACTTTTCACATTCTCCCGTACAACGTGGCTGGTAGTCCTCCCTTCATGCAACATCTTAAGGTCCTAGCTCATGTCCAAGGCATCAAAGCTGACTAAAAAGTCAAAAATCGTTAACTAAAGCTTGAATTGTACTGCTTCTTATTGGCTATTACATCAACTTAGAAGCTTCTTCTGTGGTCTAGTATGGTGCTTTTAGTGTCTCCGCATTCCGCAGCACGCGACATAGCTTTTCACACGTTAAATGTAACCGTTTCAGAGAGAAGAGCAGCCAATGTGACGATTTGATATTAAGTTATTCGACAGCAAATGACGAAAACTAGCGACTTTCTTAGATTTTTACTACATTTGAACACCTTTCACATTCTCCCTTGCAACGTGGCTGCTATTCCTCCATTCATACAAAATTTTATGGTCCTAGCTAATGTCCAAGGCACAAAAGCCGGCTAAAAATTCAAAAATCAATAACTAAAACTTGAATGGTACTGCTCCTTACTGGCTATTACATCACCTTAGAAGCTTCTTCTGTGTTCTACTATGGGGCTTTTAGCGTCTCCGCATTACGCAGCACGCGACATAGCTTTGCACACGATAAATGTAACCGTTTCAGGGAGACGAGCGGCCAATGTGACGGTCTGACATTAAGACGATTCGATAGCAATTGAAGAAAACGGGCGGATTTCTTAGGTTTTTACTATATATGAACAGATTTCACATTCTCCCCCGCAACGTGGCTCCTAGTCCTCCTTTCATGAAAATTCTTAAGGTCCTAGCTCATGTGCAAGGCACCAAAGGCGACTAAAAAGTCAATAATTGATAGCTAAAACTATTATTTTACTGCTTCTTACTGGCTATTACAGCAACTTATAATCTCCTTCTGTTTTCTACTATGTTGCTTTTAGTGTCTCCGTAATTCGCAGCACGCGACATATCTTTGCACACGATAAATGTAATCGTTTCAGAGAGAAGAGCGGCCAAAGTGACGATCTGGCACTAAGTCTATTCAATAGCAATTGACGAAAACGGGCAGATTTATTAGCTTCTTACTACATATGAACACTTTTCACATTCTCCCGTGCAACGTGGCTGCTAGTCCTCCCTTCATGAAAATCTTAAGGTCCTAGCTCATGTCCAAGGCACTAAACCCCGCTAAAAAGTCAAAAATCGATAACTAAAACTTGAATTGTTATGACTCTTAGTGTTTTTTACAACAACTTAGAAGCTACTTCTGTGTTCTACTATGGTACTTTTAGTGTCTGCGCATTCCGCAGCACGCCACATAGTTTAGCACACGATAAATGTAACCGTTTCAGAGATAAGAGCGGCCAATGGGACGATCTGACATTAAGTCGATTCGACAGCAAATGACGAAAACGGGCGGATTCTTTGGTTTTTACTACATATGAACACTTTTCACATTCTCCCTTGCAACGTAGACGCTAGTCATTACTTCTTGCAAAATCTTAAGGTCCTAGCACATGTCCAAAGCACCAAAGCCGGCTAAAAAGTCAAAAATCGATAGCTAAACTTAAATTGTAGTGCTTTTTACTGACATTTACATCAAATTAGAAACTTCTTCTGTGTTCTTTTATGGTGCTTTTAGTTTCTCCGCATTACGCAGCACGCGAGATAGCTTTGCACACGATACATGTAACCGTTTCAGAGAGAAGAGCGGACAACGTGACCATATGACATTGAGTCGATTCGATAGCAGATGATGAAAACAGGCGGATTTCTTAAGTTTTTACTACATATGAACACTTTTTACATTCTCCGGTGCAACGTGGCTGCTAGTCTTCCCTTCATGCAAAATCTTAAGGTACATGCTCATGTCCAAGGCACCAAAGCCAGCTCAAAAGTCAAAAATCGATAACTAAACTTAAATTGTGCTGCTTTTTACTGATATTTACATCAAATTAGAAACATCTTGTGTGTTAATTTATGGAGATTTTAGTGTCTCCGCATCCGCAGCAGGCGACATAGCTTTGCACAAGATAAATGTCACTGTTTCAGAGGGAAGAGCGGCCAATGTGACGATCTGACATTAGGTCGATTCGATAGCAAATGACGAAAACGGGCGGATTTCTTAGTTTTTTTTTACATATGAACACTTTTCACATTCTCCCGTGCAACGTGGCTGCTAGTCCTCCCTTCATGAAAATCTTAATGTCCTAGCTGATGTCCAAGGCACCAAAGCCGGCTAAAAAGTAAAAAATCGATAACTAAACATGAATTGTAGTGCTTCTTACTGGCTATTACATCAACTTAGTAACTTCCTCTGTGTTCTTTTATGGTGCTTTTAGTTTCTCCGCATTACGCAGCACGCGACAGAGCTTTGCACACGATAAATGTAACCGTTTCACAGAGAAGAGTGGACAACGTGACCATATGACATCGAATCGATTCGATAGCAGATGACGAACACAGGCGGATTTCTTAGGTTTTTACTACATTCGATCACTTTTCACATTCTCCGGTGCAACGTGGCAGCTAGTCCTCCCTTCATGCAAAATCGTAAGGTCCTAGCTCATGTCCAATGCACCAAAGCTGTCTAAAATCTCAAAAATCGATAACTAAACTTGAATTGTACTGCTTCTTACTGTCTATTACATTAACTTAGAAGCTTCTTCTGTGTTCTACTATGGTGCTTTTAGATTCTCCGCATTCCGCAGCACGCGACATATCTTTGAACACGATAAATGTAACCGTTTCAGAGAGAAGAGCGGTCAACGTGACGATATGACATTGATTCGATTCGATAGCAGATGACGAAAACAATCGGATTTCTTAGGTTTTTACTACATGTGAACACTTTTTACATTCTCCCGTGCAACGTGGCAGCTAGGCGTCCCTTCATGCAAAATCTTATCGTCCTAGCTCATGTCCAAGGCACCAAAGCCAGCTAAAAAGTCAATAATCGATAGCTAAAACTATTATTTTACGTCTTCTTACTGGCTATTACGTCAACTTAGAAGCTTCTTCTGTGTTCTACTATGGTGCTTGGAATGTCTCCGCATTTCGCAGCACGCGACATAGCTTTGCACACGATAAATGTAACCGTTTCAGAGAGAAGAGCGGCCAGTATGACGACCTGACATCAAGTCGATTCAATAGCAAGTGACGAAATCGGGGGGATTTCTAAGGTTTTTACTACATATGAACACTTTTCACATTCTCCCGTGCCACGTGGCTGCTAGTCCACCCTTCATGCAAATTCTTAAGGTATTAGCTCAGTCCAAGGCACCAAAGCCTTCAAAAAAGTCAAAAATCGATAACTAAAACTTGAATTGTTATGCCTCTTAGTGTTTTCTTCATCAACTTAGAAGCTACTTCTCTGTTCTGCTATGGTACATTTAGTGTCTGCGCATTCCGCAGCACGCCACATAGTTTTACACACGATAAATGAAACCGTTTCATAGAGCAGAGCGGCCAATGTGACGATCTGACATTAAGTCGATTCGATAGCAAATGACGAAAACGGGCGGATTTCTTAGGTTTTTTTTTACATATGAATACTTTTCACATTCTCCCGTGCAACGTGGCTGTTAGTCCTCCCTTCATTCAAAATATTAAGGTCCTAGCTCATGTCCAAGCAACCAAAGCCGGCTAAAAAGTCTATTATCGATAGCTAAAACTATTATTTTACAGCTTCTTACTGCCTATTACATCAACTTAGAAGCTTCTTCAGTGTTCTACTATGGTGCTTTTAGATTCTCCGTATTCCGCAGCACGCGACTTAGCTTTGCACACGATAAATGTAACCGTTTCAGGAGAAGAGCGGTCATCGTGACCATATGACATTGAGTCGATTCGATAGCAGATAACGAAAACAGGAGGATTTCTTTTTACATTCTCCCGTGCAACGTGGCAGTTAGGCGTCCCTTCATACAACATCTTAAGGTCCTAGCTCATGTCCAAGGCACCAAAGCCAGCTCAAAAGTCAAAAATCGATAACTAAACTTAAATTGTACTGCTTCTTACTGGCATTTACATCAAATTAGAAACTTCTTCTGTGTTCTTTTATGGAGATTTTGGTGTCTCCGCATCCGCAGCAGGCGACATAGTTTTGCACATGATAAATGTCACCGTTTCACAGGGAAGAGCGGCCAATGTGACGATCTGACATTAAGACGGCTCGATAGCAAATGACGAAAACGGGCGGATTTCTTAGGGTTTTTTTACATATGAACACTTTTCACATCCTCCCGTGCAACGTGACTGTTAGTCTTACCTTCATGCAAAATCGTAAGGTCCTAGCTCATATCCAAGGCACCAAAGCCGGCTTAACAGTCAAAAATAAATAAATAAAACTTGAATTGTACTGTTTCTTACTGGGTATTACATCAACTTAGAAGCTCCTTCTGTGTTCTACTATTGTACTTTTAGTGTCTCCGAATTTCGCAGCACGCAAAATAGCTTGGCACACGATAAATGTAACCGTTTCAGAGAGAAGAGCTGCCAATGTGACGATCTGATATAAAGTCGAATCGATAGCAAATGACGAAAACTGGCGGATTTCTTAGGTTTTTACTACATATCAACACTTTTCACATTCTCCCGTGCAACGTGGCTGCTAGTCCTCCCTTCATGGAAAATCTTAAAGTCCTAGCTCAGTCCAGGGCACCAAAGCCGGCTAAAAAGTCAAAAGTCGATAACTAAACTTGAATTGTACTGCTGCTTTGTACCTATTACGTCAACTTAGAAGCTTCTTCTGTGTTCTACTGTGTTGCTTTTAGTGTCTGCGCATTTCGCAGCACGCCACATAGTTTTGCGCACGATAAATGTAACCGATTCATTGAGAAGAGCGGCCAATGTGACGATCTGACATTAAGTCGATTCGATAGCAAATGACGAAAACTGGCGGATTTCATAGGTTTTTTTTACATATGAACACTTTTCACATTCTCCCGTACAACGTGGCTGCTAGTCCTCCATGCAAAATCTTAAGATCCTAGCTCATGTCCAAGGCACCAAAGCAGGCTAAAAAGTCAAACATCGTTAACTAAAACTTGAATTGTACTGCTTCTTATTGGCTATTACATCAACTTAGAAGCTTCTTCTGTGTTCTAGTATTGTGCTTGTACAGTCTCCGCATTCCGCAGCACGAGACATACCTTTGCACACGTTAAATTTAACCGTTTCAGAGAAAAGAGCGGCCAGTGTGACGATCTGACATAACGTCGATTCGATAGCACATGACGAAAATGAGCGGATTTCTTAGGTTTTTACTACATCCGATCACTTTTCACATTCTCCCGTGTAACGTGGCTGTTAGTCCTCCCTTCATGCAAAATATTAACGTCCTAGCTCGTGTCCAAGGAACCAGAGCCGGCTAAAAAGTCTATAATCGATAGCTAAAACTATTATTTTACTGCTTCTTACTGCCTATTACATCAACTTAGAAGCTTCTTCAGTGTTCTACTATGGTACTTTTAGATTCTCCGTTTTCCACAGCACGTGACATAGCTTTGCACACGATAAATGTAACCGTTTCAGGAGAAGAGCGGTCATCGTGACCATATGACATTGAGTCGATTCGATAGCAGATGACGAAAACAGGAGGATTTCTTAGGTTTTTACTACATATCAACACTTTTTACATTCTCCCGTGCAACGTGGCAGGCAGGCGTCCCTTCATACAAAATCTTAAGGTCCTAGATCATGTCCAAGGCACCAAAGCCAGCTCAAAAGTCAAAAATCGATAACTAAACTTAAATTGTACTGCTTCTTACTGGCATTTACATCAAATTAGAATCTTCTTCTGTGTTCTTTTATGGGGATTTTAGTGTCTCCGCATCCGCAGCAGGCGACATAGCTTTGCACATGATAAATGTCACCGTTTCACAGGGAAGAGCGGCCAATGTGACGATCTGACATTAAGACGATTCGATAGCAAATGACGAAAACGGGCGGATTTCTTAGGGTTTTTTTACATATAACACTTTTCACATTCTCCCGTGCAACGTGACTGCTAGTCCTCCCTTCATAGAAATTCTTAAGGTCCTAGCTCATGTCCAAGTAACCAAAGCCGGCTAGAAAGTCGATAATCGATAGCTAAAACTATTATTTTACTGCTTCCTACTGCCTATTACATCAACTTAGATGCTTCATCTGTGTTCTACTATGGTGCTTTTAGTGTCTCCGCATCCCGCAGCACGGGACATAGCTTTGCAGGCGATAAGGACAACCGTTTCACAGAGAAGAGCGGCTAATGTGACTATCTGGTTTTAAGTCGATTCGATTACAAATGACGAAAAAGGACGCATTTCTCAGGTTTATACTACATATGAAAACATTTCACATTCTCCCTTGCAACGCGGGTGCTAATCCTCATTTCATGCAAAATCTTAAGATCCTATCTCATCTCCAAAGCACGAAATAAGGGTAAAAAGTCAATAATCGATACCTAAAACTTGAATTGTACTACTTCTTACTGGCTATTACTTCAACTTAGAAGCTTCATCTGTCTTCTACCATGGTGCTTGTAGTGTCGCCGCATACCGCAGCACGCTACATAGCTTTGCAGACGATGAGTACAACCGTTTCAGAGAGAAGAGAGGCCAATGTGACGATCTGGCTGATAGACGATTCGATAACAAATGACGAAAACGGACGGATTTCTCAGGTTTTTACTACATATGAACACTTTTCACATTCTCCCATGCAAATAGGCTGCTACTCCTCCTTTCATGCAGAATCTTAAGGTCGTAGCTCATGCCCAGGGCACCAAATCCAGCTAAAATGTCAATGATCGATACCTAAATCTTGAATTGTACTACTTCTTATTGGCTATTACATCAGCTTAGAAGCTTAATTTGTGTTCTACTATGGTGCTTTTAGTGTCTCCGCATACCGCAGCACGCGACATAGCTTTGCAGACGATAAGTACAACCGTTTCAGAGAGAAGAGTTGCCAATGTGACAATCTGGCTTTAAGTCGATTTGATAACAAATGACGAACACGGACGGATTTCTCAGGTTTTTACTACATATGAACACTTTTCACATTCTCACGTGTAATTCGGCTGCTAATCCTCTCTTCATGCAGAATCTTAACGTCCTAGCGCATTTCCAAGGCACCAAAAAAGGGTAGATAGTCAATAATCTATACCTAAAATTTGAATTGTACTACTTCTTACTGACTATTACATAAACTTAGAAGCGTCATCTGTGTTCTACTGTGGTTATTTTAGTGTCTCCGCATACCGCAGCACGCGACATAGCTTTGCAGGCGATAAGTACAACCGTTTCAGAGAGAAGAGTTGCCAATGTGACAATCTGGCTTTAAGTCGATTCGATAACAATTGACGAAAACGGACGGATTTCTCTGGTTTTTACTACATATGAACATTTTTCACCTTCTCCCGTGCAACTCGGCTGCTAATCCGCCTTTCATGCAGATTCTTAAGGTCCTAGCTCATGTCCAAGGCACCAAAGAAGGGTAAAAAGTCAATAATCGATACCTAATACTTGAATTGTATCACTTCTTACTGGCTATTACATCAACTTAGAAGCTTCATCTGTGTTCTACTATGGTGCTTTTAGTGCCTCCGCATACCGCAGCACGCGACATAGCTTTGCAGACGAAAGTACAACCGCTTCAGAGAGAAGAGCGGCTAATGTGACGATCTGGTTTTAAGTCGATTCGATTACAAATGACGAAAAAGGACGCATTTCTCAGGTTTATACTACATATGAACACTTTTCACATTCTCCCTTGCAACGCGGGTGCTAGTCCTCCTTTCATGCAAAATCTTAAGGTCCTAGCTCATGTCCAAGGCACCAAAGAAGGGGAAAAAGTCAATAATCGGTACCTAAAACTTGAATTGTACTACTTCTTACTGGCTATTAAATCAACTTAGAAGCTTCATCTGTCTTCTACCATGGTGCTTTTAGTGTCGCCGCATACCGCAGCACGCGACATAGCTTTGCAGACGATAAGTGTAACCGTTTCAGAGAAAAGAGCGGCTAATGTGACGATCTGGTTTCAAGTCGATTCGATTACAAAAGACGAAAACGGACGCATTTCTCAGGTTTATACTACATATGAGCACTTTTCACATTCTCCCTTGCAACGCGGGTGCTAGTCCTCCTTTCATGCAAAATGTTAAGGTCCTAGCGCATGTCCAAGGCACGAAAGAAGGGTAAAAAGTCAGTAATCGATACCTAAAACTTGAATTGTACTACTTCTTACTGGCTATTACATCAACTTAGAAGCTTCATCTGTGTTCTACTATGGTGCTTTTAGTGTCTCCACATACCGCAGCATGCGACATAGCTTTGCAGACGATAAGTACAACCGTTTTAGAGAGAACAGTTGCCAATGTGACAATCTGGCTTTATGTCGATTCGATAACAAATGACGAACACGGACGGATTTCTCAGGTTTTTACTACATATGAACACTTTTCACATTCTCCCGTGCAGCTCGGCTGCTAATCCTCCTTTCATGCAAAATCTTAAGGTCCTAGCGCATGTCCAAGGCACGAAAGAAGGGTAAAAAGTCAATAATCGATACCTAAAACTTGAATTGTACTACTTCTTTCTGGCTATTACATCAACTTAGAAGCCTCATCTGTCATCTACCATGGTGCTTTTAGTGTTGCCGCATACCGCAGCACGCTACATAGCTCTGCAGACGATAAGTACAACCGCTTCAGAGAGAAGAGCGGCCAATGTGACGATCTGGCTTAAAGTCGATTCGATAACAAATGACGAAAACGGACGGATTTCCCAGGATTTTACTACATATGAACACTTTTCACATTCTATCGTTCAACGCGGCTGCTACTCCTCCTTTCATGCAGAATCTTTAGGTCCTTGCTCATGACCAAGGCACCAAAGCCAGCTAAAAAGTCAATAATCCAAACCTAATACTTGAATTGTGCTACTTCTTACTGGCTATTACATCCACTTAGAAGCTTCATCTGTGTTCTACTATGGTGCTTTTAGTGTCTCCGCATACCGCAGCACGCGACATACCTTTGCAGGCGATAAGTGTAACCGTTTCACAGAGAAGAGCGGCTAATGTGACGATCTGGTTTTAAGTCTATTCGATTACAAATGACGAAAACGGACGCATTTCTCAGGTTTTATACTACACATGAACACTTTTCACCCTTGCAACGCGGTTGCTAGTCCTCCTTTCATGCAAATCTTAAGGTCCAAGCACATGTCCAAGGCACGAAAGAAGGGTAAAAAGTCAATAATCGATACCTAAAACTTGAATAGTACTACTTCTTACTCGCTATTACATCAACTTAGAAGCTTCATCTGTCATCTACCATGGTGCTTTTAGTGTTGCCGCATACCGCAGCACGCTACATAGCTTTGCAGACGATAAGTACAACCGCTTCAGAGAGAAGAGCGGCCAATGTGACGATCTGGCTTAAAGTCGATTGGATAACAAATGACGAAAACGGACGGATTTCTCAGGATTTTACTACATATGAACACTTTTCACATTCTATCGTGCAACGCGGCTGCAACTCCACCTTTCATGCAGAATCGTAAGGTCCTAGCTACTGCCCAAGGCACCAAAGACAGCCAAAAAGTCAATAATCAATACATAATACTTGAATTGTACTACTTCTTACTGGCTATTACATCAACTTAGAAGCTTCATCTGTCTTCTACTATGGTGCTTTTAGTGTCTCCACATACCGCAGCATGCGACATAGCTTTGCAGACGATAAGTACAACCGTTTCAGAGAGAACAGTTCCCAATGTGACAATCTGGCTTTAAGTCGATTCGATAACAAATGACGAACACGGACGGATTTCTCAGGTTTTTACTACATATGAACACTTTTCACAATTTCCCGTGCAGCACGGCTGCTAATCCTCTTTCATGCAGAATCTTAAGGTCCTAGCTCATGTCCAAGGCACCAAAGCCAGCTAAAAAGTCAATAATCGAAACCTAATACTTGAATTGCACTACTTCTTACTGGCTATTACATCCACTTAGAAGCTTCATCTGTGTTCTACTATGGTGCTTTTAGTGTCTCCGCATACCGCAGCACGCGACATAGCTTTGCAGACGATAAGTACAACCGCTTCAGAGAGAAGAGCGGCCAATGTGACGATCTGGCTTAAAGTCGATTCGATAACAAATGACAAAAACGGACGGATTTCTCAGGTATTTACTACATATGAACACTTTTCACATTCTCCCATGCAACTCGGCTGCTACTCCTCCTTCCATGCAGAATCTTAAGGTCGTAGCTCATGTCCAAGGAACCAAAGCCAGCTAAAAAGTCAGTAATCGAAACCTAATACTTGAATTGCACTACTTCTTACTGGCTATTACATCCACTTAGAAGCTACATCTGTGTTATACTATGGTGCTTTTAGTGTCTCCGCATACCGCAGCACGCAACATAGCTTTGCAGACGATAAGTACAACCGCTTCAGAGAGAAGAGTGGCCAATGCGACGATCTGGCTTAAAGTCGATTCGATAACAAATGACGAAAACGGACGATTATTCATGTTTTTACTACATATGAACACTTTTCACATTCTCCCATGCAACTCGGCTGCTACTCCTCCTTCCATGCAGAATCTTAAGGTCGTAGCTCATGTCCAAGGAACCAAAGCCAGCTAAAAAGTCAATAATCGATACCTAAATCTTGAATTCTACTACTTCTTACTGGCTATTACATCAACTTAGAAGCTTCATCTGTGTTCTACTATGGTGCTTTTAGTGTCTCCGCATACCGCAGCAGCGACATAGCTTTGCTGACGATAATTACAACCGTTTCAGAGAGAAGAGCGGACAATGCGACATTCTGGCATTAAGTCGATTCGATAACAAATGACGAATACGGACGGATTTCTCAGGTTTTTACTACATACGAACACTTTTCACATTCTCCCGTGCAACGCGGCTGGTGGTCCTCCTTTGATGCAAAATCTAAAGTTCCTAGCTCATGTCCAATGCACCAATGCCAGCTAAATAGTCAATAATCGATACCTAAATCTTGAATTGTACTACTTCTTACTGGTTATTGCATGAACTTAGAAGCTTCATCTGCGTTCTACTATGGTGCTTTTAGTGTCTCCGCATACCGCAGCACGCGACATAGCTTTGCAGACGATAAGTACAACCGTTTCAGTGAGAATAGTTGCCAATGTGACGATCTTTCTTTAAGTCGATTTGATAATAAATGACGAAAACGGACGTATTTCTCAGGTTTTTACTACGTATGAACACTTTTCACATTCTCCCGTGCAACTCGGCAGCTAATCCTCCTTTCATGCAGAATCATAAGGTCCTAGCTCATGTCCAAGACACCAAAGACAGCTAAAAAGTCAATAATCGATACCTAATACTTGAATTGTACTGATTTTTACTGGCTATTACATTAACTTAGAAGCTTCAACTGTGTTCTACTATGGTGCTTCTAGTGTCCCCGCATACCGCAGCACGCAACATAGCTTTGCAGACGATAAGTACAACCGTTTCAGAGAGAAGAGTTGCCAATGTGACGATCTTTCTTTAAGTCGATTCGATAACAAATGACGAAAACGGACGATTTCTCAGGTTTTTACTACATATGAACACTATTCACATTCTGCCATGCAACTCGGCTCCTTCTCCTCCTTTCATGCAGAATCTTAAGGTCATAGCTCATGTCCAAGGCAAAAAAGCAAGCAAAAAAGTCAATAATCGATACCTAAAACTTTAATTGTACTACTTCTTACTGGCTATTACATCAACTTAGAAGCTTCATCTGTCTTCTACTATGGTGCTTTTAGTGTCTCCGCATACCGCAGCACGCGACATAGCTTTGCAGACGATAAGTACAGCTGTTTCAGAGAGAAGAG
Source organism: Schistocerca gregaria (assembly GCF_023897955.1). NCBI lineage: Eukaryota > Metazoa > Arthropoda > Insecta > Orthoptera > Acrididae > Schistocerca > Schistocerca gregaria. The sequence continues at coordinate 383,728 of NW_026061897.1, forward strand.
TTTCCATTTGTGACGATCTTTCTTTAAGTCGATTCGATAACAAATGACGAAAACGGAAGGATTTCTTAGGTTTTTACTACATATGAACACATTTCACATTCTCCCGTGCAACGCGGCTGCTAATCCTCCTTTCATGCAGAATCTTAAGGTCCTTGCTTATGTCCAATGCACCAAAGCCAGCTAAAAAGTCAGTAATCGATACCTAATACTTGAATTGTACTACTTCTTACTGGCTATTACATCAACTTAGAAGCTTCATCTGTGTTCTACTATGGTGATGTTAGTGTCTCCGCATACCGCAGCACGCGACACAGCTTTGCAGACGATAAATACAACCGTTTCAGAGAGAAGAGCGGCTAATGTGACGATCTGGTTTTAAGTCGATTCGATTACAAATGACGAAAAGGGACACATTTCTCAGGTTTATACTACATATGAACACTTTTCACATTTTCCCTGGCAACGCGGGTGCTAGTCCTTTCATGCAAGATCTTAAGGTCCTAGCTCATGTTCAAGGCACGAAGGAAGGGTGAAAAGTAAATAATCGATACCTAAAACTTGAATTGTACTACTTCTTACTGGCTATTATATCAACTTAGAAGCTTCATCTGTGTTCTACTATGGTGCTTTTAGTGTCTCCGCATACCGCAGCACGCGACATAGCTTTGCAGACGATAAGTACAACCGTTTCAGAGAGAAGATTTACCAATGTGACGATCTGGCTTTAAGTCGATTCTATAACAAATGACGAAAACTAACGGATTTCTCAGCTTTTTACTACATATGAACACTTTTCACATTCTCCCGTGCAACTCGGCTGCTAATCCTCCTTTCATGCAGAATCTTAAGGTCCTAGCTCATGTCAAAGGCACCGAAGCCAGCTAAAAAGTCAATAATCGATTCCTAATAGTTGAACTGTACTACTTCTTACTGGCTATTACATCAACTTAGAAGCTTCATCTGTGTTCTACTATGGTGCTTTTAGTGTCTCCGCATACCGCAGCACGCGACATAGCTTTGCAGGCGATAAATGTAACCCTTTCAGACAGAAGAGCGGCCAATGTAACGATCTGGCTTTAAGTCGATTCGATAACAAATGACGAAAACTGACGGATTTCTCAGGTTTTTAGTACATATGAACACTTTTCACATTCTCCCATGCAACTCGGCTGCTATTCCTCCTTTCATGGAGAATCTTAAGGTCCTAGCTCATGTCAAAGGCACCAAAGCCATCTAAAAAGTCAATAATCGATACCTAAATCTTGAATTGTACTACTTCTTACTGGCTATTACTATGGTGATTTTAGTGTCTCCGCATACCACAGCACGCGACACAGCTTTGCAGACGATAAGTACAACCGTTTCAGAGGGAAGAGCGGCTAATGTGACGATCTGGTTTTAAGTCGATTCGATTACAAATGACGAAAAGGGACACATTTCTCAGGTTTACACTACATATCAACACTTTTCATCTTATCCCGTGCAACTCGGCTGCTAATCCTCCTTTCATGCAGAATCTGAAGGTCCTAGCTCATGTCCAAGGCACCAATGCCAGCTAAAAAGTCAATAATCGATACCTAATACTTGAAATGTACTACTTCTTACTGGCTATTACATTAACTTAGAAGCTTCATCTGGGTTCTACTAAGGTGCTTTTAGTGTCTCCGCATACCGGAATACGCGACATAGCTTTGCAGACGATATGTACAGCCGTTTCAGAGAGAAGAGCGGCCAATGTTAAGATCTGGCTTTAAGTCGATTCGATAACAAATGATGAAAACGGACGGATTTATAAGGTATTTACTACATATTAACACTTTTCACATTCTCCCTTGCAACTCGGCTGCCAGTCCTCCTTTCATGCAGAATCTCATGGTAATAGTTCATGTCCAAGGCACCAAAGCCAGCTAAAAAGTCAATAATCGATAACTTAAACTTGAATTGTACTACTTCTTACTGGCTATTACATCAACTTAAAAGCTTCATCTATGGTCTACTATGGTGCTTTTAATGTCTCCGCATACCGCAGCACGCGACATAGCTTTGCAGATGATAAGTACAACCGTTTCAGAGAGAAGAGCGTCCAATGTGACGATCTGGCTTTAAGTCGATTCGATAACAAAAGACGCAAACGGACCAATTTCTCAGGTTTTTCCTACATACGAACACTTTTAACATTTTCCCGTGCAACGCGGCTGCTAATCCTCTTTTCATGCAGAATCTTAAGGTCCTAGCTCATGTCCAAGGCACCAAAGCCAGCTAAAAAGTCAATAATCGAAACCTAATACTTGAATTGTACTACTTCTTACTGGCTATTACATCAACTTAGAAGCTTCATCTGTGTTCTACTATGGTGCTTTTAGTGTCTCCACATACCGCAGCACGCGAAATAGCTTTGCAGACGATAATTACAACCGTTTCAGAGAGAAGAGCGGACAATGTGACATTCTGGCTTTAAGTCGATTCGATAACAAATGACGAAAACGGACGGATTTCTCAGGTTTTTACTACATATGAACACTTTTCACATTCTCCCGTGCAACTCGGCTGCTACTCCTCCTTTCATGCAGAATCTTAAGGTCCTAGCTCATGTCCAAGTCACCAAAGCCAGCTAAGAAGTCAATAATCGATACCTAAAACTTGAATTGCACTACTTCTTACTGCCTATTATATCAACTTAGAAGCTTCATCTGTGTTCTGCTATGGTGCTTTTAGTGTCTCCGCATTTCGCAGCACGCGACATAGCTTTGCAGACGATAAGGGCAACCGTTTCAGAGAGAAGAGGTGCCAATGTGACTATCTTTCTTTAAGTCGATTCAATAACAAATGACGAAAACGGACGGATTTCTGAGGTTTTTACTACATTTGAACACTTTTCACATTCTCCCATGCAACGCGGCTACTAGTCCTCCTTTCATGCAGAATCTTAAGGTCCTAGCTCATGTCCAAGGCACCAAAGCCAGCTATAAACTCAATATTCGATACATGAAAAATTTGAATTGTACTACTTCTTCCTTGCTATTACATCAACTTAGGAGCTTCATCTGTGTTCTACTATGGTGCTATTAGTGTCTCCGCATACCGCAGCACGCGACATAGCTTTGCAGACGATAAGTACAAACGTTTCAGAGAGAAGAGCGGCCAATATGATGATCTGGCTTTAAGTCGATTCGATAACAAATGACGAAAACGGACTGATTTCTCAGGTTTTTACTACATATGAACACTTTTCACATTCTCCCATTCAACGCGGCTGCTAGTCCTCCTTTCATGCAAAATCTTAAGTTCCTAGCTCATGTCCAAGGCACCAAAGAAGGGTAGGACGTCAATAATCGATACCTAAAACTTGAATTGTACTACTTCTTACTGGCTATTATATCAACTTAGAAGCTTCATCTGTGTTCTACTATGGTGCTTTTAGTGTCTCCGCATACCGTAGCACGCGACATAGCTTTGCAGACGATAAATACAACAGTTTCTGAGAGAAGAGCGGCTAATGTTACGATCTGGTTGTAAGTCGATTCGATTAAAATGACGAAAACGGACGCATTTCTCACGTTTATACTACATATGAACACTTTTCACATTCTCCCGTGCAACGCGGGTGCTAGTCCTCCTTTCATGCAAAATCTTATGGTCCTAGCTCATGTCCAAGGCACGAACGAAGGGTGAAATGTCAATAATCGATACCTAAAACTTGAATTGTACTACTTCTTACTGGCTATTACATCATCTTAGAAGTTTCATCTGTCTTCTACCATGGTGCTTTTAGTGTCGCCGCATACCGCAGCACGCGACATAGCTTTGCAGATGATAAGTACAACCGTTTCAGAGAGAAGAGCGACTAATACGACAATCTGGTTTTAAGTCGATTCGATTAAAATGACGAAAACGGACGCATTTCTCACGTTTATACTACATATGAACACTTTTCACATTCTCCCGTGCAACGCGGGTGCTAGTCCTCCTTTCATGCAAAATCTTATGGTCCTAGCTGATGTCCAAGGCACGAAAGAAGAGTAAAAAGTCAATAAGTGATACCTAAAACTTGAATTGTACTACTTCTTACTGGCTATTGAATCAAATTAGAAGCTTCGTCTGTGTTCTACTATGATGCTTTTAGTGTCTCCGCATAGCGCTGCACGTGACATAGCTTCGCAGACGATAAGTACAACCGTTTCAGAAAGAAGAGCGGCCAATGTGACGATCTGGCTTTAAGTCGATTCGATAACAAATGACGAAAACGGACGGATTTCTAAGGTTTTTACTACATATGAACACTTTTCACATTCTCCCGTGCAACTCGGCGGCAAGTCCTCCTTTCATTCAGAATCTTAAGGTCCTAGGTAATGTCCAAGGCACCAAAGCCAGCTAAAAAGTCAATAATCAAAAATTAAAACTTGAATTGTATCACTTCTTACTGGCTATTACATCAACTTAGAAGCTTCATCTGTGTTCTACTACGGTGCTTTTAGTGTATCCGCATACCGCAGCACGCGACATAGCTTTGCAGACGATAAGTACAACCGTTTCAGAGAGAAGAGCGCCAATGTGACAATCTAGCTTTCAGTCGATTTGATAACAAATGACGAAAAGGGACGGATTTCTCAGGTATTTACTACATATGAACATTTTTCACATTCTCCCGTGCAACTCGGCTGCTAGTCCTCCTTTCATGCAGTATCTTAAGGTCCTAGCTCATGTCCAAGGCACCAAAGCAAGCTAAAAAGTCAATAATCGATACCTAAAACTTGAATTGTACTACTTCTTACTGGCTATTGCATCAACTTAGAAGCTTCATCTGTGTTCTACTATGGTGCTTTTAGTGTCTCCACTTGCCGCAGCACGCGACATAGCTTTGCAGACGATAAGTACAACCGTTTCAGAGAGAAGAGCGGCCAATGTGACGATCTGGCATTAAGTCGATTCGATAACAAATTACGAAAACGGACGGATTTCTCAGGTTTTTACTACATATGAACACTTTTCACATTCTCCCGTGCAACTCTGCTGCTAGTCCTCTTTTCATGCAAAATCTTAAGTTCCTAGCTCATGTCCAAGTCACCAAAGACGGGTAAGAAGTCAATAATCGATACCTAAAACTTGAATTGTTCTACATCTTTCTGGCTATTACATCAACTTAGAAGCTACATCTGTGTTCTACTATGCTGCTTTTAGGGTCTCCGCATACCGCAACACGTGACATAGCTTTGCAGACTATAAGTAAACCGTTTCAGAGAGAAGAGCGGCCAATGTGACGATCTGGCTTTAAGTCGATTCGATAACATATGACGAAAACGGACAGATTTCTCAGGTTTTTATTACATATGAACACTTTTCACATTCTCCCGTGCAACTCGGCTCCTACTCCTCCTTTCATGCAGTATCTTAAGGTCCTAGCTCATGTCCAAGGCACCAAAGCAAGGTAAAAAGTCAATAATCGATACCTAAAACTTGAATTGTACAACTTCTTACTTTCTATTGCGTCAACTTAGAAGCTTCATCTGTTATCTACTATGGTGCTTTAAGTGTCTCCGCATACCGCAGCACGCGACATAGCTTTGAAAGCGATAAGTACAACCGTTTCAGAGAGAAGAGCGGCCAATGTGACGATCTGGTTTTAAGTCCATTCCATAACAAATGACGAAAACGGACGGAGTTCTCAATTTTTTACTACATATGAACACTTTTCACATTCTCCCGTGCAACTCGGATGCTAGTCCTCTTTTCATTCAGAATCTTAAGGTCCTAGGTAATGTCCAAGGCATCAAAGCCAGCTAAAAAGTCAATAATCAAAAATTTAAACTTGAATTGTACTACTTCTTACTGGCTATTACATCAATTTAGAAGTTTCATCTCTGTTCTACTATGGTGCTTTTAGTGTATCCTCATACCGCAGCACGCGACATAGCTTTGCAGACGATAAATGTATCCGTTTCTGACAGAAGTGCGGCCAATGTGAAGATCTGGCTTTAAGTCGATTCGATAACAACTGACGAAAACGGACGGACTCCTTAGGTTTTTACCACATATGAACACTTTTCACATTCTCCCGCGCAACGTTGCTGCTGGTCCTCCTTTCATGCAGAATCTTAAGGTCCTAGCTCATGTCCAAGGCACCAAAGCCAGCTAAAAAGTCAATAATCGATACCTAAAATTTTAGTTGTACTGCTTCTTACTGGCTATTACATCAACTTAGAAGCTTCATCTGTTTGCTACTATTGTGCTTTTAGTGTCTTCGCATTCCGCAGCACGCGACATAGCTTTGCAGACGATACGTACAACCGTTTCAGAGAGAAGAGCGGCCAATGTGTCGATCGGGCTTTAAGTCGATTCGATAAGAAATGACGAAAACCGTCGGATTTATCAGGTTTTTACTACATATGAACACTTTTCACATTCTCCCATGCATCTTGGCTGCTAGTCCTCCTTTCAAGCAGAATCGTAAGGTCCTAGCTCATGTCCAAGGCACCAAAGCCAGCCAAAAACTCAATAATCGATACCTAAAACTTGAATTGTATTACTTCTTCCTTGCTATTACATCAACATAGAAGCTACATCTGTGTTCCACTATGGTGCTTTTAGTGTCTCTGCGTACCGCAGCACGCGACATAGCTTTGCAGACGATAAGTACAACCGTTTCAGACAGAAGTGCGGTCAATGTGGCGATCTGGCTTTAAGTCGATTCGATAACAAATGACGAAAACAGACGGATTTCTCATTTTTTTACTACATATGAACACTTTTCACATTCTCCCGTGCAAAGCGGCTGCTAGTCCTCCTTTCATGCAAAATCTTAAAGTCCTAGCTCATGTCCAAGGCACCAAAGCCAGCTAAAAAGTCAATAATCGATACCTAAAACTTTAATGGTACTACTTCTTACTGGCTATTACATCAACTTAGAAGCTTCATCTGTGTTCTACTATGGTGCTTTTAGTGTCTCCGCATACCGCAGCACGCGAAATAGCTTTGAAAACGATAAGTACAACCGTTTCAGAGAGAAGAGCGGCCAATGTGACGATCTTGCTTTAAGCCGATTCGATAACAAATGACGAAAACGGACGGATTTCTCAGGTTTTTACTACATATGAACACTTTTCACATTCTCCCGTGCATCGCGGCTGCTAGTCCTCCTTTCATGCAAAATCTTAAGTTCCTAGCTCCTGTCTAACGCACCAAAGCCAGCTAAAAAGTCAATAATCGATACCTATAACTTAAATTGTAACACTTCTTACTGGCTATTACAGCAACTTAGAAGCTTCATCTGTGTTCTACTACGGTGCTTTTAGTGTCTCCGCATACCGCAGCACGCGACATAGCTTTGCAGACGATAAGTACAACCGTTTCAGAGAGAAGAGCGGCCAATGTGACGATCTGGCTTTAAGTCGATTCGATAACAAATGACGAAAACGGACGGATTTCTCAGGTTTTTACTACATAAGAACACTTTTCACATTCTCACGTGCAACTCGGCTGCTAGTCCCCCTTTCATGCAGAATCTTAAGGTCCTAGGTCATCTCCAAGGCACGAAAGCAAGCAAAAAAGTCAATAATCGATACCTAAAACTTGAATTATACTACTCCTTACTGGCTGTTACATCAACTTAGAAGCTTCATCTGTGTGCTACAATGGTGCTTTTAGTATCTCCGCATACCGCAGCTCGCGACATAGCTTTGCAGACGATATGTACAACCGTTTCAGAGGGAAGAGCGGCCAATGTGACGATCTGGCTTTAAGTCGATTCGATAACAAATGACGAAAACGGACGGATTTCTCAGGTTTTTACTACATATGAACACTTTTCACATTCTCCCATGCAACTCGGCTGCTAGTCCCCCTTTCATGCAGAATCTTAAGCTCCTAGCTCATGTCCAAAGCACCAAAGCCAGCTAAAAAGTGAATAATCGATAGCTAAAACTTGAATTGTACTACTTCTTACTGGCTATTACATCAATTTAGAAGCTTCATCTGTGTTCTACTAAGGTGCTTTTAGTGTCTCCGCATACCGCAGCACGCGAAATAGCTTTGAAGACCATAAGTACAACCGTTTCAGAGAGAAGAGCGGCCAATGTGACGATCTTGCTTTAAGTCGATTCGATAACAAATGACGAAAACGGACGGATTTCTCATGTTTTTACTACATATGAACACTATTCACATTCTCCCATGCAAGTCGGCTCCTAGTTCTCCTTTCAAACAGAATCTTAAGGTCCTAGCTCATGTCCAAGGCACCAAAGCCAGCTAAAAACTCAATATTTGATACATAAAAACTTGAATTGTACTACTTCTTCCTTGCTATTACATCAACTTAGAAGCTTCATCTGTGTTTTACTATGGTGCTCTTAGGGTCTCCGCATACCGCAGCACGCGACATAGCTTTGCAGACGATAAGTACAACCGGTTTAGAGAGAAGAGCGGCCAATGTGACGATCTGGCTTTAAGTCGATTCGATAACAAATGACGAAAATGGACGGATTTCTCAGGTTTTTACTCCATATGAACTTTTTTCACATTCTCCCGTGCAACTCGATTGCTAGTCCTCCTTTCATGCAGATTCTTAAGGTCCTAGCTCATGTCCAAGGCACCAAAGCCAGCTAAAAAGTCAATAATCGATACATAAAACTTGAATTGTACTACGTCTTACCGGCTATTACATCAACTTCGAAAATTAATCTGTGTTTTACTATGGTGCTTTTAGTGTCTCCGCATACCGCAGCACGCGACATAGCTTTGCAGACAATAAGTACAACCGTTTCAGAGAGAAGAGCGTCCAATGTGACGATCAGGCTTAAAATCGATTCGATAACAAATGACGAAAAGGGACGGATTTCTTAGGGTTTTACTACATGTAAACTTTTTTCACATTCTCCCGTGTAACGCGGCTCCTAGTTCTCCTTTCAAACAGAATCTTAAGGTCCTAGCTCATGTACAAGGCACCAAAGCCCGCTAAAAACTGAATATTCGATACATAAAAACTTGAATTGTACTACTTCTTCCTTGCTATTACATCAACTTAACAGCTTCATCTGTGTTCCACTATGGTGCTTTTAGTGTCTCTGCGTATCGCAGCACGCGACATAGCTTTGCAGACGATAAGAACAACCGTTTCAGACAGAAGGGCGGCCAATGTGACGATCTGGCTTTAAGTCGATTCGATAACAAATGACGAAAACGGACGGATTTCTCAGGTTTTTAGTACATATGATCACTTTTCACATTCTCCCGTATAACTCGGCTGCTAGTCCTCCATTCATGCACTTTGTTAAGCTCCTAGCTCATGTCCAAGGCACCAAAGGGAGCTAAAAAGTCAATAATCGATGCATAAAACTTGAATTGTACTACTTCTTACTGGCTATTACATCAACTTCGAAGCTTCATCTGTGTTCTATTATGGTGCTTTTAGTGTCTCCGCATACCGCAGCACGTGACATAGCTTTGCAGACGATAAGTACAACCGGTTCAGAGAGATGAGCGGCCAATGTAACGACCTGCGTTTAAGTCGATTCGATAACAAATGACGAAAACGGAAGGATTTCTAAGGTTTTTACTACATAAGAACACTTTTCACATTCTCCCGTGCAACTCGGCTGCTAGTCCCCCTTTCATGCAGAATCATAAGGTCCTAGCTCATGTCCAAGGCACGAAAGCCAGCTAAAAAGTCAATAATCGATACCTAAAACTTGAAATGTACTACTCCTTACTGGCTGTTACATCAACTTAGAAGCTTCATTTGTGTGCTACAATGGTGCTTTTAGTGTCTCCGCATACCGCAACACGCGACATAGCTTTGCAGACGATATGTACAACCGTTTCAGAGGGAAGAGCGGCCAATGTGACGATCTGGCTTTAAGTCGATTCGATAACAAATGACGAAAACGGACGGATTTCTCAGGTTTTTACTACATATGAACACTTTTCACATTCTCCCATGCAACTCAGCTGCTAGTCCCCCTTTCATGCAGAATCTTAAGGTCCTAGCTCATGTCCAAGGCACCAAAGCCAGCTAAAAAGTCAATAATCGATACCTAAAACTTGAATTGTACTACTTCTTACTGGCTGTTACATCAACTTAGAAGCTTCAACTGTGTTCTACTATGGTGCTTTTAGTGTCTCCGCATACCGCAGCACGCGACATAACTTTGCAGACAATAAGTACAACCGTTTCAGAGAGAAGAGCGGCCAATGTGACGATCAGGCTTTAAGTCGTTTCGATAACAAATGACGATAACGGACGGATTTCTCAGGTTTTACTACATATGAACACTTTTCTCATTCTCCCATGCAACTCGGCTGCTAGTCCTCCTTTCATGCAGAATATTATGGTCCTAGCTCATGTCCAAGGCACCAAAGGGAGCTAAAAAGTCAATAATCGATGCATAAAACTTTAATTGTACTACTTCTTAGTGGCTATTACATCAACTTCGAAGCTTCATCTGTGTTCTACTATGGTGCTTTTAGTGTCTCCGCATACCGCAGCACGCGACATAGCTTTGCAGACGATAAGTACAACCGGTTCAGAGAGATGAGCGGCCAATGTGACGATCTGGCTTTAAGTCGATTCGATAACAAATGACGAAAACGGACGGATTTCTTAGGTTTTACTACATAAGAACACTTTTCAAATTCTCCAGTGCAACTCGGCTGCTAGTCCTCATTTCATGCAGAATCTTAAGGTCCTAGGTAATGTCCAAGGCACCAAAGCCGGCTAAAAGTCAATAATCGATACCTAAAATTTGAGTTGTACTACTTCTTACTGGCTATTACATCAACTTAAAAGCTACATCTGTGTTCTACTATGGTGCTTTTAGTGTCTCCGCATACGGCAGCACGTGACATAACTTTGCAGACGATAAGTACAACCGTTTCATAGAGAAGAGCGGCCAATGTGACGACCTGGCTTTAAGTCGATTTGATAACAAATGACGAAAACGGACGGACTTCACAAATTTTTACTACATATGAACACTTTTCACATTCTCCCGTGCAACTCGGCTGCTAGTTCCCCTTTCGAGCAGAATCTTAAGGTCCTAGCTCATGTCCAAGACACCAAAGCCAGCTAAAAAGTCAATAATCGATACCTAAAACCGGAATTGTACTACTTCGTACTGGTTGTTACATCAACTTAGAAGCTTCATCTGTGTTCTACTATGGAGCTTTATTGTCTTCGCATACCGCAGCACGCGACATAGCTTTGCAGACGATAAGTCCAACCGTTTCAGAGAGAAGAGCGGCCAATGTGACGATCAGGCTTAAAATCGATTCGATAACAAATGACGAAAACGGACGGATTTCTTAGGGTTTTACTACATATAAACTTTTTTTCACTTTCTCCCGTGCAACTCGATTGTTAGTTCTCCTTTCATGCAGATTCTTAAGGTCCTAGCGCATGTCCAAGGCACCAAAGCCAGCTAAAAAGTCAATAATCGATACATAAAACTTGAATTGTACTACTTCTTACCGGCTATTACATCAATTTCGAAGCTTCATCTGTGTTCTACTATGGTGCTTTTAGTGTCTCCGCATACCGCGGCACGCGACATCGCTTTGCAGACGATAAGTACAACCGTTTCAGAGAGAAGAGCGGCCAATGTGACGATCTGGCTTTAAGTTGATTCGATAACAAATGACGAAAACGGACGGATTTCTCAGGTTTTTACTACATATGAAAACTTTTCACGTTCTGCCGCGCAACTCGGCCCCTAGTCCTCCTTTCATGCAGAATCTTTAGGTCCTAGCTCAAGTCCAAGACACCAAAAAAGGGTAAAAACTCAATAATCGATACATAAACTTGAATTGTACTACTTCTTTCTGGCTATTACATCAACTTAGAAGTTTCATCTATGTTCTACTATGGTGCTTTTAGTGTCTCCGAATACCGCAGCACGCGACATAGCTTTGCAGACGATAAGTACAACCGTTTCAGAGAGAAGAGCGGCCAATGTGACGATCTGGCTTTAAGTCGTTTCGATAACAAATGACGATAACGGACGGATTTCTCAGGTTTTTACTACATATGAACACTTTTCACATTCTCCCATGCAACTCGGCTGCTAGTCCTCCTTTCATGCAGAATATTATGGTCCTAGCTCATGTCCAAGGCACCAAAGGGAGCTAAAAAGTCAATAATCGATGCATAAAACTTTAATTGTACTACTTCTTAGTGGCTATTACATCAACTTCGAAGCTTCATCCGTGTTCTACTATGGTGCTTTTAGTGTCTCCGCATACCGCAGCACGCGACATAGCTTTGCAGACGATAAGTACAACCGGTTCAGAGAGATGAGCGGCCAATGTGACGATCTGGCTTTAAGTCGATACGATAACAAATGACGAAAACCCACGGATTTCTCAGGTTTTTACTACATATGAACTTTTTTCACATTCTCCCGTGCAACTCGATTGCTAGTCCTCCTTTCATGCAGAATCTTAAGGTCCTAGCTCATGTCCAAGGCACCAAAGCCAGCTAAAAAGTCAATAATCGATAAAAACAACTTGAATTGTAACACTTCTTACTGGCTATTACATCAACTTCGAAGATTAATCTGTGTTCTACTATGGTGCTTTTAGTGTCTCCGCATACCGCAGCACGCGACATAGCTTTGCAGACGATAAGTACAACGGTTTCAGAGAGAAGAGCGGCCAATGTGACGATCTGGCTTTAAGTTGATTCGATAACAAATGACGAAAACGGACGGATTTCTCATGTTTTTACTACATATGAAAACTTTTCACATTCTCCCGTGCAACTCGGCTGCTAGTTCCCCTTTCGAGCAGAATCTTATGGTCCTAGCTCATGTCCAAGGCACCAAAGCCAACTAAAAAGTCAATAATCGATACCTAAAACCGGAATTGTACTACTTCGTACTGGTTGTTACATCAACTTAGAAGCTTCATCTGTGTTCTACTATGGAGCTTTATTGTCTCCGCATACCGCAGCACGCGACATAGCTTTGCAGACAATATGTACAACCGTTTCAGAGAGAAGAGCGGCCAATGTGACGATCAGGCTTAAAATCGATTCGATAACAAATGACGAAAACGGACGGATTTCTAAGGTTTTTACTACATATGAACACTTTTCACAATTTCCCGTGCAACTCGGCTGCTAGTCCTCCTTTCATGCAGAATCTTAAGGTCCTAGCTCATGTCCAAGGCACCAAAGCCAGCTAAAAAGTCAATAATCGATACATAAAACTTGAATTGTACTACTTCTTACCGCCTATTACATCAATTTCGAAGCTTCTTCTGTGTTCTACTATGGTGCTTTTAGTGTCTCCGCATACCGCGGCACGCGACATAGCTTTGCAGACGATAAGTACAACCGTTTCAGAGAGAAGAGCGCCCAATGTGACGATCTGGCTTTAAGTTGATTCGATAACAAATGACGAAAACGGACGGATTTCTCAGGCTTTTACTACATATGAAAACTTTTCACGTTCTGCCGTGCAACTCGTACCCTAGTCTTCCTTTCATGCAGAATCTTAAGGTCCTAGCTCAAGTCCAAGATACCAAAAAAGGGTAAAAAGTCAATAATCGATACCTAAAACTTGAATTGTACTACTTCTTACTGGCTATTACATCAACTTAGAAGCTTCATCTGTGTTTTACTATGGTGCTTTTAGGGTCTCCGCATACCGCAGCACGCGACATAGTTTTGCAGACGATAAGTACAACCGGTTTAGAGAGAAGAGCGGACAATGTGACGATCTGGCTTTAAGTCGATTCGATAACAAATGACGAAAACGGACGGATTTCTAAGGTTTTTACTACATATGAACACTTTTCACATTCTCCCGTGCAACTCGGCTGCTAGTCCTCCTTTCATGCAGAATCTTAAGGTCCTAGCTCATGTCCAAGGCACCAAAGCCAGCTAAAAGTCAATAATCAATACCTACAACTTGAATTGTAACACCTCTTACTGGCTATTACATCAACTTAGAAGCTTCATCTGTGTTCTACTATGGTGCTTTTAGTATCTCCGCATACCGCAGCACGCGACATAGCTTTGCAGACGATAAGTACAACCGTTTCAGAGAGAAGAGCGGCCAATGTGACGATCTGGCTTTAAGTCGTTTCGATAGCAAATGACGAAAACGGACGGATTTCTCAGGTTTTTACTACATATGAACACTTTTCACATTCTCCCGTGTAACTCGGCTCCTAGTTCTCCTTTCAAGCGGAATCTTAAGGTCCTAGCTCATGTCCAAGGCACCAAAGCCAGCTATAAACTCAATATTCGATACATAAAAACTTGAATTGTACTACTTCTTCCTTGCTATTACATCAACAGAAGCTTCATCTGTGTTCCACTATGGTGCTTTTAGTGTCTCTGCGTGTCGCAGCACGCGACATAGCTTTGCAGACGATAAGAACAACCGATTCACACAGAAGTGAGGCCAATGTGACGATCTGGCTTTAAGTCGATTCGATAACAAATGACGAAAACGAACGGATTTCTCAGGTTTTTGCTACATATGAACACTCTCCCATGCAACTCAGCTGCGAGTCCCCCTTTCATGCAGAATCTTAAGGTCCTAGCTCATGTCCAAGGCACCAAAGCCAGCTAAAAAGTCAATAATCGATACCTAAAACTTGAATTGTAACACTTCTTACTGGCTATTACATCAACTTAGAAGCTTCAGCTGTGTTCTACTATGGTGCTTTTAGTGTCTCCGCATACCGCAGCACGCGACATAGCTTTGCAGACGATAAGTACAACCGTTTCAGAGAGAAGAGCGGCCAATGTGACGATCTGGCTTTAAGTCGATTCGATAACAAATGACGAAAACGGACGGATTTCTCAGGTTTTTACTACATATGAACACTCTCCCATGCAACTCATCTGCGAGTCCCCCTTTCATGCAGAATCTTAAGGTCCTAGCTCATGTCCAAGGCACCAAAGCCAGCTAAAAAGTCAATAATCGATACCTAAAACTTGAATTGTACTACTTCTTACTGGCTGTTACATCAACTTAGAAGCTTCAGCTGTGTTCTACTATGGTGCTTTTAGTGTCTCCGCATACCGCAGCACGCGACATAGCTTTGCAGACGATAAGTACAACCGTTTCAGAGAGAAGAGCGGCCAATGTGACGATCTGGCTTTAAGTTGATTCGATAACAAATGACGAAAACGGACGGATTTCTCAGGTTTTTACTACATATGAAAACTTTTCACGTTCTGCCGCGCAACTCGGCCCCTAGTCCTCCTTTCATGCAGAATCTTTAGGTCCTAGCTCAAGTCCAAGACACCAAAAAAGGGTAAAAACTCAATAATCGATACATAAACTTGAATTGTACTACTTCTTTCTGGCTATTACATCAACTTAGAAGTTTCATCTATGTTCTACTATGGTGCTTTTAGTGTCTCCGAATACCGCAGCACGCGACATAGCTTTGCAGACGATAAGTACAACCGTTTCAGAGAGAAGAGCGGCCAATGTGACGATCTGGCTTTAAGTCGTTTCGATAACAAATGACGATAACGGACGGATTTCTCAGGTTTTTACTACATATGAACACTTTTCACATTCTCCCATGCAACTCGGCTGCTAGTCCTCCTTTCATGCAGAATATTATGGTCCTAGCTCATGTCCAAGGCACCAAAGGGAGCTAAAAAGTCAATAATCGATGCATAAAACTTTAATTGTACTACTTCTTAGTGGCTATTACATCAACTTCGAAGCTTCATCCGTGTTCTACTATGGTGCTTTTAGTGTCTCCGCATACCGCAGCACGCGACATAGCTTTGCAGACGATAAGTACAACCGGTTCAGAGAGATGAGCGGCCAATGTGACGATCTGGCTTTAAGTCGATACGATAACAAATGACGAAAACCCACGGATTTCTCAGGTTTTTACTACATATGAACTTTTTTCACATTCTCCCGTGCAACTCGATTGCTAGTCCTCCTTTCATGCAGAATCTTAAGGTCCTAGTTCATGTCCAAGGCACCAAAGCCAGCTAAAAAGTCAATAATCGATAAAAACAACTTGAATTGTAACACTTCTTACTGGCTATTACATCAACTTCGAAGATTAATCTGTGTTCTACTATGGTGCTTTTAGTGTCTCCGCATACCGCAGCACGCGACATAGCTTTGCAGACGATAAGTACAACCGTTTCAGAGAGAAGAGCGGCCAATGTGACAATCTGGCTTTAAGTTGATTCGATAACAAATGACGAAAACGGACGGATTTCTCAGGTTTTTACTACATATGAACTTTTTTCGCATTCTCCCGTGCAACTCGGTTGCTTGTCCTCCTTTCTTGCAGATTCTTAAGGTCCTAGCTCATGTCCAAGGCACCAAAGCCAGTTAAAAAGTCAATAATCGATGCATTAAACTTGAATTGTACTACTTCTTACCGGCTATTACATCAACTTCGAAGCTTCATCTGTGTTTTACTATGGTGCTTTTAGGGTCTCCGCATACCGTAGCACGCGACATAGCTTTGCAGACGATAAGTACAACCGTTTCAGAGAGAAGAGCGGCCAATGTGACGATCAGGCTTTAAGTCGATTCGATAACAAATGACGAAAACGGACGGATTTCTCAGTTTTTTACTCCATATGAACTTTTTTCACATTCTCCCGTGCAACTCCATTGCTAGTCCTCCTTTCATGCAGATTCTTAAGGTCCTAGCTCATGTCCAAGGCACCAAAGCCGGCTAAAAAGTCAATAATCGATGCATAAAACTTGAATTGTACTACTTCTTACCGGCTATTACATCAACTTCGAAGATTAATCTGTGTTCTACTATGGTGCTTTTAGTGTCTCCGCATACCGCAGCACGCGACATAGCTTTGCAGACGATAAGTACAACGGTTTCAGAGAGAAGAGCGGCCAATGTGACGATCTGGCTTTAAGTTGATTCGATAACAAATGACGAAAACGGACGGATTTCTCATGTTTTTACTACATATGAAAACTTTTCACATTCTCCCGTGCAACTCGGCTGCTAGTTCCCCTTTCGAGCAGAATCTTATGGTCCTAGCTCATGTCCAAGGCACCAAAGCCAACTAAAAAGTCAATAATCGATACCTAAAACCGGAATTGTACTACTTCGTACTGGTTGTTACATCAACTTAGAAGCTTCATCTGTGTTCTACTATGGAGCTTTATTGTCTCCGCATACCGCAGCACGCGACATAGCTTTGCAGACAATATGTACAACCGTTTCAGAGAGAAGAGCGGCCAATGTGACGATCAGGCTTAAAATCGATTCGATAACAAATGACGAAAACGGACGGATTTCTAAGGTTTTTACTACATATGAACACTTTTCACAATTTCCCGTGCAACTCGGCTGCTAGTCCTCCTTTCATGCAGAATCTTAAGGTCCTAGCCCATGTCCAAGGCACCAAAGCCAGCTAAAAAGTCAATAATCGATACATAAAACTTGAATTGTACTACTTCTTACCGCCTATTACATCAATTTCGAAGCTTCTTCTGTGTTCTACTATGGTGCTTTTAGTGTCTCCGCATACCGCGGCACGCGACATAGCTTTGCAGACGATAAGTACAACCGTTTCAGAGAGAAGAGCGCCCAATGTGACGATCTGGCTTTAAGTTGATTCGATAACAAATGACGAAAACGGACGGATTTCTCAGGCTTTTACTACATATGAAAACTTTTCACGTTCTGCCGTGCAACTCGTACCCTAGTCTTCCTTTCATGCAGAATCTTAAGGTCCTAGCTCAAGTCCAAGATACCAAAAAAGGGTAAAAAGTCAATAATCGATACCTAAAACTTGAATTGTACTACTTCTTACTGGCTATTACATCAACTTAGAAGCTTCATCTGTGTTTTACTATGGTGCTTTTAGGGTCTCCGCATACCGCAGCACGCGACATAGTTTTGCAGACGATAAGTACAACCGGTTTAGAGAGAAGAGCGGACAATGTGACGATCTGGCTTTAAGTCGATTCGATAACAAATGACGAAAACGGACGGATTTCTAAGGTTTTTACTACATATGAACACTTTTCACATTCTCCCGTGCAACTCGGCTGCTAGTCCTCCTTTCATGCAGAATCTTAAGGTCCTAGCTCATGTCCAAGGCACCAAAGCCAGCTAAAAGTCAATAATCAATACCTACAACTTGAATTGTAACACCTCTTACTGGCTATTACATCAACTTAGAAGCTTCATCTGTGTTCTACTATGGTGCTTTTAGTATCTCCGCATACCGCAGCACGCGACATAGCTTTGCAGACGATAAGTACAACCGTTTCAGAGAGAAGAGCGGCCAATGTGACGATCTGGCTTTAAGTCGATACGATAACAAATGACGAAAACCCACGGATTTCTCAGGTTTTTACTACATATGAACTTTTTTCACATTCTCCCGTGCAACTCGATTGCTAGTCCTCCTTTCATGCAGAATCTTAAGGTCCTAGTTCATGTCCAAGGCACCAAAGCCAGCTAAAAAGTCAATAATCGATAAAAACAACTTGAATTGTAACACTTCTTACTGGCTATTACATCAACTTCGAAGATTAATCTGTGTTCTACTATGGTGCTTTTAGTGTCTCCGCATACCGCAGCACGCGACATAGCTTTGCAGACGATAAGTACAACCGTTTCAGAGAGAAGAGCGGCCAATGTGACAATCTGGCTTTAAGTTGATTCGATAACAAATGACGAAAACGGACGGATTTCTCAGGTTTTTACTACATATGAACTTTTTTCGCATTCTCCCGTGCAACTCGGTTGCTTGTCCTCCTTTCTTGCAGATTCTTAAGGTCCTAGCTCATGTCCAAGGCACCAAAGCCAGTTAAAAAGTCAATAATCGATGCATTAAACTTGAATTGTACTACTTCTTACCGGCTATTACATCAACTTCGAAGCTTCATCTGTGTTTTACTATGGTGCTTTTAGGGTCTCCGCATACCGTAGCACGCGACATAGCTTTGCAGACGATAAGTACAACCGTTTCAGAGAGAAGAGCGGCCAATGTGACGATCAGGCTTTAAGTCGATTCGATAACAAATGACGAAAACGGACGGATTTCTCAGTTTTTTACTCCATATGAACTTTTTTCACATTCTCCCGTGCAACTCCATTGCTAGTCCTCCTTTCATGCAGATTCTTAAGGTCCTAGCTCATGTCCAAGGCACCAAAGCCGGCTAAAAAGTCAATAATCGATGCATAAAACTTGAATTGTACTACTTCTTACCGGCTATTACATCAACTTCGAAGATTAATCTGTGTTCTACTATGGTGCTTTTAGTGTCTCCGCATACCGCAGCACGCGACATAGCTTTGCAGACGATAAGTACAACGGTTTCAGAGAGAAGAGCGGCCAATGTGACGATCTGGCTTTAAGTTGATTCGATAACAAATGACGAAAACGGACGGATTTCTCATGTTTTTACTACATATGAAAACTTTTCACATTCTCCCGTGCAACTCGGCTGCTAGTTCCCCTTTCGAGCAGAATCTTATGGTCCTAGCTCATGTCCAAGGCACCAAAGCCAACTAAAAAGTCAATAATCGATACCTAAAACCGGAATTGTACTACTTCGTACTGGTTGTTACATCAACTTAGAAGCTTCATCTGTGTTCTACTATGGAGCTTTATTGTCTCCGCATACCGCAGCACGCGACATAGCTTTGCAGACAATATGTACAACCGTTTCAGAGAGAAGAGCGGCCAATGTGACGATCAGGCTTAAAATCGATTCGATAACAAATGACGAAAACGGACGGATTTCTAAGGTTTTTACTACATATGAACACTTTTCACAATTTCCCGTGCAACTCGGCTGCTAGTCCTCCTTTCATGCAGAATCTTAAGGTCCTAGCCCATGTCCAAGGCACCAAAGCCAGCTAAAAAGTCAATAATCGATACATAAAACTTGAATTGTACTACTTCTTACCGCCTATTACATCAATTTCGAAGCTTCTTCTGTGTTCTACTATGGTGCTTTTAGTGTCTCCGCATACCGCGGCACGCGACATAGCTTTGCAGACGATAAGTACAACCGTTTCAGAGAGAAGAGCGCCCAATGTGACGATCTGGCTTTAAGTTGATTCGATAACAAATGACGAAAACGGACGGATTTCTCAGGCTTTTACTACATATGAAAACTTTTCACGTTCTGCCGTGCAACTCGTACCCTAGTCTTCCTTTCATGCAGAATCTTAAGGTCCTAGCTCAAGTCCAAGATACCAAAAAAGGGTAAAAAGTCAATAATCGATACCTAAAACTTGAATTGTACTACTTCTTACTGGCTATTACATCAACTTAGAAGCTTCATCTGTGTTTTACTATGGTGCTTTTAGGGTCTCCGCATACCGCAGCACGCGACATAGTTTTGCAGACGATAAGTACAACCGGTTTAGAGAGAAGAGCGGACAATGTGACGATCTGGCTTTAAGTCGATTCGATAACAAATGACGAAAACGGACGGATTTCTAAGGTTTTTACTACATATGAACACTTTTCACATTCTCCCGTGCAACTCGGCTGCTAGTCCTCCTTTCATGCAGAATCTTAAGGTCCTAGCTCATGTCCAAGGCACCAAAGCCAGCTAAAAGTCAATAATCAATACCTACAACTTGAATTGTAACACCTCTTACTGGCTATTACATCAACTTAGAAGCTTCATCTGTGTTCTACTATGGTGCTTTTAGTATCTCCGCATACCGCAGCACGCGACATAGCTTTGCAGACGATAAGTACAACCGTTTCAGAGAGAAGAGCGGCCAATGTGACGATCTGGCTTTAAGTCGTTTCGATAGCAAATGACGAAAACGGACGGATTTCTCAGGTTTTTACTACATATGAACACTTTTCACATTCTCCCGTGTAACTCGGCTCCTAGTTCTCCTTTCAAGCGGAATCTTAAGGTCCTAGCTCATGTCCAAGGCACCAAAGCCAGCTATAAACTCAATATTCGATACATAAAAACTTGAATTGTACTACTTCTTCCTTGCTATTACATCAACAGAAGCTTCATCTGTGTTCCACTATGGTGCTTTTAGTGTCTCTGCGTATCGCAGCACGCGACATAGCTTTGCAGACGATAAGAACAACCGATTCACACAGAAGTGAGGCCAATGTGACGATCTGGCTTTAAGTCGATTCGATAACAAATGACGAAAACGAACGGATTTCTCAGGTTTTTGCTACATATGAACACTCTCCCATGCAACTCAGCTGCGAGTCCCCCTTTCATGCAGAATCTTAAGGTCCTAGCTCATGTCCAAGGCACCAAAGCCAGCTAAAATGTCAATAATCGATACCTAAAACTTGAATTGTAACACTTCTTACTGGCTATTACATCAACTTAGAAGCTTCAGCTGTGTTCTACTATGGTGCTTTTAGTGTCTCCGCATACCGCAGCACGCGACATAGCTTTGCAGACGATAAGTACAACCGTTTCAGAGAGAAGAGCGGCCAATGTGACGATCTGGCTTTAAGTCGATTCGATAACAAATGACGAAAACGGACGGATTTCTCAGGTTTTTACTACATATGAACACTCTCCCATGCAACTCATCTGCGAGTCCCCCTTTCATGCAGAATCTTAAGGTCCTAGCTCATGTCCAAGGCACCAAAGCCAGCTAAAAAGTCAATAATCGATACCTAAAACTTGAATTGTACTACTTCTTACTGGCTGTTACATCAACTTAGAAGCTTCAGCTGTGTTCTACTATGGTTCTTTTGGTGTCTCCGCATACCGCAGCACGCGACATAGCTTTGCAGACAATAAGTACAACCGTTTCAGAGAGAAGAGCGGCCAATGTGACGATCAGGCTTTATGTCGTTTCGATAACAAATGACGATAACGGACGGATTTCTCAGGTTTTTACTACATATAAACTCTTTTCACATTCTCCCGTGCAACTCGGCCGCTAGTCCTCCTTTCATGCAGAATCTTAAGGTCCTAGCTCATGTCCAAGGCACCAAAGCCAGCTAAAAAGTCAATAATCGATACCTACAACTTGAATTGTAACACTTCTTACTGGCTATTACATCAACTTAGAAGCTTCATCTGTGTTCTACTATGGTGCTTTTAGTGTCTCCGCATACCGCAGCACGCGACATAGCTTTGCAGACGATAAGTACAACCGTTTCAGAGAGAAGAGCGGCCAATGTGACGTTCTGGCTTTAAGTCGATTCGATAACAAATGACGAAAACGGACGGATTTCTCAGGTTTTTACTGCATATGAACACTTTTCACATTCTCCCATGCAACTCGGCTGCTAGTCCCCCTTTCATGGAGAATCTTAAGGTCCTAGCTCATGTCGAAGGCACCAAAGCCAGCTAAAAAGTCAATAATCGATACCTAAAACGTGAATTGTACTACTTCTTACTGGCTATTACATCAACTTAGAAGCTTCATCTGTGTTTTACTATGGTGCTTTTAGGGTCTCCGCATACCGCAGCACGCGACATAGCTTTGCAGACGATAAGTACAACCGTTTCAGAGAGAAGAGCGGCCAATTTGACGATCTGGCTTTAAGTTGATTCGATAACAAATGACGAAAACGGAAGGATTTCTAAGGTTTTTACTACATAAGAGCACTTTTCACACTCTCCTGTGCAACTCGGCTGCTAGTCCCCCTTTCATGCAGAATCTTAAGGTCCTAGCTCATGTCGAAGGCACCAAAGCCAGCTAAAAAGTCAATAATCGATACCTAAAACGTGAATTGTACTACTTCTTACTGGCTATTACATCAATTTCGAAGCTTCATCTGTGTTCTACTATGGTGCTGTTAGTGTCTCCGCATACCGCGGCACGCGACATAGCTTTGCAGACGATAAGTACAACCGTTTCAGAGAGAAGAGCGGCCAATGTGACGATCTGGCTTTAAGTTGATTCGATAACAAATGACGAAAACGAACGGATTTCTCAGGTTTTTACTACATATGAAAACTTTTCACGTTCTGCCGTGCAACTCGGCCCCTAGTCCTCCTTTCATGCAGAATCTTAAGGTCCTAGCTCAAGTCCAAGACACCAAAAAAGGGTAAAAAGTCAATAATCGATACCTAAAACTTGAATTGTACTACTTCTTACTGGCTATTACATCAACTTAGAAGCTTCATCTGTGTTCTACTATGGTGCTTTTAGTGTCTCCGCATACCGCAGCACGCGACATAGCTTTGCAGACGATAAGTACAACCGTTTCAGAGAGAAGAGCGGCCAATGTGACGTTCTGGCTTTAAGTCGATTCGATAACAAATGACGAAAACGGACGGATTTCTCAGGTTTTTACTACATATGAACACTTTTCACATTCTCCCATGCAACTCGGCTGCTAGTCCCCCTTTCATGGAGAATCTTAAGGTCCTAGCTCATGTCGAAGGCACCAAAGCCAGCTAAAAAGTCAATAATCGATACCTAAAACGTGAATTGTACTACTTCTTACTGGCTATTACATCAATTTCGAAGCTTCATCTGTGTTCTACTATGGTGCTGTTAGTGTCTCCGCATACCGCGGCACGCAACATAGCTTTGCAGACGATAAGTACAACCGTTTCAGAGAGAAGAGCGGCCAATGTGACGATCTGGCTTTAAGTTGATTCGATAACAAATGACGAAAACGGACGGATTTCTCGGGTTTTTACTACATATGAAAACTTTTCACGTTCTGCCGTGCAACTCGGCCCCTAGTCCTCCTTTCATGCAGAATCTTAAGGTCCTAGCTCAAGTCCAAGACACCAAAAAAGGGTAAAAAGTCAATAATCGATACCTAAAACTTGAATTGTACTACTTCTTACTGGCTATTACATCAACTTAGAAGCTTCATCTGTGTTTTACTATGGTGCTTTTAGGGTCTCCGCATACCGCAGCACGCGACATAGCTTTGCAGACGATAAGTACAACCGTTTCAGAGAGAAGAGCGGCCAATTTGACGATCTGGCTTTAAGTTGATTCGATAACAAATGACGAAAACGGACGGATTTCTCAGGTTTTTACTACATATGAACTTTTTTCACATTCTCCCGTGAAACTCGGTTGCTTGTCCTCCTTTCTTGCAGATTCTTAAGGTCCTAGTTCATGTCCAAGGCACCAAAGCCAGCTAAAAAGTCAATAATCGATGCATAAAACTTGAATTGTACTACTTCTTACCGGCTATTACATCAACTTCGAAGATTAATCTGTGTTCTACTATGGTGCTTTTAGTGTCTCCGCATACCGCAGCACGTGACATAGCTTTGCAGACGATAAGTGCAACCGGTTCAGAGAGATGAGCGGCCAATGTGACGATCTGGGTTTAAGTCGATTCGATAACAAATGACGAAAACGGAAGGATTTCTAAGGTTTTTACTACATAAGAGCACTTTTCACACTCTCCTGTGCAACTCGGCTGCTAGTCCCCCTTTCATGCAGAATCTTAAGGTCCTAGCTCATGTCGAAGGCACCAAAGCCAGCTAAAAAGTCAATAATCGATACCTAAAACGTGAATTGTACTACTTCTTACTGGCTATTACATCAATTTCGAAGCTTCATCTGTGTTCTACTATGGTGCTGTTAGTGTCTCCGCATACCGCGGCACGCGACATAGCTTTGCAGACGATAAGTACAACCGTTTCAGAGAGAAGAGCGGCCAATGTGACGATCTGGCTTTAAGTTGATTCGATAACAAATGACGAAAACGAACGGATTTCTCAGGTTTTTACTACATATGAAAACTTTTCACGTTCTGCCGTGCAACTCGGCCCCTAGTCCTCCTTTCATGCAGAATCTTAAGGTCCTAGCTCAAGTCCAAGACACCAAAAAAGGGTAAAAAGTCAATAATCGATACCTAAAACTTGAATTGTACTACTTCTTACTGGCTATTACATCAACTTAGAAGCTTCATCTGTGTTTTACTATGGTGCTTTTAGGGTCTCCGCATACCGCAGCACGCGACATAGCTTTGCAGACGATAAGTACAACCGTTTCAGAGAGAAGAGCGGCCAATTTGACGATCTGGCTTTAAGTTGATTCGATAACAAATGACGAAAACGGACGGATTTCTCAGGTTTTTACTACATATGAACTTTTTTCACATTCTCCCGTGAAACTCGGTTGCTTGTCCTCCTTTCTTGCAGATTCTTAAGGTCCTAGTTCATGTCCAAGGCACCAAAGCCAGCTAAAAAGTCAATAATCGATGCATAAAACTTGAATTGTACTACTTCTTACCGGCTATTACATCAACTTCGAAGCTTCATCTGTGTTTTACTATGGTGCTTTTAGGGTCTCCGCATACCGAAGCACGCGACATAGCTTTGCAGACGATAAGTACAACCGTTTCAGAGAGAAGAGCGGCCAATGTGACGATCAGGCTTTAAGTCGATTCGATAACAAATGACGAAAACGGACGGATTTCTCAGGTTTTTACTCCATATGAACTTTTATCACATTCTCCCGTGCAACTCGATTGCTAGTCCTCCTTTCATGCAGATTCTTAAGGTCCTAGCTCATGTCCAAGGCACCAAAGCCGGCTAAAAAGTCATTAATCGATACATAAAACTTGAATTGTACTACTTCTTACCGGCTATTACATCAACTTCGAAGATTAATCTGTGTTCTACTATGGTGCTTTTAGTGTGTCCGCATACCGCAGCACGTGACATAGCTTTGCAGACGATAAGTACAACCGGTTCAGAGAGATGAGCGGCCAATGTGACGATCTGGGTTTAAGTCGATTCGATAACAAATGACGAAAACGGAAGGATTTCTAAGGTTTTTACTACATAAGAGCACTTTTCACACTCTCCTGTGCAACTCGGCTGCTAGTCCCCCTTTCATGCAGAATCTTAAGGTCCTAGCTCATGTCCAAGGCACGAAAGCCAGCAAAAAGTCAATAATCGATACCTAAAACTTGAATTGTACTACTCCTTACTGGCTGTTACATCAACTTAGAAGCTTCATCTGTGTGCTACAATGGTGCTTTTAGTGTCTCCGCATACCGCAGCACGCGACATAGCTTTGCAGACGATATGTACAACCGTTTCAGAGAGAAGAGCGGCCAATGTGACGACCTTGCTTTAAGTCGATTCGATAACAAATGACGAAAACGGACCGATTTCTCAGGTTTTTACTACATATGAACACTATTCACATTCCCCCATGCAACTCAGCTGCGAGTCCCCCTGTCATGCAGAATCTTAAGGTCCTAGCTCATGTCCAAGGCACCAAAGCCAGCTAAAAAGTCAATAATCGATACCAAAAACTTGAATTGTACTACTTCTTACTGGCTGTTACATCAACTTAGAAGCTTCAGCTGTGTTCTACTATGGTGCTTTTAGTGTCTCCGCATACCGCAGCACGCGACATAGCTTTGCAGACAATAAGTACAACCGTTTCAGAGAGAAGAGCGGCCAATGTGACGATCAGGCTTTAAGTCGATTCGATAACAAATGACGAAAACGGAAGGATTTCTAAGGTTTTTACTACATAAGAACACTTTTCAAATTCTCCCGTGCAACTCGGCTGCTAGTCCTCCTTTCATGCAGAATCTTAAGGTCCTAGGTAATGTCCAAGGCACCAAAGCCGGCTAAAAAGTCAATAATCGATACCTAAAATTTGAGTTGTACTACTTCTTACTGGCTATTACATCAACTTAAAAGCTACATCTGTGTTCTACTATGGTGCTTTTAGTATCTCCGCATACGGCAGCACGCGACATAGCTTTGCAGACGATACGTACAACCGTTTCAGAGAGAAGAGCGGCCAATGTGACGATCTGGCTTTAAGTCGATTTGATAACAAATGACGAAAATGGACGGACTTCACAGGTTTTTACTACATATGAACACTTTTCACATTTTCCCGTGCAACTCGGCTGCTAGTTCCCCTTTCGAGCAGAATCTTAAGGTCCTAGCTCATGTCCAAGGCACCAAAGCCAACTAAAAAGTCAATAATCGATACCTAAAACCGGAATTGTACTACTTCGTACTGGTTGTTACATCAACTTAGAAGCTTCATCTGTGTTCTACTATGGAGCTTTATTGTCTCCGCATAAAGCAGCACGCGACATATCTTTGCAGACAATATGTACAACCGTTTCAGAGAGAAGAGCGGCCAATGTGACGATCAGGCTTAAAATCGATTCGATAACAAATGACGAAAACGGACGGATTTCTTAGGGTTTTACTATATATAAACTTTTTTCACATTCTCCCGTGCAACTCGATTGCTAGTTCTCCTTTCATGCAGATTCTTCAGGTCCTAGCTCATGTCCAAGGCACCAAAGCCAGCTAAAAAGTCAATAATCGATACCTAAAACTTGAATTGTACTACTTCTTACTGGCTATTACATCAATTTCGAAGCTTCATCTGTGTTCTACTATGGTGCTTTTAGTGTCTCCGCATACCGCAGCACGCGACATAGCTTTGCAGACGATAAGTACAACCGTATCAGAGAGAAGAGCGGTCAATGTGACGATCTTGCTTTAAGTCGATTCGATAACATATGACGAAAACGGACGGATTTCTCAGGTTTTTACTACATATGAACACTCTCCCATGCAACTCAGCTGCGAGTCCCCCTTTCATGCAGAATCTAAAGGTCCTAGCTCATGTCCAAGGCACCAAAGCCAGCTAAAAAGTCAATAACCTATACCTAACACTTGAATTGTACTACTTCTTACTGGCTGTTACATCAACTTAGAAGCTTCATCTGTGTTCTACTATGGTGCTTTTAGTGTCTCCGCATACCGCGGCACGCGACATAGCTTTGCAGACGATAAGTACAAAAGTTTCAGAGAGAAGAGCGGCCAATGTGACGATCTGGCTTTAAGTTGATTTGATAACAAATGACGAAAACGGACGGATTTCTCAGGTTTTTACTACATAAGAACACTTTTCACATTCTGCCGTGCAACTCGGCCCCTAGTCCTCCTTTCATGCAGAATCTTAAGGTCCTAGCTCAAGTCCAAGACACCAAAAAAGGGTAAAAAGTCAATAATCGATACCTAAAACTTGAATTGTACTACTTCTTACTGGCTATTACATCAACTTAGAAGCTTCATTTGTGTTTTACTATGGTGCTTTTAGGGTCTCCGCATACCGCAGCACGCGACATAGTTTTGCAGACGATAAGTACAACCGGTTTAGAGAGAAGAGCGGCCAATGTGACGATCTGGCTTTAAGTCGATTCGATAACAAATGACGAAAACGGACGGATTTCTAAGGTTTTTACTACATATGAACACTTTTCACATTTTCCCGTGCAACTCGGCTGCTAGTCCTCCTTTCATGCAGAATCTTAAGGTCCTAGCTCATGTCCAAGGCACCAAAGCCAGCTAAAAAGTCAATAATCGATACCTACAACTTGAATTGTAACACTTCTTACTGGCTATTACATCAACTTAGAAGCTTCATCTGTCTTCTACTATGGTGCTTTTAGTGTCTCCGCATACCGCAGCACGCGACATAGCTTTGCAGACGATAAGTACAACCGTTTCAGAGAGAAGAGCGGCCAATGTGACGATCTGGCTTTAAGTCGATTCGATAACAAATGACGAAAACAGACGGATTTCTCAGGTTTTTACTACATATGAACACTTTTCACATTCTCCCATGCAACTCGGCTGCTAGTCCCCCTTTCATGCAGAATCTTAAGGTCCTAGCTCATGTCCAAGGCACCAAAGCCAGCTAAAAAGTCAATAATCGATACCTAAAACTTGAATTGTACTACTTCTTACTGGCTATTACATCAACTTAGAAGCTTCAACTGTGTTCTACTATGGTGCTTTTAGTGTCTCCACATACCGCAGCACGCGAAATAGCTTTGAAGACGATAAGTACAACCGTTTCAGAGACAAGAGAGGCCAATGTGACGATCTTGCTTTAAGTCGATTCGATAACAAATGACGAAAACGGACGGATTTCTCAGGTTTTTACTACATATGAACACTCTCCCAAGCAACTCAGCTGCGAGTCCCCCTTTCATGCAGAATCTTAAGGTCCTAGCTCATGTCCAAGGCACCAAAGCCAGCTAAAAAGTCAATAATCGATACCTAAAACTTGAATTGTACTACTTCTTACTGGCTTTTACATCAACTTAGAAGCTTCAGCTGTGTTCTACAATGGTGCTTTTAGTATCTCCGCATAACGCAGCACGCGACATAGCTTTGCAGAAAATAAGTACAACCGTTTCAGAGAGAAGAGCGGCCAATGTGACGATCAGGCTTTAAGTCGTTTCGATAACAAATGACGATAACGGACGGATTTCTCAGGTTTTTACTACATATGAACACTTTTCACATTCTCCCGTGCAACTCGGCTGCTAGTCCTCCTTTCATGCAGAATCTTAAGGTCCTAGCTCATGTCCAAGGCACGAAAGCCAGCTAAAAAGTCAATAATCGATACCTACAACTTGAATTATAACACTTCTTACTGGCTATTACATCAACTTAGAAGCTTCATCTCTGTTCTACTATGGTGCTTTTAGTGTCTCCGCATACCGCAGCACGCGACATAGCTTTGCAGGCGATAAGTACAACCGTTTCAGAGAGAAGAGCGGCCAATGTGACGATCTTGCTTTAAGTCGATGCGATAACAAATGACGAAAACGGACGGATTTCTCAGGTTTTTACTACATATGAACACTCTCCCATGCAACTCATCTGCGAGTCCCCCTTTCATGCAGAATCTTAAGGTCCTAGCTCATGTCCAAGGCACCAAAGCCAGCTAAAAAGTCAATAATCGATACCTAAAACTTGAATTGTACTACTTCTTACTGGCTGTTACATCAACTTAGAAGCTTCAGCTGTGTTCTACTATGGTGCTTTTAGTGTCTCCGCATACCTCAGCAGGCGACATAGCTTTGCAGACAATAAGTACAACCGTTTCAGAGAGAAGAGCGGCCAATGTGACGATCAGGCTTTAAGTCGTTTCGATAACAAATGACGATAACGGACGGATTTCTCAGGTTCTTACCACATATGAACACTTTTCACATTCTCCTGAGCAACGCGGCTGCTAGTCCTCCTTTCATGGAAAATCTTAAGTTCCTAGCTCATGTCCGAGTCGCCAAAGAAGGTTTAAAAAGTCAATAATCGATACCTAAAACTTGAATTGTACTACTTCTTACTGGCTGTTACATCAACTTAGAAGCTTCAGCTGTGTTCTACTATGGTGCTTTTAGTGTCTCCGCATACCGCAGCACGTGACATAGCTTTGCAGACGATAAGTACAACCGTTTCAGAGAGAAGAGCGGCCAATGTGACGATCTGGCTTTAAGTCGATTCGATAACTAATGACGAAAATGAACGGGTTTCTCAGGTTTTTACTACATATGAACATTTTTCACATCCGCCCGTGCTACGCGGCTGCTAGTCCTCCTTTAATGCAAAATCTTAAGTTCCTAGGTTTTGTCCAAGGCACCAAAGAAGGGTAAAAAGTCAATAATCAATACATGAAAATTGAAGTGTACTACTTCTTACTGGCTATTACATCAACTTAGAAGCTTCATCTGTGTTCTACTATGGTGCTTTTAGTGTCTCCGCATACCGCAGCACGTGACATAGCTTTGCAGACGATAAGTACAACCGTTTCAGAGAGAAGAGCGGCCAATGTGACGATCTGCCTTTAAGTCGATTCGATAACAAATGACGAAAACGGACGGGTTTCTCAGGTTTTTACCACATATGAACACTTTTCACATTCTCCCGTGCAACGCGGCTGCTTGTCCTCCATTAATGCAAAATCTTAAGTTCCTAGCTCATCTCCAAGGCACCAAAGAAGGGTAAAAAGTCAATAATCGATACCTAAAACTTGAATTGTGCTACTTCTTACTGGCTATTGCATAAACTTACAAGCTTCATCTGTGTTCTACCTTGGTGCTTTTAGTGTCTCCGCATACCGCAGCATGCGACATAGCTTTGCAGACGATAAATGTAACCGTTTCAGACAGAAGACCGGCCAATGTGACGATCTGGCTTTAAGTCGATTCGATAACAAATGACCAAATCGGACGGATTTCTCAGGTTTTTACTACATATGAACACTTCTCACAGCCGCCCGTGCACCGCGGCTGCTAGTCCTCCTTTCATGCAAAATCTTAAGTTCCTAGCTCATGTCCAAGGTACCAAAGAAGGGTAAAAAGTCAATAATCGATACCTAATACTTGAATAGTAGTACTTCTTACTGGCTATTACATCAACTTAGAAGCTTCATCTGTGTTCTACTATGGTGCTTTTAGTGTCTCCGCATACCGCAGCACGTGACATAGCTTTGCAGACGATAAGTACAACCGTTTCAGAGAGAAGAGCGGCCAATGTGACGATCTGGCTTTAAGTCGATTCGATAACTAATGACGAAAACGAACGGGTTTCTCAGGTTTTTACTACATATGAACATTTTTCACATCCACCCGTGCTACGCGGCTGCTAGTCCTCCTTTAATGCAAAATCTTAAGTTCCTAGGTTTTGTCCAAGGCACCAAAGAAGGGTAAAAAGTCAATAATCAATACATGAAAATTGAAGTGTACTACTTCTTACTGGCTATTACATCAACTTAGAAGCTTCATCTGTGTTCTACTATGGTGCTTTTAGTGTCTCCGCATACCGCAGCACGTGACATAGCTTTGCAGACGATAAGTACAACCGTTTCAGAGAGAAGAGCGGCCGATGTGACGATCTGCCTTTAAGTCGATTCGATAACAAATGACGAAAACGGAC
This sequence comes from Schistocerca gregaria, assembly GCF_023897955.1. NCBI lineage: Eukaryota > Metazoa > Arthropoda > Insecta > Orthoptera > Acrididae > Schistocerca > Schistocerca gregaria. Next base: position 415,356 of record NW_026061897.1, read on the forward strand.
GGGTTTCTCAGGTTTTTACCACATATGAACACTTTTCACATTCTCCCGTGCAACGCGGCTGCTTGTCCTCCATTAATGCAAAATCTTAAGTTCCTAGCTCATCTCCAAGGCACCAAAGAAGGGTAAAAAGTCAATAATCGATACCTAAAACTTGAATTGTGCTACTTCTTACTGGCTATTGCATAAACTTACAAGCTTCATCTGTGTTCTACCTTGGTGCTTTTAGTGTCTCCGCATACCGCAGCATGCGACGTAGCTTTGCAGACGATAAATGTAACCGTTTCAGACAGAAGACCGGCCAATGTGACGATCTGGCTTTAAGTCGATTCGATAACAAATGACCAAATCGGACGGATTTCTCAGGTTTTTACTACATATGAACACTTCTCACAGCCGCCCGTGCACCGCGGCTGCTAGTCCTCCTTTCATGCAAAATCTTAAGTTCCTAGCTCATGTCCAAGGTACCAAAGAAGGGTAAAAAGTCAATAATCGATACCTAATACTTGAATAGTACTACTTCTTACTGGCTATTACATCAACTTAGAAGCTGCATCTGTGTTCTACTATGGTGCTTTTAGTGTCTCCGCATACCACAGCACGCGACATAGCTTTGCAGATGATAAATGTAACCGTTTCAGACAGAAGAGCGGCCAAAGAGACGATCTGGCTTTAAGTCGATTCGATAACAAATGACGAGAACGGACGGATTTCTCAGGTTCTTACCACATATGAACACTTTTCACATTCTCCTGAGCAACGCGGCTGCTAGTCCTCCTTTCATGCAAAATCTTAAGTTCCTAGCTCATGTCCGAGTCGCCAAAGAAGGGTAAAAAGTTAATAATCGATACCTAAAACTTGAATAGTACTACTTCTTACTGGCTATTACATCAACTTAGAAGCTTCATCTGTGTTCTACTATGGTGCTTTTAGTGTCTCCGCATACCGCAGCACGTGACATAGCTTTGCAGCCGATAAGTACAACCGTTTCTGAGAGAAGAGCGGCCAATGTGACGATCTGGCTTTAAGTCGATTCGACAACAAATGACGAAAACGGACGGATTTCTCAGGTATTTACTACATATGAACACTTTCCACATTCTCCCGTGCAACGCGGGTGCTAGTCCTCCTTTCATGCAAAATCTTAAGTTCCTAGCTCATGTCAAAGGCACCAAAGAAGGATGAAAAGTCAATAATCGATACCTAAAACTTGAATTTTACTACTTCTTACTGGTTATTACATCAACTTAGAAGCTTCATCTGTGTTCTACTATGGTGCTTTTAGTGTCTCCGCATACCGCAGCACGTGACATAACTTTGCAGACGATAAATGTAACCGTTTCAGACACAAGTGCGGCCAATGTGACGATCTGGCTTTAAGTCGATTCGGTAACAAATGAAGAAAACGGACGGATTTCTCAGGTTTTTACTAGATATGAAGACTTTTCACATTCTCCCGTGCAACTCGGCTGCTAATCCTCCTTTCATGCAAAATCTTAAGTTCCTAGCTCAAGTCCAAGGCACCATAGAAGGGTAAAAAGTCAATAATCGATACCTAAAAATGAATTGTACTACATCTTACTGCCTATTACATCAACTTAGAAGCTTCATCTGTGTTCTACTATGGTGCTTTTAGTGTCTCCGCATACCGCAGCATGCGACATAGCTTTGCAGACGATAAATGTACCCGTTTCAGATAGAGGTGTGGCCAATGTGACGATCTGGCTTTATGTCGATTCGATAACAAATGACGAAAACGGACGGATTTCTCGGGTTTTTAAAACATATGAACACTTTTCACATTCTCCCGTGCAACGCGGCTGCTAGTCCTCCTTTAATGCAAAATCTTAAGTTCCTAGCTCATGTCCAAGTCACCAAAGAAGAGTAAAAAGTCAATAATCGATACCTAAAACTTGAATTGTAGTACTTCTTACTGGTTATTACATCAACTTAGAAGCTTCATCTGTGTTCTACTATGGTGCTTTTAGTGTCTCCGCATACCGCAGCACGTGACATAGCTTTGCAGACGATAAATGTAACCGTTTCAGACAGAAGTGCGGTTAATGTGACGATCTGGCTTTAAGTCGATTCGATAACAAATGACGAAAACGGACGGATTTCTCAGGTTTTTACTACATATGAACACTTTTCACATTCTCCCGTGCAACTCGGCTGCTAATCCTCCTTTCATGCAAAATCTTAAGTTCATAGCTCATGTCCAAGGCACCAAAGAAGGGTAAAAAGTCAATGATCGATACCTAAAACTTGAATTTTACTACATCTTACTGGCTTTTACATCAACTAAGAAGCTTCATCTGTGTTCTACTATGGTGCTTTTAGTGTCTCCTCATACCGCAGCACGCGACATAGCTTTGCAGACGATAAATGTAACCGTTTCAGACAGAAGACCGGCCAATGTGACGATCTGGCTTTAAGTCGATTCGATAACAAATGACGAAATCGGACGGATTTCTCAGGTTTTTACTACATATGAACACTTCTCACAGTCGCCCGTGCACCGAGGCTGCTAGTCCTCCTTTCATTCAAAATCTTAAGTTCCTAGCTCATGTCCAAGGCACCAAAAAAGGGTAAAAAGTCAATAATCGATACCTAATACTTGAATAGTACTACTTCTTACTGGCTATTACATCAACTTAGAAGCTGCGTCTGTGTTCTACTATGGTGCTTTTAGTGTCTCCGCATACCACAGCACGCGACATAGCTTTGCAGACGATAAATGTAACCGTTTCAGACAGAAGAGCGGCCAAAGAGACGATCTGGCTTTAAGTCGATTCGATAACAAATGACCAGAACGGACGGATTTCTCAGGTTCTTACCACATATGAACACTTTTCACATTCTCCTGATCAACGCGGCTGCTAGTCCTCCTTTCATGCAAAATCTTAAGTTCCTAGCTCATGTCCGAGTCGCCAAAGAAGGGTAAAAAGTCAATAATCGATACCTAAAACGTGAATAGTACTACTTCTTACTGGCTATTACATCAACTTAGAAGCTTCATCTGTGTTCTACTATGGTGCTTTTAGTGTCTCCGCATACCGCAGCACGTGACATAGCTTTGCAGACGATAAGTACAACCGTTTCAGAGAGAAGAGCGGCCAATGTGACGATCTGGCTTTAAGTCGATTCGATAACTAATGACGAAAACGGACGGGTTTCTCAGGTTTTTACTACATATGAACATTTTTCACATCCGCCCGTGCTACGCGGCTGCTAGTCCTCCTTTAATGCAAAATCTTAAGTTCCTAGGTTTTGTCCAAGGCACCAAAGAAGGGTAAAAAGTCAATAATCAATACATGAAAATTGAAGTGTACTACTTCTTACTGGCTATTACATCAACTTAGAAGCTTCATCTGTGTCCTACTATGGTGCTTTTAGTGTCTCCGCATACCGCAGCACACGACATAGCTATGCAGACGATAAATGTAACCGTTTCAGACAGAAGTGCGGCCAATGTGACGATCTGGCTTTAAGTCGATTCGACAACAAATGACGAAAACGGACGGATTTCTCAGGTATTTACTACATATGAACACTTTTCACATTCTCCCGTGCAACGCGGCTGCTAGTCCTCCTTTAATGCAAAATCTTAAGTTCCTAGCTCAAGTCCAAGGCACCAAAGAAGTGTAAAAAGTCAATAATCTATACCTAAAACACTAATTGTACTACATCTTACTGGCTATTACGTTGACTTAGAAGCTTCATCTGTGTTCTACTATGGTGCTTTTAGTGTCTCTGTATACCGCAGAACGCGACATAGCTTTGCAGACGATAAATATAACCGTGTCAGACAGAAGTGTGCCCAACGTGACGATCTGGGATTAAGTCGATTCGATAACAAATGACGAAAACGGACGGATTTCTCAGGGTTTTATTACATATGAAGACTTTTCACATTCTCCCGTGCAACTCTGCTGCTAATCCTCATTTCATGCAAAATCTTAAGTTCCTAGCTCAAGTCCAAGGCACCAAAGAAGCGTAAAAAGTCAATAATCGATACCTAAAACTTGAATTGTACTACATCTTACTGGCTATTACATCAACTTAAAAGCTTCATCTGTGTTCTACTGTGGTGCTTTTAGTGTCTCCGCATACCGCAGCACGCGACATAGCTTTGCAGACGATAAATGTAACCGTTTCAGAGAGAAGAGAGGCCAATGTGACGATCTGGCCTTAAGTCGATTTGATAACAAATGACGAAAACGGCCGAATACCTTAGGTTTTTACTACAAATGAACACATTTCATACTCTCCCGTGTATCGCAGCTACTAGTCCTCCTTTCATGCAAAATCTTAAGATCCTAGCTCACGTCCAAGGCACCAAAGCCGGCTAAAAAGTCAATAATCGATAACTAAAACGTGAATTGTACTACTTTTTACTTGCTATTACATAAACTTAGAAGCTTTTTCAGTGTTCTACTATGGTGCTTTTTGTGTCTCCGCATACCGCAGCACGCGACATAGCTTTGCAGACGATAAATGTAACCGTTTCAGAGAGAAGAGCAGACAATGTAACGTCCTCGCTTTAAGTCAATTCGATATCAAATGAAGAAAACCGACAGATTTCTCAGTTTTTTACTACATATGAACGATTTAACACATTTTCCCCTGCAACGCGGCTGCTAGTCCTCCTTTCATGCAAAATCATATGGTCCTAGCTCATGTCCAAGTGACTAAAGCCGGTTAAAAACTCAATAATCGAAAACTAAAACTTCAATTGCACTACCTATTACATCAACTTAGAAGCTTCTACTGTGTTCTACTATAAGGCTTTTAGTGTCTCCGCATACCGCACCCAACGACATAGCTTTGCAGACGGTAAATGTAACCGTTTCAGAGGGAAGAGCGGCCAATGTGATGATCTGGCTTTAAGTCGATTCGGTAACAAATGAAGAAAACGGACGGATTTCTCAGGTTTTTACTAGATATGAACACTTTTCACATTCTCCCGTGCAACTCGGCTGCTAATCCTCCTTTCATGCAAAATCTTAAGTTCCTAGCTCAAGTCCAAGGCACCATAGAAGGGTAAAAAGTCAATAATCGATACCTAAAACTTGAATTGTACTACTTCTTACTGGCTATTACATCAACTTAGAAGCGTCATCTGTGTTCTACTATGGTGCTTTTAGTGTCTCCACATACCGCAGCAATCAACATAGCTTTGCAGACGATATGTAGAACCGTTTCAGAGAGAAGAGCGGCTAATGGGACGATCTGGCTTTAACTCGATTCGATAACAAATGACGAAAACGGACGGATTTCTCAGGTTTTTACTATATATGAACACTTTTCACATTCGCCCGTGCAACGCGGCTGCTAGTCCTCCTTTAATGCAAAATCTTAAGTTCCTAGCTCATGTCCAAGGAACCAATGAAGGGTAAAAAGTCAATAATCGATACCTAAAACTTGAATTGTACTACTTCTTACTGGCTATTACATCAACTTAGAAGCTTTATCTGATTTCTACTATGGTGCTTTTAGTGTCTCCGCATACCGCAGCACGCGACATAGCTTTGCAGACGATAAATGTAACCGCTTCAGACAGAAGATCGGCCAATGTGACGATCTGGCTTTAAGTCGATTCGATAACAAATGACGAAAACAGACGGATTTCTCAGGTTTTTACCACATATGAACACTTTTCACATTCTCCCGTGCAACGCGGCTGCTAGTCCTCCTTTAATGCAAAATCTGAAGTTCCTAGCTCATGTCCAAGGCACCAAAGAAGGGTAAAAAGTCAATAATCGAAAACTAAAACTTGAATTGCACTACTTCTTACTGGCTATTACATGAACTTCGAAGTTTCATCTGTGTTCTACTATGGTTCTTTTAGCGTCTCCGCAACTGCAGCACGTGACATAGCTTTGCTGACGATAAATGTGACCGTTTCAGACAGAAGTACGTCCAATGTGACGATCTGGCTTTAAGTCGATTCGATTACAAATGACGAAAACGGACGGATTTCTCGGGTTTTTACCACATATGAACACTTTTCACATTCTCACGTGCAACGCGGCTGCTAGTCCTCCTTTCATGCAAAATCTTAAGTACATAGCTCATGTCCAAGGCACCCAAGAAGGGTAAAAAGTCAATAATCGATACCTAATACTTGAATAGTACTACTTCTTACTGGCTATTAAATCAACTTAGAAGCTGCATCTGTGTTCTACTATGGTGCTTTTAGTGTCTCCGCATAAAACAGCACCAGACATAGCTTTGCAGACGATAAATGTAACCGTTTCAGACAGAAGAGCGGCCAAAGACACGATCTGGCTTTAAGTCGATTCAATATTAAATGGCGAAAACGGACGGATTTCTCAGGTTTTTTCCACATATGAACACTTTTCACATTCTCCCGTGCAACGCGGCTGCTAGTCCTCGTTTCATGCAAAATCTTAAGTTCCTAGCTCATGTCCGAGTCGCCAAAGAAGGGTAAAAAGTCAATAATCGATATCTAAAACTTGAATTGTACTACTTCTTACTGGTTATTACATCAACTTAGAAGCTCCATCTGTGTTCTACTATGGTGCTTTTAGTGTCTCCGCATACCGCAGCACGCGACATAACTTTGCAGACGATAAATGTAACCGTTTCAGACACAAGTGCGGCCAATGTGACGATCTGTCATTAAGTCGATTCGGTAACTAATGAAGAAAACGAACGGATTTCTCAGGTTTTTACTAGATATGAACACTTTTCACATTCTCCCGTGCAACTCGGCTGCTAATCCTCGTTTCATGCAAAATCTTAAGTTCCTAGCTCAAGTCCAAGGCACCATAGAAGGGTAAAAAGTCAATAATCGATACCTAAAACTTGAATTGTACTACATCTTACTGCCTATTACATCAACTTAGAAGCTTCATCTGTGTTCTACTATGGTGCTTTTAGTGTCTCCGCATACCGCAGCACGTGACATAGCTTTGCAGACGATAGGTACAACCGTTTCAGAGAGAAGAGCGTCCAATGTCACGATCTGGCTTTAAGTCGATTCGATAACAAATGACGAAAACGGACGGGTTTCTTAGGTTTTTACTACATATGAACATTTTTCACGTTCGCCCGTGCTTCGCGGCTGCTAGTCCTCCTTTCATGCAAAATCTTAAGTTCCTAGCTCATGGCCAAGGCACCAAAGAAGGGTGAAAAGTCAATAATCAATACCTGAAAATTGAAGTGTACTACTTCTTACTGGCTATTACATCAACTTAGAAGCTTCATCTGTGTTCTACTATGGTGCTTTTAGTGTCTCTGCAGACCGCAGCACGCGACATAGCTTTGCAGACGATAAATGTACCCGTTTCAGACAGAGGTGTGGCCAATGTGACGATCTGGCTTTAAGTCGATTCGATTACAAATGACGAAAACGGACGGATTTCTCGGGTTTTTACCACATATGAACACTTTTCACATTCTCCCGTGCAACGCGGCTGCTAGTCCTCCTTACATGCAAAATCTTAAGTTCTTAGCTCAAGTCCAAGGCTCCAAAGAAGGGTAAAAAGTCAAAAATCTATACCTAAAACACGAATTGTACTACATCTTACTGGCTATTACGTCAACTTAGAAGCTTCATCTGTGTTCTACTATGGTGCTTTTAGTGTCTCTGCAGACCGCAGCACGCGACATAGCTTTGCAGACGATAAATGTACCCGTTTCAGACAGAGGTGTGGCCAATGTGACGATCTGGCATTAAGTCGATTCGGTTACAAATGACGAAAACGGACGGATTTCTCGGGTTTTTACCACATACGAACACTTTTCACATTCTCCCGTGCAACGCGGCTGCTAGTCCTCCTTTAATGCAAAAGCTTAAGTTCCTAGCTCATCTCCAAGGCACCAAAGAAGAGTAAAAAGTCAATAATCGATACCAAAAACTTGAATTGTAGTACTTCTTACTGGTTATTACATCAACTTAGAAGCTTCATCTGTTTTCTACTATGGTGCTTTTAGTGTCTCCGCATACCGCAGCACGCGACATAGCTTTGCAGACGATAAATGTAACCGTTTCAGACAGAGGACCGGCCAATGTGACGATCTGGCTTTAAGTCGATTCGATAACAAATGACCAAATCGGACGGATTTCTCAGGTTTTTACTACATATGAACACTTCTCACAGCCGCCCGTGCACCGCGGCTGCTAGTCCTCCTTTCATGCAAAATCTTAAGTTCATAGCTCATGTCCAAGGTACCAAAGAAGGGTAAAAAGTCAATAATCGATACCTAATACTTGAATAGTACTACTTCTTACTGGCTATTACATCAACTTAGAAGCTGCATCTGTGTTCTACTATGGTGCTTTTAGTGTCTCCGCATACCACAGCACGCGACATAGCTTTGCAGACGATAAATGTAACCGTTTCAGACAGAAGAGCGGCCAAAGAGACGATCTGGCTTTAAGTCGATTCGATAACAAATGACGAGAACGGACGGATTTCTCAGGTTCTTACCATATATGAACACTTTTCACATTCTCCTGAGCAACGCGGCTGCTAGTCCTCCTTTCATGCAAAATATTAAGTTCCTAGCTCATGTCCGAGTCGCGAAAGAAGGGTAAAAAGTCAATAATCGATACCTAAAACTTGAATAGTACTACTTCTTACTGGTTATTACATCAACTTAGAAGCTTCATCTGTGTTCTACTATGGTGCTTTTAGTGTCTCCGCATACCGCAGCACGTGACATAACTTTGCAGACGATAAATGTAACCGTTTCAGACACAAGTGCGGCCAATGTGACGATCTGGCTTTAAGTCGATTCGGTAACAAATGAAGAAAACGGACGGATTTCTCAGGTTTTTACTAGATATGAACACTTTTCACATTCTCCCGAGCAACTCGGCTGCTAATCCTCCTTTCATGCAAAATCGTAAGTTCATAGCTCATGTCCAAGGCACCAAAGAAGGGTAAAAAGTCAATAATCGAAACCTAATACTTGAATAGTACTACTTCTTACTGGTTATTACATCAACTTAGAAGCTGCATCTGTGTTCTACTATGGTGCTTTTAGTGTCTCCGCATACCACAGCACGCGACATAGCTTTGCAGACGATAAATGTAGCCGTTTCAGACAGAAGAGCGGCCAAAGAGACGATCTGGCTTTAAGTCGATTCGATAACAAATGACGAGAACGGACGGATTTCTCAGGTTCTTACCACATATGAACACTTTTCACATTCTCCTGAGCAACGCGGCTGCTAGTCCTCCTTTCATGCAAAATCTTAAGTTCCTAGCTCATGTCCGAGTCGCCAAAGAAGGGTAAAAAGTCAAGAATCGATACCTAAAACTTGAATAGTACTACTTCTTACTGGCTATTACATCAACTTAGAAGCTTCATCTGTGTTCTACTATGGTGCTTTTAGTGTCTCCGCATACCGCAGCACGTGACATAGCTTTGCAGACGATAAGTACAACCGTTTCTGAGAGAAGAGCGGCCAATGTGACGATCTGGCTTTAAGTCGATTCGATAACAAATGACGAAAACAAATGACGAGGCTGCTAGTCTTCCTTTAATGCAAAATCTTAAGTTCCTATGTTTTGTTCAAGGCACCAAAGAAGGGTAAAAAGTCAATAATCAATTCATGAAAATTGAAGTGTACTACTTCTTACTGGCTATTACATCAACTTAGAAGCTTCATCTGTGTTCTACTATGGTGCTTTTAGTGTCTCCGCATACCGCAGCACACGACATAGCTATGCAGACGATAAATGTAACCGTTTCAGACAGAAGTGCGGTCAATGTGACGATCTGGCTTTAAGTCGATTCGACAACAAATGACGAAAACGGACGGATTTCTCAGGTATTTACTACATATGAACACTTTTCACATTCTCCCGTGCAACGTGGGTGCTAGTCCTCCTTTCATGCAAAATCTTAAGTTCCTAGCTCAAGTCCAAGGCACCAAAGAAGTGTAAAAAGTCAATAATCTATACCTAAAACACGAATTGTACTACATCGTACTGGCTATTACGTAAACTTAGAAGCTTCATCTGTGTTCTACTATGGTGCTTTTAGTGTCTCTGTATACCGCAGCACGCGGCATAGCTTTGCAGACGATAAATATAACCGTTTCAGACAGAAGTGTGCCCAATGTGACGATCTGGGTTTAAGTCGATCCGATAACAAATGACGAAAACGGACGGATTTCTCAAGTTTTTACCACATATGAACACTTTTCACATTCTCCCGTGCAACGCGGCTGCTAGTCCACCTTTCATGCAAAATCTTAAGTTCCTAGCTCATGTCAAAGGCACCAAAGAAGGGTGAAAAGTCAATAATCGATACCTAAAACTTGAATTGTACTACTTCTTAATGGTTATTACATACTTGGAAGCTTCATCTGTGTTCTACTATGGTGCTTTTAGTGTCTCCGCATACCGCAGCACGTGACATAACTTTGCAGACGATAAATGTAACCGTTTCAGACAGAAGACCGGCCAATGTGACGATCTGGCTTTAAGTCGATTCGCTAACAAATGACCAAATCGGACGGATTTCTCAGGTTTTTACTACATATGAACACTTCTCACAGCCGCCCGTGCACCGCGGTTGCTAGTCCTCCTTTCATGCAAAATCTTAAGTTCCTAGCTCATGTCCGAGTCGCCAAAGAAGGGTAAAAAGTCAATAATCGATACCTAAAACTTGAATAGTACTACTTCTTACTGGCTATTACTTCAACTTAGAAGCTTCATCTGTGTTCTACTATGGTGCTTTTAGCGTCTCCGCATACCGCAGCACGTGACATAGCTTTGCAGACGATAATTACAACCGTTTCAGAGAGAAGAGCGGCCAATGTGACGATCTGGCTTTAAGTCGATTCGGTAACAAATGACGAAAACGGACGGGTTTCTCAGGTTTTTACTACATATGAACATTTTTCACATTCGCCCGTGCTACGCGGCTGCTAGTCCTCCTTTAATGCAAAATCTTAAGTTCCTAGGTTTTGTCCAAGGCACCAAAGAAGTGTAAAAAGTCAATAATCTATACCTAAAAAACGAATTGTACTATATCTTACTGGCTATTACGTCAACTTAGAAGCTTCATCTGTGTTCTACTATGGTGCTTTTAGTGTCTCTGTATACCGCAGCACGCGATATAGCTTTGCAGACGATAAATATAACCGTTTCAGACAGAAGTGTGCCCAATGTGACGATCTATGTTTAAGTCGATTACATAACAAATGACGAAAACGGACGGATTTCTCAAGTTTTTACCACATATGAACACTTTTCACATTCTCCCGTGCAACGCGGCTGCTAGTCCACCTTTCATGCAAAATCTTAAGTTCCTAGCTCATGTCAAAGGCACCAAAGAAGGGTGAAAAGTCAATAATCGATACCTAAAACTTGAATTGTACTACTTCTTAATGGTTATTACATCAACTTAGAAGCTTCATCTGTGTTCTACTATGGTGCTTTTAGTGTCTCCGCATACCGCAGCACGTGACATAGCTTTGCAAACGATAAATGTAACCGTTTCAGACAGAAGAGCGGCCAATGTGACGATCTGGCTTTAAGTCGATTCGATAACAAATGACGAAAACGGACGGGTTTCTCAGGTTGTTACTACATATGAACATTTTTCACATTCGCCCGTGCTACGCGGCTGCTAGTCCTCCTTTAATGCAAAATCTTAAGTTCCTAGGTTTTGTCCAAGGCACTAAAGAAGGGTAAAAAGTCAATAATCAATACCTGAAAATTGAAGTGTACTACTTCTTACTGGCTATTACATCAACATAGAAGCTTCATCTGTGTTCTACTATGGTGCTTTTAGTGTCTCCGCATACCGCAGCACACGACATAGCTATGCTGACGATAAATGTAACCGTTTCAGACAGAAGTGCGGCCAATGTGACGATCTGGCTTTAAGTCGATTCGACAACAAATGACGAAAACGGACTGATTTCTCAGGTATTTACTACATATGAACACTTTTCACATTCTCCTGAGCAACGCGGCTGCTAGTCCTCCTTTCATGCAAAATCTTAAGTTCCTAGCTCAAGTCCAAGGCACCAAAGAAGTGTAAAAAGTCAATAATCTATACCTAAAACACGAATTGTACTACATCTTACTGGCTATTACGTCAACTTAGAAGCTTCATCTGTGTTCTACTATGGTGCTATTAGTGTCTCCGCATACCGTAGCACGTGACATAGCTTTGCAGACGATAAATGTAACCGTTTCAGAGAGAAGTGCGGCCAATGTGACGATCTGGCTTTAAGTCGATTCGATAACAAATGAAGAAAACGGTCGGATTTCTCAGGGTTTTACTACATATGAAGACTTTTCACATTCTCCCGTACAACTCGGCTGCTAATCCTCATTTCATGCAAAATCTTAAGTTCCATGGCACCAAAGAAGGGTAAAAAGTCAATAATCGAAAACTAAAACTTGAATTGCAGTACTTCTTACTGGCTATTACATAAACTCAGAAGTTTTTTCAGTGTTTTACTATGGTGCTTTTAGTGTCTCCGCATACCGCAGCACGTGACATAGCTTTGCAGACGATATATGTAACCGTTTCAGAGAGGAGAGCGGCCAATGTACAAATTAACAAATTACGAAAACGGACGGATTTCTCAGGTTTTTACTACATATGAACCCTTTTCACATTCTCCCGTGCAACGCAGCTGCTAGTCCTGCTTTCATGCAAAATCTTATGGTTCCACCTCATGTCCAAGGAACCAAAGCCAGCTAAAAATCAATAATCAATAACCAATACTTGAATTGTACTGCTTCTGACTGGCTATTACAACAACTCAGAAGCTTCTTCTGTGTTCAACTATGGTGCTTTTAGTGTCTCCGCATATCGCAGCACGCGACATAGCTTTGCAGACGATAAATGTAACCGTTTCAGAGAGAAGAGCCTCAAATGTGACGATCTGGCTTGAAGTCGATTCGATAACATATGACGAAAACGGAGGGATTTCACAGGTTTTACTATATATGAACAATTTACACATTCTCCCGTGCAAAGCGGCTGCTACACTTCCCTTCATGCAAAATCGTAAAGGCACCAAAGAAAAGTAAAAGTCAATAATCGATAACTAAAACTTGAATTTTACTGTTTCTTACTGGCTATTACATCAACTGAGAAGCTTCATCTGTGTTCTACTATGGTGCTTTTAGTGTCTCCGCAAACCGCAGCACGCGACATAGCTTCGCAGACGACAAATGTAACCGTTTCAGAGAGAAAAGCGGCGAATGTACGTCCTGGCTTTAAGTCGATTCGATAACAAATGACGAAAACGGCCGGATTTCTCAGGTTTTCACGACATATGAACACCTTTCACATTCTCCCGTGCAACGCGGCTGCTATTCCTCCTTTCATACAAAATCGTAAGGTCCTAGCTCATGCCCAAAGCATCAAAAATGGCTAAAAAGTGAATAATCGATAACTAAAACGTGAATTTTAATACTTTTTACTGGGTATTACATCAACTTAGAAGCTACTTCTGTGTTGTACTATGGTGATTCTAGAGACTCCGCATACCGCAACACGCGACATAGCTTTGCAGACGATAAATGTAACCATTTCAGAAGGAAGAGCGGCCAATGTGGCGATCTGGCTTAAAGTCTATTTGATAACAAATGATGAAAACGGGCGAATATCTTACTTGCTATTACATAGCCGGGTAAATAGTCAAAAGTCGATAACTAAAACTTGAATTGTACTACCTGTTACTGGCTATTACATCAACTTAGAAGTTTCATCTGTGTTCTACTATGGTGCTGTTAGTGTCTCCGCATACCGCAGCACGCGACATAGCTTTGCAGACGATAAATGTAACCGTTTCAGAGAGAAGAGCGACCAATGTGACGATCTGGCTTTAAGTTGATTTGATAAGAAATGACGATAACGGACGGATTTCTCAGGTTTTTACTACATGTGAACACTTTTCACATTCTCCCGTGCAACGGAGCTGCTAGTCCTCCTTTGATGCAAAGTCTTAAGGTCCTAGCTCATGTCCAAGACCCCAAAGCCAGCTAAAAAGTCAATAATGTATATCTAAAACGTTATTGTACTACTTCTTACTGGCTATCACAACAACTTAGAAGCTTCGTCTGTGTTCTACTATGGTGCTGTTAGTGTCTCCAGATACCGCAGCACGCGACATAGCTTTGGAGACGATAAATGTGACCGTTTCAGAGAGAAGAGCGACCAATGTGAAGACCTGGCTTTAAGTCGATTTGATAAGAAATGACGAAAACGGACGGAATTCTCAGGTTTTTAGTACATATGAACACTTTTCACATTCTCCCGTGCAACGCAGCTGCTAGTTCTCCTTTGATGCAAAATCTTAAGGTCCTAGCTCATTGTCCAAGTCCCCAAAGCCAGCTAAAAAGTCAATAATCGATATGTAAAACGTTATTGTACTACTTCTTACTGGCTATTACATCAAATTAGAAGTTTCATCAGTGTTCTACTATGGTGCTATTTGTGTCTCTGCATACCGCAGCACGCGACATAGCTTTGCAGACGATAAATGTAACCGTTTCAGAGAGAAGAGCGACCAATGTGACGATCTGGCTTTAAGTCGATTTGATAAGAAATGACGATAACGGACGGATTTCTCAGGATTTTACTACATATGAACACTTTTCACATTCTCCCGTGCAACGCAGCTGCTAGTCCTCCTTTGATGCAAAGTCTTAAGGTCCTAGCTCATGCCCAAGACAACAAAGCCAGCAAAAAAGTCAATAATCGATATCTAAAACGTTATTGCACTACTTCTTACTGGCTATTACATCAACTTAGAAGTTTCATCACTGTTCTACTGTGGTGCTGTTAGTGTCTCTGCATACCGCAGCACGCGACATTGCTTTGCAGACGATAAATGTAACCGTTTCAGAGAGAAGGGCGACCAATGTGACGATCTGGCTTTAAGTCGATTTGATAAGAAATGACGAAAACGGACGGATTTCTCAGGTTTTTACTACATATGAACACTTTTCACATTCTCCCGTGCAACGCAGCTGCTAGTTCTCCTTTGATGCAAAATCTTAAGGTCCTAGCTCATGTCCGAGGCCCCAAAGCCAGCTAAAAAGTCAATAATCGGTATCTAAAACGTTATATTACTACTTCTTACTGGCTATAACATCAACTTAGAAGCTTCGTCTGTGTTCTACTATGGTGCTCTTAGTGTCTCCACATACCGCAGCACGCGACATAGCTTTGCAGACGATAAATGTGACCGTTTCAGAGAGAAGCGCCGACCAATGTGACGACCTGGCTTTAAGTCGATTTGATAAGAAATGACGAAAACGGACGGATTTCTCATGTTTTAGTACATATGAACACTCTTCACATTCTCCCGGGCAACGCAGCTGCTAGTCCTCCTTTGATGCAAAATCTTAAGGTCCTAGCTCATGTCCAAGGCCCCAAAGCCAGTTCAAAGTCAATAATCGGTTTCTAAAACGTTATTGCACTACTTCTTACTGGCTATTACATCAACTTAGAAGTTTCATCAGTGTTCTACTATGGTGCTGTTAGTTTCTCCGCATACCGCAGCACGCGACATTGCTTTGCAGACGATAAATGTAACCGTTTCAGAGAGAAGAGCGACCAATGTGACGATCTGGCTTTAAGTCGATTTGATAAGAAATGACGAAAACGGACGGATTTCTCAGGTATTTACTACATATGAACACTTTTCACATTCTCCCGTGCAACGCAGCTGCTAGTCCTCCTTTGATGCAAAGTCTTAAGGTCCTAGCTCATGTCCAAGACCCCAAAGCCAGCTAAAAAGTCAATAATCGATATCTAAAACGTTATTGCACTACTTCTTACTGGCTATTACATCAACTTAGAAGTTTCATCAGTGTTCTACTATGGTGCTGTTAGTGTCTCCGCATACCGCAGCACGCGACATAGCGTTGCAGACGATAAATGTAACCATTTCAGGGAGAAGAGCGACCAATGTGACGATCTGGCTTTAGGTCGATTTCATAAGAAATGACGAAAATGGACGGATTTCCCAGTTTTTACTACATATGAACACTTTTCACATTCTCCCGTGCAACGCAGCTGCTAGTCCTCCTTTGATGCAAAATCTTAAGTTCCTAGCTCATGTCCAAGTCCCCAAAGCCAGCTAAAAAGTCAATAATCGGTTTCTAAAAGTTATTGTACTACTTCTTACTGGCTATAACATCAACTTAGAAGCTTCGTCTGTGTTCTACTATGGTGCAGTTAGTGTCTCCAGATACCACAGCACGCGACATAGCTTTGAAGACGATAAATGTGACCGTTTCAGAGAGAAGAGCGACCAATGTGAAGACCTGGCTTTAAGTCGATTTGATAAGAAATGACGAAAACGGACGGATTTCTCATGTTTTAGTACATATGAACACTCTCCACATTCTCCCGGGCAACGCAGCTGCTAGTCCTCCTTTGATGCAAAATCTTAAGGTCCCAGCTCATGTCCAAGGCCCCAAAGCCAGCTTAAAAGTCAATAATCGGTTTCTAAAACGTTATTGTACTACTTCTTACTGTCTATTACATCAACTTAGAAGTTTCATCTGTTTTCTACTATGGTGCTGTTTGTGTCTCTGCATACCGCAGCACGCAACATAGCTTTGCAGATGATAAATGTAACCGTTTCAGAGAGAAGAGCGACCAATGTGACGATCTGGCTTTAAGTCGCTTTTATAAGAAATGACGAAAACGGACGGATTTCTCAGGTTTTTACTACATATGAACACTTTTCACATACTCCCGTGCAACGAGGCTGCTAGTCTTCCTTTCACGCAAAATCTTAAGGTCTTAGCTCATGTCCAAGACCCCAAAGCCAGCTAGAAAGTCAATAATCGATATCTAAAACGTTATTGCACTACTTCTTACCGGCAATTACATCAACTTAGAAGTTTCATCAGTGTTTTACTATGGTGCTGTTAGTGTCTCCGCATACCGCAGCAGGCGACATTGCTTTGGAGACGATAAATGTAACCGTTTCAGAGAGAAGGGCGACCAATGTGACGATCTGGCTTTAAGTCGATTTGATAAGAAATGACAAAAACGGACGGATTTCTAAGGTTTTTACTACATATGAACACTTTTGACATTCTCCCGGGCAACGCAGCTGCTAGTCCTCCTTTCATGCAAAATCATAAGTCCGTAGCTCATGTCCAAGGCACCAAAGAAATGTAAAAAGTCAATAATCGATATCTAAAACTTGAATTTTTCTACTTCTTCCTAGCTATTACATCAACTTAGGAGCTTCAACTGTGTTCTACTATGGTGCTTTTTGTGTCTCCGCATACCGCAGCACTTGACATTGCTTTGCAGACGATAAATGTAACCGTTTCAGACAGCAGAGCGGCCAAGGTGACGATCTGGCTTTAAGTCGACTCGATAACAAATGACGAAAACAGACGGATTTCTCAGGTTTTTCCTACATATGAACACTTTTCACGTTCTCCCATGCAACTCGGCTGCTAGTCCTCCTTTCAAGCAGAATCTTACGGTCCTAGCTCATGTCCAAAGCACCAAAGCCAGCTAAAAAGTGAATAATCGATACCTAAAACTTGAATTGTGCTACCTCTTACTGGATATTACATCAACTTAGAAGTTTCATCTGTGTTCTACTATGGTGCTTTTAGTGCCTCCGCATACCGCAACACGCGACATAGCTTTGCAGACGATAAGTACAACCGTTTCAGAGAGAAGGGCGGCCAATGTGACGGTCTGGCTTTAAGCCGATTCGATAACAAATGAAGAAAACGGTTGGATTTCTCAGGTTTTTACTACATATGTACACTTTTCACAATCTCCCGTGCAACGCGGCTGTTAGTCCTCCTTTCATGCAAAATCTTAAGTTCCTAGCTCATGTCCAAGGCACCAAAGAAGGGTAAAAAGTCAATAATCCATACCTAAAACTTGAATTGTACTACCTCTCACTGGCTATTACATCGACTCAGGAGCTTCATCTGTGTTCTACTATGGTTCTTTTAGTGTCTGCGCATACCGCAGCACACGACATAGCTTTGCAGACGATAAATGTAACCATTTCAGGGAGAAGAGCGACCAATGTGACGATCTGGCTTTAAGTCGATTTGATAAGAAATGACGAAAACGGACGGATTTCTCAGGTTTTTACTACATATGAACACTTTTCACATTCTCCCGTGCAACTCAGCTGCTAGTTCTCCTTTGATGCAAAATCTTAAGGTCCTAGCTCATGTCCAAGTCCCAAAGCCAGCTAAAAAGTCAATAATCGGTATCTAAAACGTTATTGTACTACTCCTTACTGGCTATTACAATAACTGAGAAATTTCATCTGTGTTCTATTAAGGTGCTGTTAGTGTCTCCGCATACCGCAGCACGCGACGTAGCTTTGCAGACGATAAATGTAACCGTTTCAGGGAGAAGAGCGACCAATGTGACGATCTGGCTTTAAGTCGATTCGATAACAAATGTCGAAAACGGACGGATTTCTCAGGTTTTTACTACATATGAACACTTTTCACATTCTCCCGTGCAACGCGGCTGCTAGTGCTCCTTTCATGCAAAATCTTAAGTTCGTAGCTCATGTCCAAGGGATCAAAGAAGGGTAAAATGTCAATAATCGATAACTAAAACTTGAATTGTAGTACTTCTTACTGGCTATTACATCAACTTAGAAGCTTAATCTGTGTTCTACTAAAGTGCTTTTAGTGTCTCCGCATACCGCAGCACGCGGCATAGCTTTGCAGACGATAAATGTATCCGTTTCAGACAGAAGAGCGGCCAATGTGACGATCTGGCTTTAAGTCGATTCGATAACAAATGACGAAAAAGGACGGATTTCTCAGGTTTTTACTAAATATGAACACTTTTCACATTCTCCCGTGCAACTCGGCTGCTAGCCCTCCTTTGATGCAAAATCTTAAGTTCCTAGCTCATGTCCAAGGCACCAAAGAAGGGTAAAAAGTCAATAATCGATACCTAAAACTTCAATAGTACTACTCCTTACTGGCTATTACATCATCTTAGAAGCTTCATCTGTGTTCTTCTATGGTACTTTTAGTGTCTCCGCATTCCGCAGCACGCGACATAGCTTTGCAGACGATAAACGTAACCGTTTCAGACAGAAGAGCGGCCAATGTGACGATCTAGATTTAAGTCGATTCGATAACAAATGACGAAAACGGACGGATTTATCAGGTTTATACTACATATGAACACTTTTCACATTCTCACATGCAACGCGGCTGCTAGTGCTCCTTTCATGCAAAATCTTAAGTTCGTAGCTCATGTCCAAGGGATCAAAGAAGGGTAAAAAGTCAATAATCGATAACTAAAACTTGAATTGTAGTACTTCTTACTGGCTATTACATCAACTTAGAAGCTTAATCTGTGTTCTACTAAAATGCTTTTAGTGTCTCCGCATTCCGCAGCACGCGACATAGCTTTGCAGTCGATAAACGTAACCGTTTCAGACAGAAGAGCGGCCAATGTGACGATCTGGCTTTAAGTCGATTTGATAACAAATGACGAAAACGGACGGATTTCTCAGGTTTTTACTACATATGAACACTTTTCACATTCTCCCGTGCAACGCGGCTGCTAGTCCCCCTTCCATGCTAAATCTTAAGATCCTAGCTCATGAAAAAGGCACCAAAGAAGGGTAAAAAGCCAATAATCGATACCTAAAACTTGAATTGTACTAGTTCTTACTGGCAATTACATCAACTTAGAAGCTTCATCTGTGTTCTACTACGGTGCTTTTATTGTCTCCGCATACCACAGCACCTGACATAGCTTTTCAGACGATAAGTACAACTGTTTCAGAGAGGAGGTCGGCCAATGTAACGATCTGGCTTTAAGTCGATTCGATAACAAATGACGAAAACGGACGGATTTATCAGGTTTATACTACATATGAACACTTTTCACATTCCCCCGTGCAACTCGGCTGCTAGTCCTCCCTTCATGCTGAATCTTAAGGTCCTAGCTCATGTCCAAAGCACAAAAGCCAGCAAAAAGTCAATAATCGATACCTAAAACCTGAGTTGTACTACTTCTTACTGGCTATTACATCAACTTAGAAGCTTCATCTGTGCTCTACTATGGTGCTTTTAGTGTCTCCACATACCGCAGCACGCGACATAGCTTTGCAGAAAATAAACGTAACCGTTTCAGACAGAAGAGCGGCCAATGTGACGATCTGGCTTTAAGTCGATTCGATAACAAATGACGAAAACGGAGGGATTTCTCAGGTTTTTCCTACATATGAACACTTTTCACATTCTCCCATGCAACGCGGCTGCTAGTCCTCCTTTCATGCAAAATCATAAGTCCCTAGCTCATGTCCAAGGCACCAAAGAAATGTAAAAAGTCAATTATCGATACCTAAAACTTGAATTCTACTACTTCTTACTGGCTATTACATCAACTTAGATGCTTCATCTGTGTTCTACTATGGTGTTTTTAGAGTCTTCGCATACCGCAGCACGCGACATAGCTTTGCAGACGATAAGTACAACCGTTTCAGAGACAAGAGCGGCCAATGTGACGATCTGGCTTTAAGTCGATTGGATATCAAATGACGAAAACTGACGGATTTCTCAGGTTTTTCCTACATATGAACACTTTTCACATTCTCCCGTGCAACTCGGCTGCTAGTCCACGTTTCATGCAATACCTTTAGTTCCTAGCTCATGTCCAAGGCGCCAAAGAAGGGTAAAAAGTCAATAATCGGTACCTAAAACTTGAATTGTACGACATATTACTGGCTATTACATCAACTTAGAAGCTCCATCTGTGTTCTTCTATGGTACTTTTATTGTCTCCGCATACCGCAGCAAACGACATAGCTTTGCAGACGATAAATGTATCCGTTTCAGACAGAAGAGCGGCCAATGTGACGATCTGGCTTTAAGTCGATTGGATAACAAATGACGAAAACGGACGGATTTCTCAGGTTTTTACTACATATGAACACTTTTCACATTCTTGCGTGCAACGCGGCTGCTAGTGCTCTTTTCATGCAAAATCTTAAGGTCCTAGCTCATGTCCAAGGCACCAAAGCCAGCTAAAAGTCAATAATCGGTACGTAAAACTTGAATTGTAGTACTTCTTACTGGCTATTACATCAACTTAGATGCTTCATCTGTGTTCTACTATGGTGTTTTTAGTGTCTCCGCATACCGCAGCACGCGACATAGCTTTGCAGACGATAAGTACAACCGTTTCAGAGACAAGAGCGGCCAATGTGACGATCTGACTTTAAGTCGATTCGATAACAAATGACGAAAACGGACGGATTTCTCAGGTTTTTACTATATATGAGACCTTTTCACATTCTCACGTGCAACGTGGCTGCTAGTCATCCATTCATGCAAAATCGTAAGGTCCTAGCTCATGTCCAAGGAACCAAAGCCAACAAAATAGTCAATAATCGATACCTAAAACCTGAGTTTTACTACTTCTTACTGGCTATTACATCAACTTAGAAGCTTCATCTGTGTTCTACTATGGTGCTTTTAGTGTCTCCGCATACCGCAGCACGCGAAATAGCTTTGCAGACAATAAACGTAACCGTTTCAGACAGAAGAGCGGCCAATGTGACGATCTGGCTTTAAGTCGATTCGATAACAAATGACGAAAACTGACGGATTTCTCAGGTTTTTACTACATATGAACACTTTTCACATTCTCCCATGCAACGCGTCTGCTAGCCTCCTTTCATGCAAATTCATAAGTCCCTAGCTCATGTCCAAGGCACCAAAGAAGGGTAAAAAGTCAATAATCGATACCTAAAACTTGAATTGTACTACTTCTTACTAGCTATAACATCAACTTAGGAGCTTCATCTGTGTTCTACTATGGTGCATTTTTGTGTCTCCGCATACCGCAGCACGCGACATAGCTTTGCAGACGATAAATGAAACCGTTTCAGACAGAAGAGCGGCTAATGTAACGATCTGGCTTTAAGTCGATTCGATAACCTATGACGAAAACGGACGGATCTCTAGGGTTTTTACTACATATGAACACTTTTCACATTCTCCCGTGCAACTCGGCTGCTAGTCCACGTTTCATGCAATATCCTAAGTTCCTAGCTCATGTCCAAGGCACCAAAGAAGGGTAAAAAGTCAATAATCGGTACCTAAAACTTGAATTGTACTACATATTACTGGCTGTTACATCAACTTAGAAGCTTCATCTTGTTCTTCTATGGTACTTTTAATGTCTCCGCATACCGCAGCACGCGACATAGCTTTGCAGACGATAAATGTATCCGTTTCAGACAGAAGAGCGGCCAATGTGACGATCTGGCTTTAAGTCGATTGGATAACACATGACGAAAACGGACTGATTTCTCAGGTTTTTACTACATATGAACACTTTTCACATTCTCGCGTGCAACGCGGCTGCTAGTCATCCTTTCATGCAAAATCTTAAGTTCTTAGCTCATGTCCAAGGCATCAAAGAAGGATAAAAAGTCAATAATCGATACCTAAAACTTAAATTGTACTACTTTTTAATAGCTATTACTTCAACTTAAGAGCTTCATCTGTGTTCTACTATGGTGCTTTTTGTGTCTCAGCTTACCGCAGCACGCGACATAGCTTTGCAGATGATAAATGTAACCGTTTCAGACAGAAGATCGGCCAATGTGACGATATGGCTTTCAGTCGATTCGATAACAAATGCCGAAAACGGACGGATTTCTCAGGTTTTTACTACATATGAACACTTTTCACATTCTCCCGTGCAACTCGGCTGCTAGTCATCCTTTCATGCAAAATCTTAAGTTCTTAGCTCATGTCCAAGGCATCAAAGAAGGATAAAAAGTCAATAATCGATACCTAAAACTTAAATTGTACTACTTTTTAATAGCTATTACTTCAACTTAAGAGCTTCATCTGTGTTCTACTATGGTGCTTTTTGTGTCTCAGCTTACCGCAGCACGCGACATAGCTTTGCAGATGATAAATGTAACCGTTTCAGACAGAAGATCGGCCAATGTGACGATATGGCTTTCAGTCGATTCGATAACAAATGCCGAAAACGGACGGATTTCTCAGGTTTTTACTACATATGAACACTTTTCACATTCTCCCGTGCAACGTGGCTAATAGTCCTAATTTCATGCAAAATCTTAAGTTCTTAGCTCATGTCCAACGCACCAAAGAAGGGTAAAAAGTCAATAATCGATACCTAAAACTTGAATTGTACTACTTCTTCCTGGCTATTACATCAACTTAGAAACTTCATCTGTGTTCTACTATGGTGCTTTTAGTGTCTCCGCATGCCGCAGCACGCGACATAGCTTTGCAGACGATAAGTACAACCGTTTCAGAGCGAAGAGCGGCTAATGTGACGATCTGGCTTTAAGTCGATTCGATAACAAATGAAGTAAATGGACGGATTTCTCAGATTTTTACTACATATGAACACTTTTCACATTCTCCCGTGTAACGCGGCTGCTAGTCCTCCTTCCATGCAATATCTTAAGTTCCTAGCTCATGACCAATGCACCAAAGAAGGGTAAAAAGCCAATAATCGATACCTAAAACTTGAATTGTACTACTTCTTACTGGCAATTACATCAACTTAGAAGCTTCATCTGTGTTCTACTATGGTGCTTTTATTGTCTCCGCATACCACAGCGCCTGACATAGCTTTGCAGACGATAAATGTAACTGTTTCAGACAGAAGAGCGGCCAATGTGACGATCTGGCTTTAAGTCGATTCGATAACAAATGACGAAAACGGACGGATTTCTCAGGTTTTTACTACATATGAACACTTCTCACATTCTCCCGTGCAACTCGGCTGCTAGTCCACGTTTCATGCAATATCTTTAGTTCCTAGCTCATGTCCAAGGCACCAAAGAAGGGTAAAAAGTCAATAATCAGTACCTAAAACTTGAATTGTACTACATCTTACTGGCTATTACATCAACTTAGAAGTTTCATCTGTGTTCTTCTATGGTACTTTTATTGTCTCCGCATACCGCAGCACGCGACATAGCTTTGCAGACAATAAACGTAACCGTTTCTGACATAAAAGCGGCCAATGTGACGATCTGGCTTTAAGTCGATTCGATAACAAATGACGAAAACTGACGGATTTCTCAGGTTTTTGCTACATATGACCACTTTTCACATTCTTGCTTGCAACGCGGCTACTAGTGCTCCTTTCATGCAAAATCTTAAGGTACTAGCTCATGTCCAAGGCACCAAAGCCAGCTAAAAGTCAATAATCGGTACATAAAACTTGAATTGTAGTACTTCTTACTGGCTATTACATCAACTTAGATGCTTCATCTGTGTTCTACTATGGTGTTTTTAGTGTCTCCGCATACCGCAGCACGCGACATAGCTTTGCAGACGATAAGTACAACCGTTTCAGAGAGGAGAGCGGCCAATGTGACGATCTGGCTTTAAGTCCATTCGATAACAAATGACGAAAACGGACGGATTTCTCAGGTTTTTACTACATATGAACACTTCGCACATTCTGCCGTGTAACGCGGCTGCTAGTCCTCATTCCATGCAATATCTTAAGTTCCTAGCTCATGACCAATGCACCAAAGAAGGGTAAAAAGCAAATAATCGATACCTAAAACTTGAATTGTACTACTTCTTATTGGCAATTACATCAACTTAGAAGCTTCATCTGTGTTCTACTATGGTGCTTTTATTGTCTCCGCATACCACAGCACCTGACATAGCTTTGCAGACGATAAATGTAACTGTTTCAGACAGAAGAGCGGCCAATGTGACGATCTGGATTTAAGTCGATTCGATAACAAATGACGAAAACGGACGGATTTCTCAGGTTTTTACTACATATGAACACTTCTCACATTCTCCCGTGCAACTCGGCTGCTAGTCCACGTTTCATGCAATATCTTAAGTTCCTAGCTCATGTCCAAAGCACCAAAGAAGGGTAAAAAGTCAATAATCGTTACCTAAAACTTAAATTGTACTACTTTTTAATAGCTATTACATCAACTTAAGAGCTTCATCTGTGTTCTACTATGGTGCTTTTTGTGTCTCAGCCTACCGCAGCACGCGACATAGCTTTGCAGATGATAAATGTATCCGTTTCAGACAGAAGAGCGGCAAATGTGACGATCTGGCTTTAAGTCAATTCGATAACAAATGACGAAAACTGACGGATTTCTCAGGTTTTTACTACATATGAACATTTTTCACATTCTCACGCTCAACGCGGC
This sequence comes from Schistocerca gregaria, assembly GCF_023897955.1. Taxonomy (NCBI): domain Eukaryota; kingdom Metazoa; phylum Arthropoda; class Insecta; order Orthoptera; family Acrididae; genus Schistocerca; species Schistocerca gregaria. The sequence continues at coordinate 440,530 of NW_026061897.1, forward strand.
TGCTAGTCCTCCTTCCATGCAAAATATTAAGTTCCTAGCTCATGTCCAAGGTACCAAAGAAGGGTAAAAAGTCAATAATCGATACCTAAAACTTGAATGTTTCTACTTCTTTCTAGCTATTACATCAACTTAGGAGCTTCATCTGTGTTCTACTATGGTGCTTTTTGCGTCTCCGCATACCGCAGCACTTGACATTGCTTTGCAGACGATAAATGTACCCGTTTCAGACAGCAGAGCGGCCAAGGTGACGATCTGGCTTTAAGTCGACTCGATAACAAATTACGAAAACGGACGGATTTCTCATTTTTTTCCTACATATGAACACTTTTCACGTTCTCCCATGCAACGCGGCTGCTAGTCCTCCTTTCATGCGATATCAAAAGTCCATAGCTCATGTCCAAGGCACCAAAGAAGGGTAAAAAGTCAATAATCGATACCTAAAACTTGAATTGTACTACTTCTTACTAGCTATTACATGAATTTAGGAGCTTCATCTGTGTTCTACGATGGTGCATTTTCGTGTCTCCGCATACCGCAGCACGCGACATAGCTTTGCAGATGATAAATGTAACCGTTTCAGACAGAAGTGCGGCCAATGTGACGATCTGGCTTTAAGTCGACTCGATAACAAATGACGAAAACGGACGGATTTCTCAGGTTTTTCCTACATATGAACACTTCTCACATTCTCCCGTGCAACTCGGCTGCTAGTCCACGTTTCATGCAATATCTTAAGTTCATAGCTCATGTCCAAGGCACCAAAGAAGGGTAAAAAGTCAATAATCGATACCTAAAACTTGAATTCTACTACTTCTTACTGGCTATTACATCAACTTAGAAGCTTCATCTGTGTTCTACTATGAGCTTTTAGTGTCTCCCCATACCGCAGCACGCGACATAGCTTTGCAGACAATAAACGTAACCGTTTCAGACAGAAGAGCGGCCAATGTGACGATCTGGCTTTAAGTCGATTCGATAACAAATGACGAAAACTGACGGATTTCTCAGGTTTTTACTACATATGAAAACTTTTCATATTCTCCCGTGCAACTCGGCTGCTAGTCCTCCTTTCATGCAAAATGTGAGGTTCCTAGCTCATGTCCAATGCACCGAAGAAGTGTAAAAAGTCAATAATCGATACTTAAAACTTGAATTGTACTACTTCTTACTGGCTATTACATCAACTTAGAAGCTTCATCTGTGTTCTACTGTGGTGCTTTTATTGTCTCCGCATACCGCAGCACGCGACATAGCTTTGCAGATGATGAGTACAACCGTTTCAGAGAGGAGAGCGGCCAGTGTGACGATCTGGCTCTAAGTCGACTCGACAACAAATGACGAAAACGGACGGATTTCTCAGGTTTTTCCTACATATGAACACTTTTCATATTCTCCCATGCAACGCGGCTGCTAGTCCTCCTTTCATGCAAAATCATAATCCCTAACTCATGTCCAAGGCATTAAAGAAGGGTAAAAAGTCAATAATCGATATCTAAAACTAGAATTGTACTACTTCTTACTGGCTATTACATCAACTTAGAAGCTTCATCTGTGTTCTACTATGGTTCTTTTAGTATCTCCGCATACCGCAGCACGTGACATTGCTTTGCAGACGATAAGTACAACTGTTTCAGAGAGGAGAGCGGCCAGTGTGACGATCTGGCTCTAAGTCGAATCGACAACAAATGACGAAAACGGACGGATTTCTCAGGCTTTTCCTACATATGAACACTTTTCACATTCTCCCATGCAACGCCGCTGCTAGTACTCCTTTCATGCAAAATCATAATCCCTAGCTCATGTCCAAGGCATTAAAGAAGGGTAAAAAGTCAATAATCGATATCTAACACTTGAATTGTACTACTTCTTACTAGCTATTACATCAACTTAGGAGTTTCATCTGTGTTGTACTATGGTGCATTTAGTGTCTCCGCATAACGCAGCACGCGACATAGCTTTGCAGACGATAAACGTAACCGTTTCAGATAGAAGAGCGGCCAATGTGTTGATCAGGCTTTAAGTCGATTCGATAACAAATGACAAAAACTGACGGATTTCTCAGGTTTTTCCTACATATGAAACTTTTCACATTCTCCCATGCAACGCGTCTGCTAGTCCTCCTTTCATGCAAAATCGTAAGTCCGTAGCTCATGTCCAAGGCACCAAAGAAATGTAAAAAGTCAATAATCGATACCTAAAACTTGAATTTTTCTACTTCTTCCTAGCGATTACATCAACTTAGGAGCTTCATCTGTGTTCTACTATGGTGCTTTTTGTGTCTCCGCATACCGCAGCACTTGACATTGCTTTGCAGACGATAAATGTAACCGTTTCAGATAACCGTTTCAGACAGCAGAGCGGCCAAGGTGACGATCTGGCTTTAAGTCGACTCGATAACAAATGACGAAAACGGACGGATTTCTCAGGTTTTTCCTACATATGAACATTTTTCACGTTCTCCCATGCAACGCGTCTGCTAGTCCTCCTTTCATGCAAAATCAATAGTCCCTAGCTCATGTCCAAGGCACCAAAGAGGGGTAAAAAGTCAATAATCGATACCCAAAACTTGAATTGTACTACTTCTTACTACCTATTACATCAACTTAGGAGCTTCATCTGTTTTCTACTATGGTGCTTTTTGTGCCTCCGCATACCGCAGCACGCGACATAGCTTTGCAGATGATAAATGTAACCGTTTCAGACAGAAGAGCGGCCAATGTAACGATCTGGCTTTAAGTCGACTCGATAACAAATGACGAAAACGGACGGATTTCTCAGGTTTTTATTACATATGAACACTTTTCATATTCTCCCGTGTTACGCGGCTGTTAGTCCTCCTTCCATGCAAAATCTGAAGCTCCTAGCTCATGTCCAATGCACCAAAGAAGGGTAAAAAGTCATTAATCGATACATAAAACTTGAATTGTACTACTTCTTACTGGCTATTACATCAACTTAGAAGCTTCATCTGTGTTCTACTATGGTGCTTTTATTGTCTCTGCATACCGCAGCACGTGAAAGAGCTTTGCAGACGATAAGTACTACTGTTTCAGAGAGGAGATGGCCAATGTGACGATCTGGCTTTAAGTCGATTCGATAACAAATTACGAAAACGGACGGATTTCTCACGTTTTTACTACATAAGAACACTTTTCACATTCTCTCGTGCAACTCGGCGGCTAGTCCTCCTTTCATGCAGAATCTTAAGGTCCTAGCTCATGTCCAAGGCACCAAAGCCAGCAAAAAAGTCAATAATCGATACCTAAAACCTGAGTTGTACTACTTCTTACTGGCTATTACATCAACTTAGAAACTTCATCTGTGTTCAACTATGGTGCTTTTAGTGTCTCCGCATACCGCAGCACGCGACATAGCTTTGCAGACAATAAACGTAACCGTTTCAGAGAGAAGAGCGGCCAATGTGGCGATCTGGCTTGAAGTCGATTCGATAACAAATGACGAAAACTGACGGATTTCTCAGGTTTTTACTACATATGAAACTTTTCACATTCTCCCATGCAACGCGTCTGCTAGTCCTCCTTTCATGCAAAATCATAAGTCCCTAGCTCATGTGCACGGCACCATAGAAGGGTAAAAAGTCAATAATCGATACCTAAAACTTGAATTTTTCTACTTCTTCCTAGCTATTACATCAACTTAGGAGCTTCATCTGTGTTCTACTATGGTGCTTTTTGTGTCTCCGCATACCGCAGCACTTGACATTGCTTTGCAGACGATAAAAGTACCCGTTTCAGACAGCAGAGCGGCCAAGGTGACGATCTGGCTTTAAGTCGACTCGATAACAAATTACGAAAACGGACGGATTTCTCATTTTTTTCCTACATATGAACACTTTTCACGTTCTCCCATGCAACGCGGCTGCTAGTCCTCCTTTCATGCGATATCAAAAGTCCATAGCTCATGTCCAAGGCACCAAAGAAGGGTAAAAAGTCAATAATCGATACCTAAAACTTGAATTGTACTACTTCTTACTAGCTATTACGTGAACTTAGGAGCTTCATCTGTGTTCTACAATGGTGCATTTTCGTGTCTCCGCATACCGCAGCACGCGACATAGCTTTGCAGATGATAAATGTAACCGTTTCAGACAGAAGAGCGGCCAATGTGACGATCTGGCTTTAAGTCGACTCGATAACAAATGACGAAAACGGACGAATTTCTCAGGTTTTTCCTACATATGAATACTTTTCACATTCTCCCGTGCAACTCGGCTGCTAGTCCACGTTTCATGCAATATCTTAAGTTCCTAGCTCATGTCCAAGGCACCAAAGAAGGGTAAAAAGTCAATAATCGATACCTAAAACTTGAATTCTACTACTTCTTACTGGCTATTACATCAACTTAGAAACTTCATCTGTGTTCTACTATGGTGCATTTTCGTGTCTCCGCATACCGCAGCACGCGACATAGCTTTGCAGACGATACGTACAACCATTTCAGAGAGGAGAGCGGCCAGTGTGACGATCTGGCTCTAAGTCGACTCGACAACAAATGACGAAAACGGACGGATTTCTCAGGTTTTTCCTACATATGAACACTTTTCATATTCTCCCATGCAACGCGGCTGCTAGTCCTCCTTTCATGCAAAATCATAATCCCTAGCTCATGTCCAAGGCATTAAAGAAGGGTAAAAAGTCAATAATCGATATCTAAAACTTGAATTGTACTACTTCTTACTGGCTATTACATCAACTTAGAAGCTTCATCTGTGTTCTACTATGGTGCTTTTAGTATCTCCGCATACCGCAGCACGTGACATTGCTTTGCAGACGATAAGTACAACTGTTTCAGAGAGGAGAGCGGCCAGTGTGACGATCTGACGCTAAGTCGACTCGAGAACAATTGACGAAAACGGACGGATTTCTCAGGTTTTTCCTACATATGAACACTTTTCATATTCTCCCATGCAACGCGGCTGCTAGTACTCCTTTCATGCAAAATCATAATCCCTAGCTCATGTCCAGGGCATTAAAGAAGGGTAAAAAGTCAATAATCGATACCTAAAACTTGAATTGTACTACTTCTTACTAGCTATTACATCAACTTAGGAGTTTCATCTGTGTTCTACTATGGTGCATTTAGCTTCTCCGCATAACGCAGCACGCGACATAGCTTTGCAGACGATAAACGTAACCGTTTCAGACAGAAGAGCGGCCAATGTGTTGATCTGGCTTTAAGTCGATTCGATAACAAATGACAAAAACTGACGGATTTCTCAGGTTTTTCCTACATATGAAACTTTTCACATTCTCCCATGCATCGCGTCTGCTAGTCCTCCTTTCATGCAAAATCATAAGTCCGTAGCTCATGTCCAAGGCACCAAAGAAATGTAAAAAGTCAATAATCGATACCTAAAACTTGAATTTTTCTACTTCTTCCTAGCTATTACATCAACTTAGGAGCTTCATCTGTGTTCTACTATGGTGCTTTTTGTGTCTCCGCATACCGCAGCACTTGACATTGCTTTGCAGACGATAAATGTAACCGTTTCAGATAACCGTTTCAGACAGCAGAGCGGCCAAGGTGACGATCTGGCCTTAAGTCGACTCGATAACAAATGACGAAAACGGACGGATTTCTCAGGTTTTTCCTACTTATGAACACTTTTCACGTTCTCCCATGCAACGCGGCTGCTAGTCCTCCTTTCATGCAAATTCAAAAGTCCCTAGCTCATGTCCAAGGCACCAAAGAAGGGTAAAAAGTCAATAATCGATACCCAAAACTTGAATTGTACTACTTCTTACTAGCTATTACATGAACTTAGGAGCTTCATCTGTGTTCTACTATGAGCTTTTAGTGTCTCCGCATACCGCAGCACGCGACATAGCTTTGCAGACAATAAACGTAACCGTTTCTGACATAAGAGCGGCCAATGTGACGATCTGGCTTTAAGTCGATTCGATAACAAATGACGAAAACAGACATATTTCTCAGGTTTTTACTACATATGAACACTTTCCACATTCTCCCGTGCAACGCGGCTGCTAGTCCTCCTTTCATGCAAAATATTAAGTTCCTAGCTCATGTCCAAGACACCAAAGAAGGGTAAAAAGTCAATAATCGAAACCTAAAACTTGAATTGTACTACTTCTTACTAGGTATTACATCAACTTAGAAGCTTCATCTGTGTTCTACTATGGTGCTTTTAGTGTCTCCGCATACCGCAGCACGCGACATAGCTTTGCAGACGATAAGTACAACCGTTTCAAAGAGGAGAGCGGCCAATGTGACGATCTGGTTGTAAGTCGATTCCATAACAAATGACGAAAACGGACGGATTTCTCAGGTTTTTCCTACATATGAACACTTTAAACATTCTCCGATGCAACGCGGCTGCTAGTCCTCCTTTCATGCAAAATCTTAAGTTCCTAGCACATGTTCAAGTCACCAAACAAGGGTAAAAAGTCAATAATCAATACCTAAAACTTGAATTGTACTACTTCTTACTGGCTATTACTTCAACTTAGCAGCTTCTTCTGTGTTCTACTGTGGTGATTTTAGTGTTTCCCCATACAGCAGCACTCGACATAGCTTTGCAGACGATAAGTACAACCGTTTCAGAGAGAAGAGCGGCCAATGTGACGATCTAGCTTTAAGCCGATTCGATAACAAATGACGAAAACGGTCGGATTTCTCAGGTTTTTACTACATATGAACACTTTTCACATTCTCCCGTGCAACGTGGCTGCTAGTCCTCCTTTCATGCAAAATCTTAAGGTCCTAGGTGATGTCCAAGCCACCACAGCCGGCTAAAAAGTGAATCATCGACAGCTAAAACTTGAATTGTACTACTTCTTACTGGCTATTACTTCAACTTAGAAGCTACTTCTGTGTTCTACTATGGTGCTTTTATTCTCTCCGCATACCGCAGCACGCGACATAGCTTTGCAGACGATAAATGTAAACGATTCAGAGAGAAGAGCGGCCAATGTGACGATCTGGCTTTAAGTCGATTTGATAACAAATGACGAAAACGGACTGATTTCTCAGGTTTTTACTACATATGAACACTTTTCACATTCTCCCGTACAACGCGGCTACTAGTCCTCCTTTCATGCAAAATGTTAAGGTTCTAGCTCATGTCCAAGGCACCAAAGCCAGCTAAGAAGTCAATAATTGATAACTAAAACTTGAATTGTACTACTTCTTACTGGCTATTACATCAACTTAGAAGCTTCATCTGTCTTCTACTATGGTGCTTTTAGTGTTTCGGCATACCGCAGCACGCGACATAGCTTTGCAGACGATAAATGTAACCGTTTCAAACAGAAGAGCGCCCAATGTGACGATCTGGCTTTAAGTCGATTTGATAACAAATGACGAAAACGAACGGATTTCTAAGGTTCTTACTACATATGAACACTTTTCACATTCTCCCGTGCTACGCAGCTGCTAGTCCTCCTTCCATGCAAAATCATAAGTTCCTAGCGCATGTCCAAGGCACCAAAAAAGGGTAAAAAGTCAATAATCGGTACTTAAAACTTGAATTGTACTACTACTTACTGGCTATTACATCAACTTAGAAGCTTCATCTCTGATCAACTATGGTGCTTTTAATGTCTCCGCATACCGCAGCACGCGATATAGCTTTGCAGACGATAATTTACAACCATTTCATAGAGAAGAGCGGCCAATGTGACGATCTGACTTTAACTCGATTGGATAAAAAATGACGAAAACGGACGGAATTCTCACGTTTATACTACATATGAACGCTTTTCACATTCTCTCGTGCAACGCGGCTGCTACTCCTCCTTTCATGCAAAATCTTAAGGTTCCACCTCTTGTCCAAGGCACCAAAGCCGGCTAAAAATCAATAATCGATAACCAAAACTCGAATTGTACTGCTTCTTACTGGCTATTGTTTCAACTTATGAGCTTCTTCTGTGTTCTACTATGGTGCTTTTAGTGTCTCCGCATACCGCAGCACGCGACATAGCTTTGCAGATGATAAATATAACCGTCTCAGAGAGAAATGCGGCCAATGTGACGATCTGGCTTTAAGTCGATTCGATAACAAATGACGAAAACGGACGGATTTCTCAGGTTTTTACTACATATGAAAACATTTCAGATTCTCCCGTGCAACGCGGCTGCAAGTACTCCTTTCATGCAAAATCTTAAGGTCCTAGGTCATGTCCAAGTCATCATAGCCGGCTAAAAAGTGAATAATCAACAGCTAAAACTTGAATTGTACTACTTCTTACTGGCTATTACTTCAACTTAGAAGCTTCTTCTGTGTTCTACTATGGTGATTTTAGTGTTTCCGCATACCGCAGCATGCGACATAGCTTTGCAGACGATAAATGTAACCGTTTCAGAGAGAAGAGCGGCCAATGTGACGATCTGGCTTTAAGCCGATTCGATAACAAATGACGAAAACTGACGGATTTCTCAGGTTTTGACTACATATGAACACTTTTCACATTCTCCCGTGCAACGCGGCTGGTAGTCCTCCTTTCATGCAAAATCTTAAGGTCCTAGGTCATGTCCAAGCCACCAAAACCGGCTAAAAAGTGAATAATCGACAAATAAAACTTGAATTGTAGTACTTCTTACTGGCTATTACTTCATCTTAGAAGCTTCTTCTGTGTTATACTATGGTGCTTCTAGTGTCACCGCATACAGCAGCACGCGACATGGCTTTGCAGACGATAAATGCAACCGTTTCAGACAGAAGTGCGGCCAATGTGACGATCTGGCTTTAAGTCGATTCGATAACAAATGACGAAAACGGACGAATTTCTCAGGTTTTTACTACATATGAACACTTTTCACATTCTCCCGTGCAACGCGGCTGCTAGTCCTCCTTTCATGCAAAATCTTAAGGTCCTACGTCATGTCCAAGCCACCAAAGCCGGCTAAAAAGTGAATAATCGACAGCTAAAATATGAATTGTACTACTTCTTACTGGCTATTACTTCAACTTAGAAGCTTCTTCTGTGTTCTACTATGGTGCTTTTAGTCTCTCCGCATACCGCAGTACGCGACATAGCTTTGCAGACGATAAATGTAACCGTTTCAGAGAGAAGAGCGGCCAATGTGACGATCTGGCTTTAAGTCGATTCGATAACAAATGACGAAAACGGACGGATTTCTCAGATGTTTACTGCATATGAACACTTTTCACATTCTCCCGTACAACGCAGCTGCTAGTCCTTCTTTCATGCAAAATGTTAAGGTCCTAGCTCATGTCCAAGGCACCAAAGCCAGCTAAAAAGTCAATAATTGATAACTAAAACTTGAATAGTACTACTTCTTACTGGCTATTACATCAACTTAGAAGCTTCATCTGTCTTCTACTATGGTGCTTTTAGTGTCTCCGCATACCGCAGCACGCGACATAGCTTTGCAGACGATAAATGTAACCGTTTCAGACAGAAGAGCGCCCAATGTGACGATCTGGCTTTAAGTCGATTTGATAACAAATGACGAAAACGGACGGATTTCTGAGGTTTTTACTACATATGAACATTTTCACATTCTCCCGTGCAACGCGGCTGCTAGTCCTCCTTCCATGCAAAATCTTAAGGTCCTAGGTCACGTCCAAGCCACCAAAGCCGGCTAAAAAGTGAATAATCGACAACTAAAACTTGAATTGTACTACTTCTTACTGGCTATTACTTCAACTTAGAAGCTTCTTCTGTGTTCTACTATGGTGATTTTAGTGTTTCCGCATACCGCAGCACGCGACATAGCTTTGCAGACGATAAATGTAACCGTTTCAGAGAGAAGAGCGGCCAATGTGACGATCTGGCTTTAAGCCGATTCGATAACAAATGACGAAAACGGACGGATTTCTCAGGTTTTGACTACATATGAACACTTTTCACATTCTCCCGTGCAACGCGGCTGCTAGTCCTCCTTTCATGCAAAATCTTAAGGTCCTAGGTCATGTCCAAGCCACCAAAGCCGGCTAAAAAGTGAATAATCGACAACTAAAACTTGAATTGTACTACTTCTTACTGGCTATTACTTCAACTTAGAAGCTTCTTCTGTGTTATACTATGGTGCTTCTAGTGTCTCCGCATACAGAAGCACGCGACATGGCTTTGCAGACGATAAATGCAACCGTTTCAGACAGAAGTGCGGCCAATGTGACGAATTGGCTTTAAGTCGATTCGATAACAAATGACGAAAACGGACGGATTTCTCAGGTTTTTACTACATATGAACACTTTTCACATTCTCCCGTGGAACGCAGCTGCTAGTCCTCCTTCCATGCAAAATCTTAAGTTCCTAGCTCATGTCCAAGGCACCAAAAAAGGGTAAAAAGTCAATAATCGATACCTAAAACTTGAATTGTACTACTTCTTACTGGCTATTACATCAACTTAGAAGTTTCATCTGTGTTGTAGTATGGAGCTTTTAGTGTCTCCGGATACCGCAGCACGCGACATAGCTTTGCAGACGATAAGTACAACCGTCTCAGAGAGAAAAGCGGCCAATGTGACGATCTGTCTTTAAGTCGATTCGCTAACAAATGACGAAAACGGACGGATTTCTCAGATGTTTACTACATATGAACACTTTTCACATTCTCCCGTGCAATGCAGCTGCTAGTCCTCCTTCCATGCAATATCTTAAGTTCCTAGCTCATGTCCAAGGCACCAAAAAAGTTTAAAAAGTCAATAATCGATACCTAAAACTTGAATTGTACTACTTCTTACTGGCTATTACTTCAACTTAGAAGCTTCTTCTGTGTTCCACTATGGTGATTTTAGTGTTTCCGCATACCGCAGCACGCGACATAGCTTTGCTGACGATAAATGTAACCGATTCAGAGAGAAGAGCGGCCAATGTGACGATCTGGCTTTAAGCCGATTCGATAACAAATGACGAAAACGGACGGATTTCTCAGGTTTTTCTACATATGAACACTTTTTACATTCTCCCGTGCAACGCAGTTGCTAGTGCTCCTTTCATGCAAAATCTTAAGGTCCTAGGTCATGTCCAAGCCACCAAAGTCGGCTAAAAAGTGAATAATTGATAACTAAAATATGAATTGTACTACTTCTTACTGGCTATTACTTCAACTTGAAAGCTTCTTCTGTGTTCTACTATGGTGCTTTTAGTCTCTCCGCATACCGCAGTACGCGACATAGCTTTGCAGACGATAAATGTAACCGTTTCAGAGAGAAGAGCGGCCAATGTGACGATCTGGCTTTAAGTCGATTCGATAACAAATGACGAAAACAGACGGATTTCTCAGGTGTTTACTACATATGAACACTTTTCACATTCTCCCGTACAACGCGGCTGCTAGTCCTCCTTTCATGCAAAATGTTAAGGTCCTAGCTCATGTCCAAGGCACCAAAGCCAGCTAAAAAGTCAATAATTGATAACTAAAACTTGAATCGTACTACTTCTTAGTGGCTATTACATAAACTTAGGAGCTTCATCTGTCTTCTACTGTGGTGCTTTTAGTGTCACCGCATACCGTAGCACGCGACATAGCTTTGCAGACGATAAATTTAACCGTTTCAGACAGAAGAGCGCCCAATGTGACGATCTGGCTTTAAGTCGATTTGATAAAAAATGACGAAAACGGACGGAATTCTAAGGTTCTTACTACATATGAACACTTTTCACATTCTCCCGTGCAACGCGGCTGCTAGTCCTCTTTTCATGCAAAATCGTAAGGTCCTAGGTCATGTCCAAGCCACCAAAGTCGGCTAAAAAGTGAATAATCGACAACTAAAACTTGAAATGTACTAGTTCTTACTGGCTATTACATCAACTTAGAAGCTTCTTCTGTGTTCTACTATGGTAATTTTAGTGTTTCCGCATACCGCAGCACGCGACATAGCTTTGCAGACGATAAGTACAACCGTCTCAGAGGGAAAAGCGGCCAATGTGACGATCTGGCTTTAAGCCGATTCGATAAAAAATGACGAAAACGGACGGATTTCTCAGGTGTTTACTACATATGAACACTTTTCACATTCTCCTGTGCAACGTGGCTGCTAGTCCTCCTTCCATGCAAAATCTTAAGTTCCTAGCTCATGTCCAAGGCACCAAAAAAGGGTAAAAAGTCAATAATCGATACCTAAAACTTGAATTGTACTACTTCTTACTGGCTATTACTTCAACTTAGAAGCTTCTTCTGTGTTCTACTAAGGTGATTTTAGTGTTTCCGCATACCGCAGCACGCGACATAGCTTTGCTGACGATAAATGTAACCGTTTCAGAGAGAAGAGCGGCCAATGTGACGATCTGGCTTTAAGCCGATTCGATAACAAATGACGAAAATGGACGAATTTCTCAGGTGTTTACTACATATGAACACTTTTCACATTCTCCCGTGGAACGCAGCTGCTAGTCTTCCATCCATGCAAAATCTTAAGTTCCTAGCTCATGTCCAAGGCACCAAAGAAGGGTAAAAAGTCAATAATCGACACCTAAAACTTGAATTGTACTACTTCTTACTTCCTATTACATCAACTTAGAAGTTTCATCTGTGTTCTACTATGGAGCGTTTAGTGTCTCCGGATACCGCAGCACGCGACATAGCTTTGCAGACGATAAGTACAACCGCCTCAGAGAGAAAAGCGGCCAATGTGACGATCTGGCTTTAAGCCGATTCGATAACAAATGACGAAAACGGACGGATTTCTCAGGTGTTTACTACATATGAACACTTTTCACATTCTCCCGTGGAACGCAGCTGCTAGTCCTCCTTCCATGCAAAATCTTAAGTTCCTAGCTCATGTCCAAGGCACCAAAATAGGGTAAAAAGTCAATAATCGATACCTAAAACTTGAATTGTACTACTTCTTACTGGCTATTACATCAACTTAGAAGTTTCATCTGTGTTGTACTATGGAGCTTTTAGTGTCTCCGGATACCGCAGCACGCGACATAGCTTTGCAGACGATAAGTACAACCGTCTCAGAGAGAAAAGCGGCCAATGTGACGATCCGGCTTTAAGTCGATTCGATAACAAATGACGAAAACGGACGGATTTCTCAGGTGTTTACTACATATGAACACTTTTCACATTCTCCCGTACAACGCGGCTGCTAGTCCTCCTTTCATGCAAAATCTTAAGGTCCTAGGTCATGTCCAAGCCACCAAAGCCGGCTAAAAAGTGAATAATCGACAGCTAAAACTTGAATTGTACTACTTCTTACTGGCTATTACTTCAACTTAGAAGCTACTTCTGTGTTCTACTATGGTGCTTTTATTCTCTCCGCACACCGCAGCACGCGACATAGCTTTGCAGACGATAAATGTAACCGTTTCAGAGAGAAGAGCGGCCAATGTGACGATCTGGCTTTAAGTCGATTCGATAACAAATGACGAAAACGGACGGATTTCTCAGGTTTTTACGACATATGAACACTTTTCACATTCTCCCGTGCAACGCGGCTGCTAGTCCTCCTTTCATACAAAATCTTAAGGCCTAGGTCATGTCCAAGCCACCAAAGCCGGCTAAAATGTGAATAATCGACAGCTAAAACTTGAATTGTACTACTTCTTACTGGCTATTACTTCAACTTAGAAGCTACTTCTGTGTTCTACTATGGTGCTTTTATTCTCTCCGCATACCGCAGCACGCGACATAGCTTTGCAGACGATAAATATAATCGTTTCAGAGAGAAGAGCGGCCAATGTGACGATCTGGCTTTAAGTCGATTCGATAACAAATGACGAAAACGGACGGATTTCTCAGGATTTTTACTACTTATGAACACTTTTCACATTCTCCTGTGCAACGTGGCTGCTAGTCCTCATTTCATGCAAAATCTTAAGGTCCTAGGTCATGTCCAAGCCACCAAAGTCGGCTAATAAGAGAATAATTGATAACTAAAATATGAATAGTACTACTTCTTACTGGCTTTACTTCAATTTAGAAGCTTCTTCTGTGTTCTACTATGGTGCTTTTAGTCCCTCCGCATACCGCAGTACGCGACATAGCTTTGCAGACGATAAATGTGTCCGTTTCAGAGAGAAGAGCGGCCAATGTGACGATCTGGCTTTAAGTCGATTCGATAACAAATGACGAAAACGGACGGATTTCTCAGGTTTTTACTACATATGAACACTTTTCACATTCTCCCGTACAACGCGGCTGCTAGTCCTCCTTTCATGCAAAATGTTAAGGACCTAGCTCATGTCCAAGGCACCAAAGCCACATAAATAGTCAATAATTGATAACTAAAACTTGAATCGTACTACTTCTTACTGGCTATTACATAAACTTAGGAGCTTCATCTGTCTTCTACTATGGTGCTTTTAGTGTCTCCGCATACCGCAGCACGCGACATAGCTTTGCAGACGATAAATGTAACCGTTTCAGACAGAAGAGCGCCGAATGTGACGATCTGGCTTTAAGTCGATTTGATAACAAATGACGAAAACGGACGGAATTCTAAGGTTCTTACTACATATGAACACTTTTCAGATTCTCCCGTGCAACGCGGCTGCTAGTCCTCTTTTCATGCAAAATCGTAAGGTCCTAGGTTACGTCCAAGCCACCAAAGTCGGCTAAAAAGTGAATAATCGACAACTAAAACTTGAAATGTACTAGTTCTTACTGGCTATTACATCAACTTAGAAGCTGCTTCTGTGTTCTACTATGGTGATTTTAGTGTTTCCGCATACCGCAGCACGCGACATAGCTTTGCAGACGATAACTACAACCGTCTCAGAGAGAAAAGCGGCCAATGTGACGATCTGGCTTTAAGTCGATTCGATAACAAATGACGAAAACGGACGGATTTCTCAGGTTTTTACTACATATGAACACTTTTCACATTCTCCCGTGCAACGCGGCTGCTAGTCCTCTTTTCATTCAAAATCGTAAGGTCCTAGGTCATGTCCAAGCCACCAAAGTCGGCTAAAAAGTGAATAATCGACAACTAAAACTTGAATTGTACTACTTCTTACTGGCTATTACTTCAACTTAGAAGCTTCTTCTGTGTTCTACTATGGTGCTTTTAGTGTATCCGCATACCGCAGCACGAGACATAGCTTTGCAGACGATAAATGTAACCGTTTCAGACAGAAGTGCGGCCAATGTGACGATCTGGCTTTAAGTCGTTTCGATATCAAATGACGAAAACGGACGGATTTCACAGGTGTTTACTACATATGAACACTTTTTACATTCTCCCGTACAACGCGGCTGCTAGTCCTCCTTTCATGCAAAATGTTAAGGTCCTAGCTCATGTCCAAGGCACCAAAACCAGCTGAAAAGTCAATAATTGATAACTAAAACTTGAATTGTACTACTTCTTACTGGCTATTACATCAACTTAGAAGCTTCATCTGTCTTCTACTATGGTGCTCTTAGTGTCTCCGCATACCGCAGCACGCGACATAGCTTTGCAGACGATAAATGTAACCGTTTCAGACAGAAGAGCTTCCAATGTGACGATCTGGCTTTAAGTCGATTTGATAACAAAAGACGAAAACGGACGGATTTCTAAGGTTCTTACTACATATGAACACTTTTCACATTCTCCCGTGCAACGCGGCTGCTAGTCCTCATTTCATGCAAAATCTTAAGGTCCTAGGTCATGTCCAAGCCACCAAAGCCGGCTAAAAAGTGTATAATCGACAACTGAAACTTGAATTGTACTACTTCTTACTGGCTATTACTTCAACTTAGAAGCTTATTCTGTGTTCTACTATGGTGCTTTTAGTCTCTCCGCAGACCGCAGCACGCTAAATAGCTTTGCAGACGATAAATGTAACTGTTTCAGAGAGAAGAGCGGCCAATGTGACAATCTGGCTTTAAGTCGATTCGATGACAAATGACGATAACGGACGGCTTTCTCAGGTTTTTACTACATATGAACACTTTTCACATTCTCCCGTGCAACGCGGCTGCTAGTCCTCACTTTCATGCAAAATCTTAAGGTCCTAGGTCATGTCCAAGCCAAGAAAGGCGGCTAAAAAGTGAATAATCGACAACTAAAAGTAGAATTGTACTACTTCTTACTGGCTATTACTTCAACTTAGAAGCTTCTTCTGTGTTCTACTATGGTGCTTATAGTGTCTTCGCATACCGCAGCACGCGACATAGCTTTGCAGACGATAAATGTAACCGTCTTAGAGAGAAAAGCGGCCAATTTGATGATCTGGCTTTAAGTCGATTCGATAACAAATGACGAAAACAGACGGATTTCTCAGGTTTTTACTACATATGAACTCTTTTCACACTCTCCAGTGCAACGCTATTGTTAGTCCTCTTTTCATGCAAAATCGTAAGGTCCTAGGTCATGTCCAAGCCACCAAAGTCGACTAAAAAGTGAATAATCGACAACTGAAACTTGAATTGTACTACTTCTTACTGGCTATTACTTCAACTTAGAAGCTTCTTCTGTGTTCTACTATGGTGCTTATAGTGTCTTCGCATACCGCAGCACGCGACATAGCTTTGCAGACGATAAATGTAACCGTTTCAGACAGAAGTGCGGCCAATGTGACGATCTGGCTTTAAGTCGTTTCGATATCAAATAACGAAAACGGACGGATTTCTCAGGTGTTTACTATATATGAACACTTTTTACATTCTCCCGTACAACGCGGCTGCTAGTCCTCCTTTCATGCAAAATGTTAAGGTCCTAGCTCATGTCCAAGCACCAAAACCAGCTGAAAAGTCAATAATTGATAACTAAAACTTGAATTGTACTACTTCTTACTGGCTATTACATCAACTTAGAAGCTTCATCTGTCTTCTACTATGGTGCTTTTAGTGTCTCCGCATACCGCAGCACGCGACATAGCTTTGCAGACGATAAATGTAACCGTTTCAGCCAGAAGAGCTTCCAATGTGACGATCTGGCTTTAAGTCGATTTGATAACAAAAGACGAAAACGGACGGATTTCTAAGGTTCTTACTACATATGAACACTTTTCACATTCTCCCTTGCAACGCGGCTGCTAGTCCTCATTTCATGCAAAATCTTAAGGTCCTAGGTCATGTCCAAGCCACCAAAGCCGGCTAAAAAGTGAATAATCGACAACTGAAACTTGAATTGTACTACTTCTTACTGGCTATTACTTCAACTTAGAAGCTTCTTCTGTGTTATACTATGGTGCTTTTAGTGTCTCCGCATACCGCAGCACGCGACATAGCTTTGCAGACGATAAATGTAACCGTTTCAGACAGAAGTGCGGCCAATGTGACGATCTGGCTTTAAGTCGTTTCGATATCAAATGACGAAAACGGACGGATTTCTCAGGTGTTTACTACATATGAAAACTTTTTACATTCTCCCGTACAACGCGGCTGCTCGTCCTCCTTTCATGCAAAATGTTAAGATCCTAGCTCATGTCCAAGGCACCAAAACCCGCTGAAAAGTCAATAATTGATAACTAAAACTTGAATTGTACTACTTCTTACTGGCTATTACTTCAACTTAGAAGCTTATTCTGTGTTCTGCTATGGTGCTTTTAGTGTCTCCGCATACCGCAGCACGCGACATAGCTTTGCAGACGATAAATGTAACCGTTTCAGACAGAAGATCTTCCAATGTGACGATCTGGCTTTAAGTCGATTTGATAACAAAAGACGAAAACGGACGGATTTCTAAGGTTCTTACTACATATGAACACTTTTCACATTCTCCCGTGCAACGCGGCTGCTAGTCCTCATTTCATGCAAAATCGTAAGGTCCTAGGTCATGTCCAAGCCACCAAAGCCGGCTAAAAGGTGAATAATCGACAACTGAAACTTGAGTTGTACTACTTCTTACAGGCTATTACTTCAACTTAGAAGCTTATTCTGTGTTCTACTATGGTGCTTTTAGTCTCTCCGCAGACCGCAGCACGCGAAATAGCTTTGCAGACGATAAATGTAACTGTTTCAGAGAGAAGAGCGGCCAATGTGACAATCTTGCTTTAAGTCGATTCGATGACAAATGACGATACCGGACGGCTTTCTCAGGTTTTTACTACATATGAACACTTGTCACATTCTCCCGTGCAACGAGGCTGCTAGTCCTCCTTTCATGCAAAATCTTAAGGTCCTAGGTCATGTCCAAGCCACCAAAGGAGGCTAAAATGTGAATAATCGCCAACTAAAACTTGAATTGTACTACTTCTTACTGGCTATTAC
Organism: Schistocerca gregaria; assembly: GCF_023897955.1. Classification (NCBI taxonomy): domain Eukaryota; kingdom Metazoa; phylum Arthropoda; class Insecta; order Orthoptera; family Acrididae; genus Schistocerca; species Schistocerca gregaria. Next base: position 458,621 of record NW_026061897.1, read on the forward strand.
ATCAACATAGAAGCTTCTTCTGTGTACTACTATGGTGCTTATAGTGTCTCCGCATACCGCAGCACGCGACATAGCTTTGCAGACGATAAATGTAACCGTTTCAGACAGAAGTGCGGCCAATGTGACGATCTGGCTTTAAGTCGTTTCGATATCAAATGACGAAAACGGACGGATTTCTAAGGTTCTTACTACATATGAACACTTTTCACATTCTCCCGTGTAACGCGGCTGCTAGTCCTCATTTCATGCAAAATCTTAAGGTCCTAGGTCATGTCCAAGCCACTAAAGCCGGCAAAAAAGTGAATAATCGACAACTGAAACTTGAATTGTACTACTTCTTACTGGCTATTACATCAACTTAGAAGCTTCATCTGTCTTCTACTATGGTGCTTTTAGTGTCTCCGCATATCGCAGCACGCGACATAGCTTTGCAGACGATAAATGTAACCGTTTCAGACAGAAGTGCGGCCAATGTGACGATCTGGCTTTAAGTCGTTTCGATATCAAATGACGAAAACGGACGGATTTCTCAGGTGTTTACTACATATGAACACTTTTCACATTCTCCCGTGCAACGCGGCTGCTAGTCCTCATTTCATGCAAAATCGTAAGGTCCTAGGTCATGTCCAAGCCACCAAAGCCGGCTAAAAGGTGAATAATCGACAACTGAAACTTGAATTGTACTACTTCTTACTGGCTATTACTTCAACTTAGAAGCTTATTCTGTGTTCTACTATGGTGCTTTTAGTGTCTTCGCATACCGCAGCACGCGACATATCTTTGCAGAAGATAAATGTAACCGTCTCAGAGAGAAAAGCGGCCAATATGATGATCTGGCTTTAAGTCGATTCGATAACAAATGACGAAAACGGACGGATTTCTCAGGTGTTTACTACATATTAACACTTTTTACATTCTCCCGTACAACGCGGCTGCTAGTCCTCCTTTCATGCAAAATCTTAAGGTCCTAGGTCATGTCCAAGCCACCAAAGCCGGCTAAAAAGTGAATAATCGACAACTGAAACTTGAATTGTGCTACTTCTTACTGGCTATTACATCAACTTAGAAGCTTCATCTGTCTTCTACTATGGTGCTTTTAGTGTCTCCGCATACCGCAGCACGCGACATAGCTTTGCAGACGATAAATGTAACCGTTTCAGACAGAAGAGCTTCCAATGTGACGATCTGGCTTTAAGTCGATTTGATAACAAATGACGAAAACGGACGGATTTCTAAGGTTCTTACTACATATGAACACTTGTCACATTCTCCCGTGCAACGCGGCTGCTAGTCCTCCTTTCATGCAAAATCTTAAGGTCCTAGGTCATGTCCAAGCCACCAAAGGCGGCTAAAATGTGAATAATCGACAACTAAAAGTAGAATTGTACTACTTCTTACTGGCTATTACTTCAACTTAGAAGCTTCTTCTGTGTTCTACTATTATAGTGTCTTCGCATACCGCAGCACGCGACATAGCTTTGCAGACGATAAATGTAACCGTCTCAGAGAGAAAACCGGCCAATGTGATGATCTGGCTTTAAGTCGATTCGATAACAAATGACGAAAACAGACGGATTTCTCAGGTTTTTACTACATATGAACTCTTTTCACATTCTCCAGTGCAACGCTATTGTTAGTCCTCTTTTCATGCTAAATCGTAAGGTCCTAGGTCATGTCCAAGCCACCAAAGTCGGCTAAAAAGTGAATAATCGACAACTAAAACTTGAATTGTACTACTTCTTACTGGCTATTACTTCAACTTAGAAGCTTCTTCTGTGTTCTACTATGGTGCTTTTAGTGTCTTCGCATACCACAGCACGCGACATATCTTTGCAGACGATAATTGTAACCGTCTCAGAGAGAAAAGCGGCCAATGTGATGATCTGGCTTTAAGTCGATTCGATAACAAATGACGAAAACGGACGGATTTCTCAGGTTTTTACTACATATGAACACTTTTCACATTCTCCCGTGCAACGCGGCTGCTAGTCCTCTTTTCATGCAAAATCGTAAGGTCCTAGGTCATGTACAAGCCACCAAAGTCGGCTAAAAAGTGAATAATCGCCAACTAAAACTTGAATTGTACTACTTCTTACTGGCTATTACATCAACATAGAAGCTTCTTCTGTGTACTACTATGGTGCTTATAGTGTCTCCGCATACCGCAGCACGCGACATAGCTTTGCACACGATAAATGTAACCGTTTCAGACAGAAGTGCGGCCAATGTGACGATCTGGCTTTAAGTCGTTTCGATATCAAATGACGAAAACGGACGGATTTCTCAGGTGTTTACTACATATGAACACTTTTTACATTCTCCCGTACAACGCGGCTGCTAGTCCTCCTTTCATGCAAAATCTTAAGGTCCTAGGTGATGTCCAAGCCACCAAAGCCGGCTAAAAAGTGAATAATCGACAACTGAAACTTGAATTGTACTACTTCTTACTGGCTATTACATCAACTTAGAAGCTTCATCTGTCTTCTACTATGGTGCTTTTAGTGTCTCCGCATACCGCAGCACGCGACATAGCTTTGCAGACGATAAATGTAACCGTTTCAGACAGAAGAGCTTCCAATGTGACGATCTGGCTTTAAGTCGATTTGATAGCAAATGACGAAAACGGACGGATTTCTAAGGTTCTTACTACATATGAACACTTGTCACATTCCCCCGTGCAACGCGGCTGCTAGTCCTCATTTCATGCAAAATCTTAAGGTCCTAGGTCATGTCCAAGCCACCAAAGCCGGCTAAAAAGTGAATAATCGACAACTGAAACTTGAATTGTACTACTTCTTACTGGCTATTACTTCAACTTAGAAGCTTCTTCTGTGTTATACTATGGTGCTTTTAGTGTCTCCGCATACCGCAGCACGCGACATAGCTTTGCAGACGATAAATGTAACCGTTTCAGACAGAAGTGCGGCCAATGTGACGATCTGGCTTTAAGTCGTTTCGATATCAAATGACGAAAACGGACGGATTTCTCAGGTGTTTACTACATATGAAAACTTTTTACATTCTCCCGTACAACGCGGCTGCTCGTCCTCCTTTCATGCAAAATGTTAAGATCCTAGCTCATGTCCAAGGCACCAAAACCCGCTGAAAAGTCAATAATTGATAACTAAAACTTGAATTGTACTACTTCTTACTGGCTATTACTTCAACTTAGAAGCTTATTCTGTGTTCTACTATGGTGCTTTTAGTGTCTCCGCATACCGCAGCACGCGACATAGCTTTGCAGACGATAAATGTAACCGTTTCAGACAGAAGATCTTCCAATGTGACGATCTGGCTTTAAGTCGATTTGATAACAAAAGACGAAAACGGACGGATTTCTAAGGTTCTTACTACATATGAACACTTTTCACATTCTCCCGTGCAACGCGGCTGCTAGTCCTCATTTCATGCAAAATCGTAAGGTCCTAGGTCATGTCCAAGCCACCAAAGCCGGCTAAAAGGTGAATAATCGACAACTGAAACTTGAATTGTACTACTTCTTACAGGCTATTACTTCAACTTAGAAGCTTATTCTGTGTTCTACTATGGTGCTTTTAGTCTCTCCGCAGACCGCAGCACGCGAAATAGCTTTGCAGACGATAAATGTAACTGTTTCAGAGAGAAGAGCGGCCAATGTGACAATCTTGCTTTAAGTCGATTCGATGACAAATGACGATACCGGACGGCTTTCTCAGGTTTTTACTACATATGAACACTTGTCACATTCTCCCGTGCAACGAGGCTGCTAGTCCTCCTTTCATGCAAAATCTTAAGGTCCTAGGTCATGTCCAAGCCACCAAAGGAGGCTAAAATGTGAATAATCGCCAACTAAAACTTGAATTGTACTACTTCTTACTGGCTATTACATCAACATAGAAGCTTCTTCTGTGTACTACTATGGTGCTTATAGTGTCTCCGCATACCGCAGCACGCGACATAGCTTTGCAGACGATAAATGTAACCGTTTCAGACAGAAGTGCGGCCAATGTGACGATCTGGCTTTAAGTCGTTTCGATATCAAATGACGAAAACGGACGGATTTCTAAGGTTCTTACTACATATGAACACTTTTCACATTCTCCCGTGTAACGCGGCTGCTAGTCCTCATTTCATGCAAAATCTTAAGGTCCTAGGTCATGTCCAAGCCACTAAAGCCGGCAAAAAAGTGAATAATCGACAACTGAAACTTGAATTGTACTACTTCTTACTGGCTATTACATCAACTTAGAAGCTTCATCTGTCTTCTACTATGGTGCTTTTAGTGTCTCCGCATATCGCAGCACGCGACATAGCTTTGCAGGCGATAAATGTAACCGTTTCAGACAGAAGTGCGGCCAATGTGACGATCTGGCTTTAAGTCGTTTCGATATCAAATGACGAAAACGGACGGATTTCTCAGGTGTTTACTACATATGAACACTTTTCACATTCTCCCGTGCAACGCGGCTGCTAGTCCTCATTTCATGCAAAATCGTAAGGTCCTAGGTCATGTCCAAGCCACCAAAGCCGGCTAAAAGGTGAATAATCGACAACTGAAACTTGAATTGTACTACTTCTTACTGGCTATTACTTCAACTTAGAAGCTTATTCTGTGTTCTACTATGGTGCTTTTAGTGTCTTCGCATACCGCAGCACGCGACATATCTTTGCAGAAGATAAATGTAACCGTCTCAGAGAGAAAAGCGGCCAATGTGATGATCTGGCTTTAAGTCGATTCGATAACAAATGACGAAAACGGACGGATTTCTCAGGTGTTTACTACATATTAACACTTTTTACATTCTCCCGTACAACGCGGCTGCTAGTCCTCCTTTCATGCAAAATCTTAAGGTCCTAGGTCATGTCCAAGCCACCAAAGCCGGCTAAAAAGTGAATAATCGACAACTGAAACTTGAATTGTGCTACTTCTTACTGGCTATTACATCAACTTAGAAGCTTCATCTGTCTTCTACTATGGTGCTTTTAGTGTCTCCGCATACCGCAGCACGCGACATAGCTTTGCAGACGATAAATGTAACCGTTTCAGACAGAAGAGCTTCCAATGTGACGATCTGGCTTTAAGTCGATTTGATAACAAATGACGAAAACGGACGGATTTCTAAGGTTCTTACTACATATGAACACTTGTCACATTCTCCCGTGCAACGCGGCTGCTAGTCCTCCTTTCATGCAAAATCTTAAGGTCCTAGGTCATGTCCAAGCCACCAAAGGCGGCTAAAATGTGAATAATCGACAACTAAAAGTAGAATTGTACTACTTCTTACTGGCTATTACTTCAACTTAGAAGCTTCTTCTGTGTTCTACTATTATAGTGTCTTCGCATACCGCAGCACGCGACATAGCTTTGCAGACGATAAATGTAACCGTCTCAGAGAGAAAACCGGCCAATGTGATGATCTGGCTTTAAGTCGATTCGATAACAAATGACGAAAACAGACGGATTTCTCAGGTTTTTACTACATATGAACTCTTTTCACATTCTCCAGTGCAACGCTATTGTTAGTCCTCTTTTCATGCTAAATCGTAAGGTCCTAGGTCATGTCCAAGCCACCAAAGTCGGCTAAAAAGTGAATAATCGACAACTAAAACTTGAATTGTACTACTTCTTACTGGCTATTACTTCAACTTAGAAGCTTCTTCTGTGTTCTACTATGGTGCTTTTAGTGTCTTCGCATACCACAGCACGCGACATATCTTTGCAGACGATAATTGTAACCGTCTCAGAGAGAAAAGCGGCCAATGTGATGATCTGGCTTTAAGTCGATTCGATAACAAATGACGAAAACGGACGGATTTCTCAGGTTTTTACTACATATGAACACTTTTCACATTCTCCCGTGCAACGCGGCTGCTAGTCCTCTTTTCATGCAAAATCGTAAGGTCCTAGGTCATGTACAAGCCACCAAAGTCGGCTAAAAAGTGAATAATCGCCAACTAAAACTTGAATTGTACTACTTCTTACTGGCTATTACATCAACATAGAAGCTTCTTCTGTGTACTACTATGGTGCTTATAGTGTTCCCGCATACCGCAGCACGCGACATAGCTTTGCACACGATAAATGTAACCGTTTCAGACAGAAGTGCGGCCAATGTGACGATCTGGCTTTAAGTCGTTTCGATATCAAATGACGAAAACGGACGGATTTCTCAGGTGTTTACTACATATGAACACTTTTTACATTCTCCCGTACAACGCGGCTGCTAGTCCTCCTTTCATGCAAAATCTTAAGGTCCTAGGTGATGTCCAAGCCACCAAAGCCGGCTAAAAAGTGAATAATCGACAACTGAAACTTGAATTGTACTACTTCTTACTGGCTATTACATCAACTTAGAAGCTTCATCTGTCTTCTACTATGGTGCTTTTAGTGTCTCCGCATACCGCAGCACGCGACATAGCTTTGCAGACGATAAATGTAACCGTTTCAGACAGAAGAGCTTCCAATGTGACGATCTGGCTTTAAGTCGATTTGATAGCAAATGACGAAAACGGACGGATTTCTAAGGTTCTTACTACATATGAACACTTGTCACATTCTCCCGTGCAACGCGGCTGCTAGTCCTCATTTCATGCAAAATCTTAAGGTCCTAGGTCATGTCCAAGCCACCAAAGCCGGCTAAAAAGTGAATAATCGACAACTGAAACTTGAATTGTACTACTTCTTACTGGCTATTACATCAACTTAGAAGCTTCTTCTGAGTTCTACTATGGTGCTTATAGTGTCTTCGCATACCGCAGCACGCGACATAGCCTTGCAGACGATAAATGTAACCGTCTCAGAGAGAAGAGCGGCCAATGTGACGATCTGGCTTTAAGTCGATTCGATAACAAATGACGAAAACGGACGGATTTCTCAGGTGTTTACTACAAATGAACAGTTTTCACATTCTCCCGTGCAACGCAGCTGCTAGTCCTCCTTCCATGCAAAATCTTAAGTTCCTAGCTCATGTCCAAGACACCAAAAAAGGGTAAAAAGTCAATAATCGATACCTAAAACTTGAATTGTACTACTTCTTACTGGCTATTACATCAACTTAGAAGCTTCATCTGTCTTCTACTATGGTGCTTTTAGTGTCTCCGCATACCGCAGCACGCGACATAGCTTTGCAGACGATAAATGTAACAGTTTCAGACAGACGTGCGGCCAATGTGACGAATTGGCTTTAGGTCGATTCGATAACAAATGACGAAAACGGACGGATTTCTCAGGTTTTTACTACATATGAATACTTTTGACATTCTCCCTTGCAACTCGGCTGCTAGTCCTCCTTTCATGCAGAATCTTAAGGTCCTAGCTCATGTCCAAGGCACCAAAGCAAGCTAAATAGTCAATAATCGATACCTAAAACTTGAATTGTACTACTTCTTACTGGCTATTACTTCAACTTAGAAGCTTCTTCTGTGTTCTACTATGGTGCTTATAGTGTCTTCGCATACCGCAGCACGCGACATAACTTTGCAGACGATAAATGTAACCGTCTCAGAGAGAAAAGCGGCCAATGTGATGATCTGGCTTTAAGTCGATTCGATAACAAATGACGAAAACAGACGGATTTCTCAGGTTTTTACTACATATGAACTCTTTTCACATCCTCCAGTGCAACGCTATTGTTAGTCCTCTTTTCATGCTAAATCGTAAGGTCCTAGGTCATGTCCAAGCCACCAAAGTCGGCTAAGAAGTGAATAATCGACAACTAAAACTTGAATTGTACTACTTCTTACTGGCTATTACTTCAACTTAGAAGCTTCTTCTGTGTTCTACTATTATAGTGTCTTCGCATACCGCAGCACGCGACATAGCTTTGCAGACGATAAATGCAACCGTCTCAGAGAGAAAAGCGGCCAATGTGATGATCTGGCTTTAAGTCGATTCGATAACAAATGACGAAAACAGACGGATTTCTCAGGTTTTTACTACATATGAACTCTTTTCACATTCTCCAGTGCAACGCTCATGTTAGTCCTCTTTTCATGCTAAATCGTAAGGTCCTAGGTCATGTCCAAGCCACCAAAGTCGGCTAAAAAGTGAATAATCGACAACTAAAACTTGAATTGTACTACTTCTTACTGGCTATTACTTCAACTTAGAAGCTTCTTCTGTGTTCTACTATGGTGCTTTTAGTGTCTTCGCATACCGCAGCACGCGACATAGCTTTGCACACGATAAATGTAACCGTTTCAGACAGAAGTGCGGCCAATGTGACGATCTGGCTTTAAGTCGTTTCGATATCAAATGACGAAAACGGACGGATTTCTCAGGTTTTAACTACATATGAACACTTTTTACATTCTCCCGTACAACGCGGCTGCTAGTCCTCCTTTCATGCAAAATCTTAAGGTCCTAGGTCATGTCCAAGCCACCAAAGCCGGCTAAAAAGTGAATAATCGACAACTGAAACTTGAATTGTACTACTTCTTACTGGCTATTACATCAACTTAGAAGCTTCATCTGTCTTCCACTATGGTGCTTTTAGTGTCTCCGCATACCGCAGCACGCGACATAGCTTTGCAGACGATAAATGTAACCGTTTCAGACAGAAGAGCTTCCAATGTGACGATCTGGCTTTAAGTCGATTTGATAACAAATGACGAAAACGGACGGATTTCTAAGGTTCTTACTACATATGAACACTTGTCACATTCTCCCGTGCAACGCGGCTGCTAGTCCTCCTTTCATGCAAAATCTTAAGGTCCTAGGTCATGTCCAAGCCACCAAAGGCGGCTAAAATGTGAATAATCGACAACTAAAAGTAGAATTGTACTACTTCTTACTGGCTATTACTTCAACTTAGAAGCTTCTTCTGTGTTCTACTATTATAGTGTCTTCGCATACCGCAGCACGCGACATAGCTTTGCAGACGATAAATGCAACCGTCTCAGAGAGAAAAGCGGCCAATGTGATGATCTGGCTTTAAGTCGATTCGATAACAAATGACGAAAACAGACGGATTTCTCAGGTTTTTACTACATATGAACTCTTTTCACATTCTCCAGTGCAACGCTCATGTTAGTCCTCTTTTCATGCTAAATCGTAAGGTCCTAGGTCATGTCCAAGCCACCAAAGTCGGCTAAAAAGTGAATAATCGACAACTAAAACTTGAATTGTACTACTTCTTACTGGCTATTACTTCAACTTAGAAGCTTCTTCTGTGTTCTACTATGGTGCTTTTAGTGTCTTCGCATACCGCAGCACGCGACATAGCTTTGCACACGATAAATGTAACCGTTTCAGATAGAAGTGCGGCCAATGTGACGATCTGTCTTTAAGTCGTTTCGATATCAAATGACGAAAACGGACGGATTTCTCAGGTGTTTACTACATATTAACACTTTTTACATTCTCCCGTACAACGCGGCTGCTAGTCCTCCTTTCATGCAAAATCTTAAGGTCCTAGGTCATGTCCAAGCCACCAAAGCCGGCTAAAAAGTGAATAATCGACAACTGAAACTTGAATTGTACTACTTCTTACTGGCTATTACATCAACTTAGAAGCTTCATCTGTCTTCCACTATGGTGCTTTTAGTGTCTCCGCATACCGCAGCACGCGACATAGCTTTGCAGACGATAAATGTAACCGTTTCAGACAGAAGAGCTTCCAATGTGACGATCTGGCTTTAAGTCGATTTGATAACAAATGACGAAAACGGACGGATTTCTAAGGTTCTTACTACATATGAACACTTGTCACATTCTCCCGTGCAACGCGGCTGCTAGTCCTCCTTTCATGCAAAATCTTAAGGTCCTAGGTCATGTCCAAGCCACCAAAGGCGGCTAAAATGTGAATAATCGACAACTAAAAGTAGAATTGTACTACTTCTTACTGGCTATTACTTCAACTTAGAAGCTTCTTCTGTGTTCTACTATTATAGTGTCTTCGCATACCGCAGCACGCGACATAGCTTTGCAGACGATAAATGTAACCGTCTCAGAGAGAAAAGCGGCCAATGTGATGATCTGGCTTTAAGTCGATTCGATAACAAATGACGAAAACAGACGGATTTCTCAGGTTTTTACTACATATGAACTCTTTTCACATTCTCCAGTGCAACGCTATTGTTAGTCCTCTTTTCATGCTAAGTCGTAAGGTCCTAGGTCATGTCCAAGCCACCAAAGTCGGCTAAAAAGTGAATAATCGACAACTAAAACTTGAATTGTACTACTTCTTACTGGCTATTACTTCAACTTAGAAGCTTCTTCTGTGTTCTACTATGGTGCTTTTAGTGTCTTCGCATACCGCAGCACGCGACATATCTTTGCAGACGATAAATGTAACCGTCTCAGAGAGAAAAGCGGCCAATCTGATGATCTGGCTTTAAGTCGATTCGATAGCAAATGACGAAAACGGACGGATTTCTCAGGTTTTTACTACATATGAACACTTTTCACATTCTCCCGTGCAACGCGGCTGCTAGTCCTCTTTTCATGCAAAATCGTAAGGTCCTAGGTCATGTACAAGCCACCAAAGTCGGCTAAAAAGTGAATAATCGCCAACTAAAACTTGAATTGTACTACTTCTTACTGGCTATTACATCAACATAGAAGCTTCTTCTGTGTACTACTATGGTGCTTATAGTGTCTCCGCATACCGCAGCACGCGACATAGCTTTGCAGACGATAAATGTAACCGTTTCAGACAGAAGTGCGGCCAATGTGACGATCTGGCTTTAAGTCGTTTGATATCAAATGACGAAAACGGACGGATTTCTCAGGTGTTTACTACATATGAACACTTTTTACATTCTCCCGTACAACGCGGCTGCTAGTCCTCCTTTCATGCAAAATCTTAAGGTCCTAGGTCATGTCCAAGCCACCAAAGCCGGCTAAAAAGTGAATAATCGACAACTGAAACTTGAATTGTACTACTTCTTACTGGCTATTACATCAACTTAGAAGCTTCATCTGTCTTCTACTATGGTGCTTTTAGTGTCTCCGCATACCGCAGCACGCGACATAGCTTTGCAGACGATAAATGTAACCGTTTCAGACAGAAGAGCTTCCAATGTGACGATCTGGCTTTAAGTCGATTTGATAACAAAAGACGAAAACGGACGGATTTCTAAGGTTCTTACTACATCTGAACACTTTTCACATTCTCCCTTGCAACGCGGCTGCTAGTCCTCATTTCATGCAAAATCTTAAGGTCCTAGGTCATGTCCAAGCCACCAAAGCCGGCTAAAAAGTGAATAATCGACAACTGAAACTTGAATTGTACTACTTCTTACTGGCTATAACTTCAACTTAGAAGCTTCTTCTGTGTTATACTATAATGCTTTTAGTGTCTCCGCATACCGCAGCACGCGACATAGCTTTGCAGACGATAAATGTAACCGTTTCAGACAGAAGTGCGGCCAGTGTGACGATCTGGCTTTAAGTCGTTTCGATATCAAATGACGAAAACGGACGGATTTCTCAGGTGTTTACTACATATGAACACTATTTACATTCTCCCGTACAACGCGGCTGCTCGTCCTCCTTTCATGCAAAATGTTAAGGTCCTAGCTCATGTCGAAGGCACCAAAACCCGCTGAAAAGTCAATAATTGATAACTAAAACTTGAATTGTACTTCTTCTTACTGGCTATTACTTCAACTTAGAAGCTTATTCTGTGTTCTACTATGGTGCTTTTAGTGTCTCCGCATACCGCAGCACGCGACATAGCTTTGCAGACGATAAATGTAACCGTTTCAGACAGAAGATCTTCCAATGTGACGATCTGGCTTTAAGTCGATTTGATAACAAAAGACGAAAACGGACGGATTTCTAAGGTTCTTACTACATATGAACACTTTTCACATTCTCCCGTGCAACGCGGCTGCTAGTCCTCATTTCATGCAAAATCTTAAGGTCCTAGGTCATGTCCAAGCCACCAAAGCCGGCTAAAAGGTGAATAATCGACAACTGAAACTTCAATTGTACTACTTCTTACTGGCTATTACTTCAACTTAGAAGCTTATTCTGTGTTCTACTATGGTGCTTTTAGTCTCTCCGCATACCGCAGCACGCGACATAGCTTTGCAGACGATAAATGTAACCGTTTCAGACAGAAGAGCTTCCAATATGACGATCTGGCTTTAAGTCGATTTGATAACAAATGACGAAAACGGACGGATTTCTAAGGTTCTTACTACATATGAACACTTGTCACATTCTCCCGTGCAACGAGGCTGCTAGTCCTCCTTTCATGCAAAATCTTAAGGTCCTAGGTCATGTCCAAGCCACCAAAAGCGGCTAAAATGTGAATAATCGACAACTAAAAGTAGAATTGTACTACTTCTTACTGGCTATTACTTCAACTTAGAAGCTTCTACTGTGTTCTACTATTATAGTGTCTTCGCATACCGCAGCACGCGACATAGCTTTGCAGACGATAAATGTAACCGTCTCAGAGAGAAAAGCGGCCAATGTGATGATCTGGCTTTAAGTCTATTCGATAACAAATGACGAAAACAGACGGATTTCTCAGGTTTTTACTACATATGAACTCTTTTCACATTCTCCAGTGCAACGCTATTGTTAGTCCTCTTTTCATGCTAAATCGTAAGGTCCTAGGTCATGTCCAAGCCACCAAAGTCGGCTAAAAAGTGAATAATCGACAACTAAAACTTGAATTGTACTACTTCTTACTGGCTATTACTTCAACTTAGAAGCTTCTTCTGTGTTCTACTATGGTGCTTATAGTGTCTTCGCATACCGCAACACGCGACATAGCTTTGCAGACGATAAATGTAACCGTCTCAGAAAGAAAAGCGGCCAATATGATGATCTGGCTTTAAGTCGATTCGGTAACAAATGACGAAAACGGACGGATTTCTCAGGTTTTTACTACATATGAACACTTTTCACATTCTCCCGTGCAACGCGGCTGCTAGTCCTCTTTTCATGCAAAATCGTAAGGTCCTAGGTCATGTCCAAGCCACCAAAGTCGGCTAAAAAGTGAATAATCGACAACTAAAACTTGAATTGTACTACGTCTTACTGGCTATTACTTCAACTTAGAAGCTTCTTCTGTGTTATACTATTGTGCTTTTAGTGTCTCCGCATACCGCAGCACGCGACATAGCTTTGCAGACGATAAATGTAACCGTTACAGACAGAAGTGCGGCCAATGTGACGATCTGGCTTTAAGTCGTTTCCATATCAAATGACGAAAACGGACGGATTTCTCAGGTGTTTACTACATATGAACACTTTTTACATTCTCCCGTACAACGCGGCTGCTAGTCCTCCTTTCATGCAAAATGTTAAGGTCCTAGCTCATGTCCAAGGCACCAAAACCAGCTGAAAAGTCAATAATTGATAACTAAAACTTGAATTGTACTACTTCTTACTGGCTATTACATCAACTTAGAAGCTACATCTGTCTTCTACTATGGTGCTTTTAGTGTCTCCGCATACCGCAGCACGCGACATAGCTTTGCAGACGATAAATGTAACCGTTTGAGACAGAGGAGCTTCCAATGTGACGATCTGGCTTTAAGTCGATTTGATAACAAATGACGAAAACGGACGGATTTCTCAGGTTTTTACTACACATGAACACTTTTCACATTCTCCCGTGCAGCGCGGCTGCTAGTCCTCCGTTCATGCAGAATCTTAAGTTCCTAGCTTATGTCCAAGGCACCAAAAAAGGGTAAAAAGTGAATAATCGATAGCTAAAACTTCAATTTTACTACTTCTTACTGGATATTACATCAACTTAGAAGCTTCATCTGTGTTCTGCTATGGTGCTTTTAGTGTCTCCGCATACCGCAGCACGCGACATGGCTTTGCGGACGATAAGTACAACCGTTTCAGAGAGAAGAGCGGCCAATGTGACGTTCTGGCTTTAAGACGATTCGATAACAAATAACGAAAACGGTCGGATTTCTCAGGTTTTTACTACATATGAACACTTTTCACATTCTCCCATGCAACTCTGCTGCTAGTCCTCCTTTCATGCAAAATCTTAAGGTCCTAGGTCATGTCCAAGCCACCAAAGCCGGCTAAAAAGTGAATAATCGACAACTGAAACTTGAATTGTACTACTTCTTACTGGCTATTACTTCAACGTAGAAGCTTATTCTGTGTTCTACTATGGTGCTTTTAGTCTCTCCGCAGACCGCAGCACGCTACATAGCTTTGCAGACGATAAGTACAACCGTATCATAGATAAGAGCGGCCAATGTGACGATCTGGCTTTAAGTCGATTCGATAACAAACGACGAAAACGGACGGATTTCTCAGGTTTTTACTACATATGAACACTTTTCACATTCTCCCGTGCAACTCGGCTGCTAGTCCACCTTTCATGCAGAATCCTAAGGTCCTAGCTCATGTCTAAGGCACCAAAGCCAGCTAAAAGGTCAATAATCGATACCTGAAACTTGAACTGTACTACTTCTTACTGGCTATTACATCAACTTAGAAACTTCATCCGTGTTCTACTATGGTGCTTTTAGTGTCTCCGCATAACGCAGCACGCGACATAGCTTTGCGGACGATAAGTACAACCGTTTCAGAGAGAAGAGCGGCCAATGTGACGATCTGGCTTTAAGTCGATTCGATAACAAATGACGAAAACGGACGGATTTCTCAGGTTTTTACTACATATGAACACTTTTCACATTCTCCCGTGCAACTCGGCTGCTAGTTCTCCTTTCATGCAGAATCTTAAGGTCCTAGCTCATGTCTAAGGCACCAAAGCCAGCTAAAAGGTCAATAATCGATACCTAAAACTTGAATTGAACTATTTTTTACTAGCTATTACATCAACTTAGATGCTTCATCTGTGTTCTGCTATGGTGCGTTTAGTGTCTCCGCATACCGCAGCACGCGACTTAGGTTTGCAGACGATAAATGTAACCGTTTCAGACAGAACAGTAGCCAAATAGACGATCGGGCTTTAAGTCGATTCGATATCAAATGACGAACACGGACGGATTTCTCAGGTTTTTACTACACATGAACAATTTTCACATTCTCCCGTGCAGCGCGGCTGCTAGTCCTCCGTTCATGCAGAATCTTAAGTTCCTAGCTCATGTCCAAGGCACCAAAAAAGGGTAAAAAGTGAATAATCGATAGCTAAAACTTCAATTTTACTACTCCTTACTGGATATTACATCAACTTAGAAGCTTCATCTGTGTTCTACTATGGTGCTTTTAGTGTTTCCGCATATCGCAGCACGCGACATAGCCTTGCGGACGATAAGTACAACCGTTTCAGAAAGAAGAGCGGCCAATGTGACGATCTGGATTTAAGTCGATTTCATAACAAATGACGAAAACGGACGGATTTCTCAGGTTTTTACTACATATCAACACTTTTCACATTCTCCTGTGCAACTCGGCTGCTAGTCCTCCTTTCATGCAGAATCTGAAGGTCCTAGCTCATGTCCAAGGTACCAAAGCCAGCTAAAAAGTCAATAATCGATACCTAAAAGTTGAATTGTAGTACTTTTTACTGGCTATTACATCAACTTAAAAGCTTCATCTGTGTTCTACTATGGTGCTTTTAGTGTCTCCGTACATCGCAGCACGCGACATAGGTTTGCGGACGATAAGTACAACCGTTTCAGGAGAAGAGCGGCGAATGTGACGATCTGGCTTTAAGTCGATTCGATAACAAATTACGAAAACGGACAGATTTCTCAGGTTTTTACTAAATATGAACACTTTTCTCATTCTCCCGTGCAACTCGGCTGCTAGTCCTCCTTTCATGCAGAATCTTAAGGTCCCAGCTAATGTCCAAGGCACCAAAGCCAGCTAAAAAGTCAATAATCGATACCTAAAACTTGAATTGTACTACTTCTTAATGGCTATTACATCAACATAGACACTTCATCTGTGTTCTACTATGGTGGTTTTAGTGTCTCCACATACCGCAGCACGCGACATAGCTTTGCAGACGATAAGTACAACCGTTTAAGAGAAAAGAGCGGCCAATGTGACGATGTGGCTTTAAGTCGATTCGATAACAAATGACGAAAACGGACGGATTTCTCAGGTTTTTACTGCATATGAACACTTCTCACATTGTCCCATGCAACGCGGCTGCTAGTCCTCCTTTCATGCAGAATCTTAAGTTCCTAGCTCATGTCCAAGTCACCAAAAAAGGGTAAAAAGTCAATAATCGATAACTAAAACTTGAATTTTACTACTTCATACTGGCTATTACATCAACTTAGAAGCTTCATCTGTGTTCTACTATGGTGCTTTTAGTGTCTCCGCATACCGCAGCACGCAACATAGCCTTGCGGACGATAAGGACAACCGTTTCAGAGAAAAGAGCGGCCAAGGTTACGATCTGGATTTAAGTCGATTTCATAACAAATGACGAAAACGGAAGGATTTCTCAGGTTTTTACTACATATGAACACTTTTCACATTCTCCCGAGCAACTCGGCTGCTAGTCCTCCTTTGATGCAGAATCTGAAGGTCCTAGCTTATGTCCAAGGCACCAAAGCCAGCTAAAAAGTCAATAATCGATACCTATAACTTGAATTGTACTACTTCTTAATGGCTATTACATCAACTTAGAAGCTTCATCTGTGTTCTACTATGGTGCTTTTAGTGTCTCCGCATACCGCAGCACGCGACATAGGTTTGCGGACGATAAATGTAACCGTTTTAGGAGAAGAGCGGCGAATGTGACGATCTGGCTTTAAGTCGATTCGATAACAATTTACGAAAACGGACAGATTTCTCAGGTTTTTACTACGTATGAACACTTTTCACATTCTCCTGTGCAACTCGGCTGCTAGTCTTCCTTTCATGCACAATCCTAAGTTCCTAGCTCATGTCCAAGGCACCAAAGCCAGCTAAAACGTCAATAATCGATACCTATAACTTGAATTGTACTACTTCTTAATGGCTATTACATCAACTTAGAAGCTTCATCTGTGTTCTACTATGGTGCTTTTAGTGTCTCCGCAAACCGCAGCACGCGACATAGCTTTGCGGACGATAAGTACAACCGTTTCAGAGAGAAGAGCGGCCAATGTGACGATCTGGCTTTAAGTCGATTCGATAACAAATGACGAAAACGGACAGGATTTCTCATGTTTTTACTACATATGAACACTTTTCACATTCTCCCGTGCAACTCGGCTGCTAGTCCTCCTTTCATGCAGAATCTTAAGGTCCTAGCTCATGTCCAAGGCACCAAAGCCAGCTATAAAGTCAATAATCGATATCTAAAACTTGAATTGTACTACTTCTTAATGGCTATTACTTCAAATTAGAAGCTTCATCTGTGTTCTACTATGGTGCTTTTAGTGTCTCCGCAAACCGCAGCACGCGACATAGCTTTGCGGACGATAAGTACAACCGTTTCAGAGAGAAGAGCGGCCAATGTGACGATCTGGCTTTAAGTCGATTCGATAACAAATTACGAAAATGGACAGGATTTCTCATGTTTTTACTACATATGAACACTTTTCTCATTCTCCCATGCAACTCGGCTGCTAGTCCTCCGTTCATGCAGAATCTTAAGTTCCTAGTTCATGTCCAAGGCACCAAAGCCAGCTAAAAAGTCAATAATCCATACCTAAAACTTGAATTGTACTACTTCTTACTGCCTATTACATCAACTTAGAAGCTTCATCTGTGTTCTACTATGGTGCTTTTAGTGTCTCCGCATACCGCAGCACGCGACATAGGTTTGCGGACGATAAGTACAACCGTTTCAGGAGAAGAGCGGCCAATGTGACGATCTGGCTTTAAGTCGATTCGATAACAAATTACGAAAACGGACAGATTTCTCAGGTTTTTACTAAATTTGAACACTTTTCTCATTCTCCCGTGCAACTCGGCTGCTAGTCCTCCTTTCATGCAGAATCTTAAGGTCCCAGCTCATGTCCAAGGCACCAAAGCCAGCTAAAAAGTCAATAATCGATACCTAAAACTTGAATTGTACTACTTCTTAATGGCTATTACATCAACTTAGAAGCTTCATCTGTGTTCTACTATGGTGCTTTCAGTGTCTCCGCATATCGCAGCACGCGACATAGCTTTGCGGACGATAAGTACAACCGTTTCAGGAGAAGAGCGGCGAATGAGACGATCTGGCTTTAAGTCGATTCGATAACAAATTACCAAAACGGACAGATTTCTCATTTTTTTACTACATATGAACACTTTTCTCATTCTCCCGTGCAACTCGGCTGCTAGTCCTCATTTCATGTAGAATCATAAGGTCCTAGCTCATGTCCAAGGCACCAAAGCCAGCTAAAAAGTCAATAATCGATACCTAAAACTTGAATTGTACTACTTCTTAATGGCTATTACTTCAAATTAGAAGCTTCATCTGTGTTCTACTATGGTGCTTTTAGTGTTTCCGCAAACCGCAGCACGCGCCATAGCTTTGCGGACGATAAGTACAACCGTTTCAGAGAGAAGAGCGGCCAATGTGACGATCTGGCTTTAAGTCGATTCGATAACAAATGACGAAAACGGACGGATTTCTCAGGTTTTTACTACATATGATCACTTTTCACATTGTCCCATGCAACGCGGCTGCTAGTCCTCCTTTCATGCAAAATCTTTAGTTTCTAGCTCATGTCCAAGGCACCAAAGATGTGTAAAAAGTCAATAATCGATAACAGAACTTGAATTATACTACTTCATACTAACTATTATACCAACTTAGAAGCTTCATCTGTGTTCTACTATGGTGCTTTTAGTGTCTCCGCATACCGCAGCACGCGACATGGCTTTGCGGACGATAAATACAACCGTTTCAGAGAGAAGAGCGGCCAATGTGACGTTCTGGCTTTAAGACGATTCGATAACAAATAACGAAAGCGGTCGGATTTCTCAGGTTTTTACAACATATGAACACTTTTCACATTCTCCCATGCAACTCTGCTGCTAGTCCTCCTTTCATGCAGAATCTTAAGTTCCTAGCTCATGTCCAAGGCACCAAAGCCAGCTAAAACGTCAATAATCGATACCTAAAACTTGAATTTTACTACTTCTTTCTAGCTATTACATCAACTTAGAAGCTTCATCTGTGTTCTACTATGGTGCTTTTAGTGTCTCCGCATACCGCAGCACGCGACATAGCCTTGCGGACGATAAGGACAACCGTTTCAGAGAGAAGAGCAGCCAATGTGACGATCTGGATTTAAGTCGATTTCATAACTAATGACGAAAACGGAAGGATTTCTCAGGTTTTACTACATATGAACACTTTTCACATTCTCCCGAGCAACTCGGCTGTAGTCCTCCTTTGATGCAGAATCTGAAGGTCCTAGCTCATGTCCAAGGCACCAAAGCCAGCTAAAAAGTCAATAATCGATACCTATAACTTGAATTGTACTACTACTTAATGGCTATTACATCAACTTAGAAGCTTCATCTGTGTTCTACTATGGTGCTTTTAGTGTCTCCGCATATCGCAGCATGCGACATAGCTTTGCGGACGATAAGTACAACCGTTTCAGGAGAAGTGCGGCGAATGTGACGATCTGGCTTTAAGTCGATTCGATAACAAATTACGAAAACGGACAGATTTCTCAGGTGTTTACTACATATGAACACTTTTCTCATTCTCCCGTGCAGCTCGGCTGCTAGTCCTCCTTTCATGCAGAATCTTAAGGTCCTAGCTCATGTCCAAGGCACCAAAGCCGGCTAAAAAATCAATAATCGATACCTAAAACTTGAATTGTACTACTTCTTAATGGCTATTACTTCAAATTAGAAGCTTCATCTGTGTTCTACTATGGTGCTTTTAGTGTCTCCGCATACCGCAGCACGCGACATAGCTTTGCGGACGATAAGTACAACCGTTTCAGAGAGAAGAGCGGCCAATGTGACGATCTGGGTTTAAGTCGATTCGACAACAAATAACGAAAACGGACGGATTTCTCAGGTTTTTACTACATATGAACACTTTTCACATTCTCCCATGCAACTCTGCTGCTAGTCCTCCTTTCATGCAGAATCTTAAGCTCCTAGCTCATGTCCAAGGCACCAAAGCCAGCTAAAACGTCAATAATCGATACCTAAAACTTGAATTTTACTACTTCTTTCTAGCTACTACATCAACTTAGATGCTTCATCTGTGTTCTACTATGGTGCTTTTAGTGTCTCCGCGTACCGCACCACGCGACATAGCTTTGCAGACGATAAATGTAACCGTTTCAGTCAGAAGAGCGGCCAATGTGACGATCTGGGTTTAAGTCGATTCGATAACAAATGACGAAAACGGACGGATTTCTCAGGTTTTTACTACATATGATCACTTTTCACATTGTCCCATGCAACGCGGCTGCTAGTCCTCCTTTCATGCAACTTCTTTAGTTTCTAGCTCATGTCCAAGGCACCAAAGATGTGTAAAAAGTCAGTAATCGATAACAGAACTTGAATTATACTACTTCATACTAACTATTATATCAACTTAGAAGCTTCATCTGTGTTCTACTATGGTGCTTTTAGTGTCTCCGCATACCGCAGCACGCGACATAGCTTTGCAGACGATAAGTACAACCGTTTCAGAGAGAAGAGCGGCAAATGTGACGATTTGGCTTTAAGTCGATTCGATAACAAATGACGAAAACGGACGGATTTCTCAGGTTTTTACTACATATGAACACTTTTCACATTCTCCCGTGCAACGCGGCTTCTAGTCTTCCATTCATGCAAAATCCTAAGGTCCTAGGTCATGTCCAAGCCACCAAAGCCGGCTAAAAAGTGAATAATCGACAACTAAAACTTGAATTGTACTACTTCTTACTGACTATTACATCAACTTAGAAGCTTCATCTGTGTTCTACTATGGTGCTTTTAGTGTCTCCGCATACCGCAGCACGCGACATAGCTTTGCAGACGATAAGTAAAACCGTTTCAGAGAGAAGAGTGGCCAATGTGACGATCTGGCTTTAAGTTGATTTGATAACTAATGACGAAAACGGACGGATTTCTCAGGTTTGTACAACATATGAACACTTTTCACATTCTCCCGTGCAACTCGGCTGCTAGTCCTCCTTTCATTAAGAAACTTAAGTTCCTAGCTCATGTCCAAGGCACCAAAGCCAGCTAAAAAGTCAATAATCGATACCTAAAACTTGAATTGTACTATTTCTTACTAGCTATTACATCAACTTAGATGCTTCATCTGTGTTCTACTATGGTGCTTTTAATGTCTCCGCATACCGCAGCACGCGACATAGCTTTGCAGACGATAGGTACAATCGTTTCAGAGAGAAGAGCGGCAAATGTGACGATCTGGCTTTAAGTCGATTCGATAACAAATGACGAAAACGGACGGATTTCTCAGGTTTTTACTACATATGAACACTTTTTACATTCTCCCGTGCACACGCGGCTGCTAGTCCTCCTTTCATGCAAAATCTTAATATCCTAACTCATGTCCAAGGTACCAAAGAAGGGTAAAAAGTCAATAATCGATACCTAAAACTTGAATTGTACTACTTCTTACTGGCTATTACATCAACTTAGAAACTTCATCCGTGTTCTACTATGGTGCTTTTAGGGTCTCCACATACCGCAGCACGCGACATAGCTTTGCAGACGATAAGTACAACCGTTTCAGAGAGAAGAGCGGCCCATGTGGCGATCTGGCTTTAAGTCGATTCGAAAACAAATGACGAAAACGGACGGATTCTCAGGTTTTTACTACATATGAACACTTTTCACATTCTCCTGTGCAACTCGGCTACTAATCCTCCTTTCATGCTGAATCTTAAGGTCCTAGCTCATGTCCAAGGCACCAAAGAAGGGAAAATGTCAATAATCGATAACTAAAACTTGAATTGTACTACTTCATACTGACTATTACATCAACTTAGAAGCTTCATCTGTGTTCTACTATGGTGCTTTTAGTGTCTCCGCATACCGCAGCACGCGACATAGCTTTGCAGACGATAAGTACAACCGTTTCAGAGAGAAGAGCGGCAAATGTGACGATCTGGCTTTAAGTCGATTCGATAACAAATGACGAAAACGGACGGATTTCTCAGGTTTTTACTACATATGAACACTTTTCTCATTCTCCCGTGCAACTCGGCTGCTAGTCCTCCTTTCATGCAGAATCTTAAGGTCCCAGCTCATGTCCAAGGCACCAAAGCCAGCTAAAAAGTCAATAATCGATACCTAAAACTTGAATTGTACTACTTCTTAATGGCTATTACATCAACTTAGAAGCTTCATCTGTGTTCTACTATGGTGCTTTCAGTGTCTCCGCATATCGCAGCACGCGACATAGCTTTGCGGACGATAAGTACAACCGTTTCAGGAGAAGAGCGGCGAATGAGACGATCTGGCTTTAAGTCGATTCGATAACAAATTACCAAAACGGACAGATTTCTCATTTTTTTACTACATATGAACACTTTTCTCATTCTCCCGTGCAACTCGGCTGCTAGTCCTCATTTCATGCAGAATCTTAAGGTCCTAGCTCATGTCCAAGGCACCAAAGCCAGCTAAAAAGTCAATAATCGATACCTAAAACTTGAATTGTACTACTTCTTAATGGCTATTACTTCAAATTGGAAGCTTCATCTGTGTTCTACTATGGTGCTTTTAGTGTTTCCGCAAACCGCAGCACGCGCCATAGCTTTGCGGACGATAAGTACAACCGTTTCAGAGAGAAGAGCGGCCAATGTGACGATCTGGCTTTAAGTCGATTCGATAACAAATGACGAAAACGGACAGGATTTCTCATGTTTTTACTACATATGAACACTTTTCACATTCTCCCATGCAACTCTCTTGCTAGTCCTCCTTTCATGCAGAATCTTAAGTTCCTAGCTCATGTCCAAGGCACCAAAACCAGCTAAAAAGTCAATAATCGATACCTAAAACTTGAATTTTACTACTTCTTTCTAGCTATTACATCAACTTAGATGCTTCATCTGTGTTCTACTATGGTGCTTTTAGTGTCTCCGCGTACCGCACCACGCGACATAGCTTTGCAGACGATAAATGTAACCGTTTCAGTCAGAAGAGCGGCCAATGTGACGATCTGGCTTTAAGTCGATTCGATAAGAAGTGACGAAAACGGACGGATTTCTCAGGTTTTTACTACGTATGAACACTTTTCACATTCTCCTGTGCAACTCGGCCGCTAGTCTTCCTTTCATCCACAATCTTAAGTTCCTAGCTCATGTCCAACGCACCAAAGAAGGGTAAAAAGTCAATAATCGATACCTAAAACTTGAATTGTACTACTTCTTACTGGCTATTACATCAACTTAGAAGCTTCATCTGTGTTCTACTATGGTGCTTTTAGTGTCTCCGCATATCGCAGCACGCGACATAGCTTTGCGGACGATAAGTACAACCGTTTCAGGAGAAGAGCGGCGAATGTGACGTTCTGGCTTTAAGTCGATTCGATAACAAATAACGAAAACGGTCGGATTTCTCAGGTTTTTACTACATATGAACACTTTTCACATTCTCCCATGCAACTCTGCTGCTAGTCCTCCTTTCATGCAGAATCTTAAGTTCCTAGCTCATGTCCAAGGCACCAAAGACAGCTAAAACGTCAATAATCGATACCTAAAACTTGAATTTTACTACTTCTTTCTAGCTATTACATCAACTTAGAAGCTTCATCTGTGTTCTACTATGGTGCTTTTAGTGTCTCCGCATACCGCAGCACGCGACATAGCATTGCGGACGATAAGGACAACCGTTTCAGAGAGAAGAGCAGCCAATGTGACGATCTGGATTTAAGTCGATTTCATAACTAATGACGAAAACGGAAGGATTTCTCAGGTTTTACTACATATGAACACTTTTCACATTCTCCCGAGCAACTCGGCTGTAGTCCTCCTTTGATGCAGAATCTGAAGTTCCTAGCTCATGTCCAAGGCACCAAAGCCAGCTAAAAAGTCAATAATCGATACCTATAACTTGAATTGTACTACTACTTAATGGCTATTACATCAACTTAGAAGCTTCATCTGTGTTCTACTATGGTGCTTTTAGTGTCTCCGCATATCGCAGCACGCGACATAGCTTTGCGGACGATAAGTACAACCGTTTCAGGAGAAGTGCGGCGAATGTGACGATCTGGCTTTAAGTCGATTCGATAACAAATTACGAAAACGGACAGATTTCTCAGGTGTTTACTACATATGAACACTTTTCTCATTCTCCCGTGCAACTCGGCTGCTAGTCCTCCTTTCATGCAGAATCTTAAGGTCCTAGCTCATGTCCAAGGCACCAAAGCCGGCTAAAAAATCAATAACCGATACCTAAAACTTGAATTGTACTACTTCTTAATGGCTATTACTTCTAATTAGAAGCTTCATCTGTGTTCTACTATGGTGCTTTTAGTGTCTCCGCATACCGCAGCACGCGACATAGCTTTGCGGACGATAAGTACAACCGTTTCAGAGAGAAGAGCGGCCAATGTGACGATCTGGGTTTAAGTCGATTCGACAACAAATAACGAAAACGGACGGATTTCTCAGGTTTTTACTACATATGAACACTTTTCACATTCTCCCATGCAACTCTGCTGCTAGTCCTCCTTTCATGCAGAATCTTAAGCTCCTAGCTCATGTCCAAGTCACCAAAGCCAGCTAAAACGTCAATAATCGATACCTAAAACTTGAATTTTACTACTTCTTTCTAGCTATTACATCAACTTAGATGCTTCATCTGTGTTCTACTATGGTGCTTTTAGTGTCTCCGCGTACCGCACCACGCGACATAGCTTTGCAGACGATAAATGTAACCGTTTCAGTCAGAAGAGCGGCCAATGTGACGATCTGGGTTTAAGTCGATTCGATAACAAATGACGAAAACGGACGGATTTCTCAGGTTTTTACTACATATGATCACTTTTCACATTGTCCCATGCAACGCGGCTGCTAGTCCTCCTTTCATGCAAAATCTTTAGTTTCTAGCTCATGTCCAAGGCACCAAAGATGTGTAAAAAGTCAATAATCGATAACAGAACTTGAATTATACTACTTCATACTAACTATTATATCAACTTAGAAGCTTCATCTGTGTTCTACTATGGTGCTTTTAGTGTCTCCGCATACCGCAGCACGCGACATAGCTTTGCAGACGATAAGTACAACCGTTTCAGAGAGAAGAGCGGCAAATGTGACGATCTGGCTTTAAGTCGATTCGATAACAAATGACGAAAACGGACGGATTTCTCAGGTTTTTACTACATATGAACACTTTTCACATTCTCCCGTGCAACGCGGCTGCTAGTCTTCCTTTCATTCAAAATCCTAAGGTCCTAGGTCATGTCCAAGCCACCAAAGCCGGCTAAAAAGTGAATAATCGACAACTAAAACTTGAATTGTACTACTTCTTACTGACTATTACATCAACTTAGAAGCTTCATCTGTGTTCTACTATGGTGCTTTTAGTGTCTCCGCATACCGCAGCACGCGACATAGCTTTGCAGACGATAAGTAAAACCGTTTCAGAGAGAAGAGTGGCCAATGTGACGATCTGGCTTTAAGTTGATTTGATAACTAATGACGAAAACGGACGGATTTCTCATGTTTGTACAACATATGAACACTTTTCACATTCTCCCGTGCAACTCGGCTGCTAGTCCTCCTTTCATTAAGAAACTTAAGTTCCTAGCTCATGTCCAAGGCACCAAAGCCAGCTAAAAAGTCAATAATCGATACCTAAAACTTGAATTGTACTATTTCTTACTAGCTATTACATCAACTTAGATGCTTCATCTGTGTTCTACTATGGTGCTTTTAATGTCTCCGCATACCGCAGCACGCGACATAGCTTTGCAGACGATAGGTACAATCGTTTCAGAGAGAAGAGCGGCAAATGTGACGATCTGGCTTTAAGTCGATTCGATAACAAATGACGAAAACGGACGGATTTCTCAGGTTTTTACTACATATGAACACTTTTTACATTCTCCCGTGCACACGCGGCTGCTAGTCCTCCTTTCATGCAAAATCTTAATATCCTAACTCATGTCCAAGGCACCAAAGAAGGGTAAAAAGTCAATAATCGATACCTAAAACTTGAATTGTACTACTTCTTACTGGCTATTACATCAACTTAGAAACTTCATCCGTGTTCTACTATGGTGCTTTTAGGGTCTCCACATACCGCAGCACGCGACATAGCTTTGCAGACGATAAGTACAACCGTTTCAGAGAGAAGAGCGGCCCATGTGGCGATCTGGCTTTAAGTCGATTCGAAAACAAATGACGAAAACGGACGGATTCTCAGGTTTTTACTACATATGAACACTTTTCACATTCTCCTGTGCAACTCGGCTACTAATCCTCCTTTCATGCTGAATCTTAAGGTCCTAGCTCATGTCCAAGGCACCAAAGAAGGGAAAATGTCAATAATCGATAACTAAAACTTGAATTGTACTACTTCATACTGACTATTACATCAACTTAGAAGCTTCATCTGTGTTCTACTATGGTGCTTTTAGTGTCTCCGCATACCGCAGCACGCGACATAGCTTTGCAGACGATAAGTACAACCGTTTCAGAGAGAAGAGCGGCAAATGTGACGATCTGGCTTTATGTCGATTCGATAACAAATGACGAAAACGGACGGATTTCTCAGGTTTTTACTACATATGAACACTTTTCACATTCTCCCGTGCAACGCGGCTGCTAGTCTTCCTTTCATGCAAAATCTTAGGGTCCTAGGTCATGTCCAAGCCACCAAAGCCGGCTAAAAAGTGAATAATCGACAACTAAAACTTGAATTGTACTACTTCTTACTGACTATTACATCAACTTAGAAGCTTCATCTGTGTTCTACTATGGTGCTTTTAGTATCTCCGCATACCGCAGCACGCGACATAGCTTTGCAGACGATAAGTAAAACCGTTTCAGAGAGAAGAGTGGCCAATGTGACGATCTGGCTTTAAGTTGATTTGATAACTAATGACGAAAACGGACGGATTTCTCAGGTTTGTACAACATATGAACACTTTTCACATTCTCCCGTGCAACTCGGCTGCTAGTCCTCCTTTCATGAAGAAACTTAAGTTCCTAGCTCATGTCCAAGGCACCAAAGCCAGCTAAAAAGTCAATAATCGATACCTAAAACTTGAATTGCACTATTTCTTACTAGCTATTACATCAACTTAGATGCTTCATCTGTGTTCTACTATGGTGCTTTTAATGTCTCCGCATACCGCAGCACGCGACATAGCTTTGCAGACGATAGGTACAATCGTTTCAGAGAGAAGAGCGGCAAATGTGACGATCTGGCTTTAAGTCGATTCGATAACAAATGACGAAAACGGACGGATTTCTCAGGTTTTTACTACATATGAACACTTTTTACATTCTCCCGTGCACACGCGGCTGCTAGTCCTCCTTTCATGCAAAATCTTAATATCCTAACTCATGTCCAAGGCACAAAAGAAGGGTAAAAAGTCAATAATCGATACCTAAAACTTGAATTGTATTACTTCTTACTGGCTATTACATCAACTTAGAAACTTCATCCGTGTTCTACTATGGTGCTTTTAGGGTCACCACATACCGCAGCACGTGACATTGCTTTGCAGACGATAAGTACAACCGTTTCAGAGAGAAGAGCGGCCAATGTGACGATCTTGCTTTAAATCGATTCGATAACAAATGATGAAAACGGATGGATTTCTCAGGTTTTTACTACATATGAACACTTGTCACATTCTCCCGTGCAACGCGGCTGCTAGTCTTCCTTTCATGCAACATCTTAAGGTCCTAGGTCATGTCCAACCCACCAAAGCCAGCTAAAAAGTGATTAATGGACAACTACAACTTGAATTGTACTACTTCTTACTGGCTATTACTTCAACTTACAAGCTTCTTCTGTGTTCTAATATGGTGCTTTTAGTGTCTCCGCATACCGCAGCACGCGACATAGCTTTGCAGACGATAAATGTAACCGTTTCACAGAGAAGAGCGCCCAATGTGACGATCTGGCTTTAAATCGATTCGACAACAAATCACGAAAACGGACGGATTTCTCAGGTTTTTACTACATATGAACACTTTTCACATTCTCCCGTGCAACGCGGCTGCTAGACTTCCTTTCATGCAAAATCCTAATGTCCTAGGACATGTCCAAGCCACCAAAGTTGGTTAAAAAGTGATTAATCGACAACTAAAACTTAAATAGTACTACTTCTTACTGGCTATTACTTCAACTTAGAAGCTTCTTCTGTGTTCTAATATGGTGCTTTTAGTGTCTCCGTATACCGCAGCACGCGACATAGCTTTGCAGACGATAAATCGTCTCAGAGAGAAAAGCGGCCAATGTGACGATCTGGCTTTAAGTCGATACGATAACAAATGACGAAAACCCACGGATTTCTCATGTTTTTACTACATATGAACACTTTTAACAGTCTCCCGTGCAACGCGGCTGCTAGTCCTCCTTTCATGTAAAATCTTAAGGTTCCACCTCATGTCCAAGCCACCAAAGCCGGCTAAAAAGTGATTAATCGATAACTAAAACTCGAATTCTACCACTTCTTACTGGCTATTACTTCAACTTAGAAGCTTCTTCTGTGTTCTACTATGGTGCTTTTAGTGTCTCCGCATACCGCAGCACGCGACACAGCTTGCAAACGATTAATGTAACCGTCTCAGAGAGAAAAGCGGCCAATATGAAGATCTGGCTTTAAGTCGATTCGATAACAAATGACGAAAACGGACGGATTTCTCAGGTTTTTACTACATATGAACACTTTTCATATTCTCCCGTGAAACGCCGCTGCTAGTCCTCCTTTCATGCAAAATCTTAAGGTCCTAGGTCATGTCCAAGCCACCAAAGCCGGCTAAAAAGTGAATAATCGACAACTAAAACTTGAATTGTACTACTTCTCACTGGCTATTACTTCAAATTAGAAGCTTCTTCTGTGTTATACTATGGTGCTTTTAGTGTTTCCGCATACCGCAGCACGCTACATAGCTTTGCAGACGATAAATGTAACCGTTTCAGAGAGAAGAGCGGCAAATGTGACGATCTGGCTTTAAATCGATTCGATAACAAATGACGAAAACGGACGGATTTCTCTGGTTTTTACTACATATGAACACTTTTCACATTCTCCCGTGCAACGCGGCTGCTAGTCTTCCTTTCATGCAAAATCTTAAGGTCCTAGGTCATGTCCAAGCCACCAAAGCCGGCTAAAAAGTGAATAATAGACAACTAAAACTTGAATTGTACTACTTCTTACTGGCTATTACTTCAACTTAGAAGCTTCTTCTGTGTTCTACTATGGTGCTTTTAGTGTTTCCGCATACCGCAGCACGCGACATAGCTTTGCAGACGATAAATGTAACCGTTCAGAGATAAGAGTGGCCAATGTGACGATCTGGCTTTAAATCGATTCGATAACAAATGACGAAAACGGACGGATTTCTCAGGTTTTTACTACATATGAACACTTTTCACATTCTCCCGTGCAACGCGGCTGCTAGTCTTCCTTTCCTGCAAAAGTATGAGGTCCTAGGACATGTCCAAGCCACCAAAGCCGGTTAAAAAGTGATTAAACGACAACTAAAACTTAAATAGTACTACTTTTTACTGGCTATTACTTCAACTTAGAAGCTTCTTCTCTGTTCTACTATGGTGCTTTTAGTGTTTCCGCATACCGCAGCACGCGACATAGCTTTGCTGACGATAAATGTAACCGTATCAGAGAGAAAAGCGGCCTATGTGACTATCTGGCTTTAAGTCGATACGATAACATTATGATGAAAACCCACG
This sequence comes from Schistocerca gregaria, assembly GCF_023897955.1. Lineage (NCBI taxonomy): Eukaryota > Metazoa > Arthropoda > Insecta > Orthoptera > Acrididae > Schistocerca > Schistocerca gregaria. Next base: position 488,304 of record NW_026061897.1, read on the forward strand.
GATTTCTCAGGTTTTTACTACATATGAACACTTTTCACATTCTCCCGTGCAACGCGGCTGCTAGTCTTCCTTTCATGCAAAATCTTAAGGTCCTAGGTCATATCCAACCCACCAAAGCCTGCTAAAAAGTGATTAATCGACAACTATAACTTGAATTGTACTACTTCTTACTGGCTATTACTTCAACTTAGAAGATTCTTCTGTGTTCTACTATGGTGCTTTTAGTGTTTCCGCATAACGCAGCACGCGACATAGCTTTGCAGACGATAAATGTAACCGTTTCAGAGAGAAGAGCGGCCAATGTGACGACCTGGCTTTAAATCGATTCGATAACAAATGACGAAAACCGACGGATTTCTCAGGTTTTTACTACATATGAACACTTTTCACATTCTTCCGTGCAACGCGGCTGCTAGTCTTCCTTTCATGCAAAATCTTAAGGTCCTAGGTCATATCCAACCCACCAAAGCCTGCTAAAAAGTGATTAATCGACAACTATAACTTGAATTGTACTACTTCTTACTTCCTATTACTTCAACTTATAAGCTTCTTCTGTGTTCTAATATGGTGCTTTTAGTGTCTCCGCATACCGCAGCACGCGACATAGCTTTGCAGACGATAAATGTAACCGTTTCAGAGAGAAGAGCGGCCAATGTGACGATCTGGCTTTAAATCGATTCGATAACAAATGACGAAAACGGACGGATTTCTCAGGTTTTTACTACATATGAACACTTTTCACATTCTCCCGTGCAACGCGGCTGCTAGTCTTCCTTTCCTGCAAAAGTATGAGGTCCTAGGTCATGTCCAACCCACCAAAGCCAGCTAAAAAGTGATTAATCGACAACTACAACTTGTATTGTACTACTTCTTACTGGCTATTACTTCAACATATAAGCTTCTTCTGTGTTCTAATATGGTGCTTTTAGTGTCTCCGCATACCGCAGCACGCGACATAGCTTTGCAGACGATAAATGTAACCGTTTCAGAGAGAAGAGCGGCCAATGTGACGATCTGGCTTTAAACCGATTCGATAACAAATGACGAAAACGGACGGATTTCTCAGGATTGTACTACATATGAACACTTTTCACATTCTCCCGTGCAACGCGGCTGCTAGTCCTCCTTTCATGCAAAATCTTAAGGTCCTAGGTCATGTCCAAGCCACCAAAGCCGGTTAAAATGTGATTAATCGACAACTAAAACTTAAATAGTACTACTTCTTACTGGCTATTACTTCAACTTAGAAGCTTCTTCAGTGTTCTACTATGGTGCTTTTAGTGTCTCCGCATACCGCAGCACGCGACATAGCTTTGCAGACGATAAATCGTCTCAGAGAGAAAAGCGGCCAATGTGACGATCTGGCTTTAAGTCGATACGATAACAAATGACGTAAACCCACGGATTTCTCAGGTTTTTACTACATATGAACACCTTTCACATTCTCCCGTGCAACGCGGCTGCTAGTCCTCCTTTCATGTAAAATCTTAAGGTCCACCTCATGTCCAAGCCACCAAAGCCGGCTAAAAAGTGATAATCGACAACTAAAACTTGAATTGTACTACTTCTTACTGGCTATTACGTCAACTTAGAAGCTTTTTCTTCGTTCTACTATGGTGCTTTTAGTGTTTCCGCATACCGCAGCACGCGACATAGCTTTTCAGACGATAAATGTAACCGTTTCGGAGAGAAGAGCGGCCACTGTGACGATCTGGCTTTAAATCGATTCGATAACAAATGACGAAAACGGACGGATTTCTCAGGTTTTTACTACATATGAACACTTTTCACATTCTCCCGTGCAACGCGGCTGCTAGTCTTCCTCTCATGCAAAATCTTAAGGTAGTAGGTCATGTCCAAGCCACCAAAGCCGGCTAAAAAGTGAATAATCGACAACTTAAACTTGAATTTTTCTACTTCTTACTGGCTATTACTTCAACTTAGAAGCTTCTTCTGTGTTCTACTATGGTGCTTTTAGTGTCTCCGCATACCGCAGCACGCGACATAGCTTTGCAGACGATAAATGTAACCGTCTCAGAGAGAAAAGCGGCCAATGTGTCGATCTGAATTTAAGTCGATTCGATAACAAATGACGAAAACGGACGGATTTCTCAGGTTTTTACTACATATGAACACTTTTCACATTCTCCCGTGCAACGCGGCTGCTAGTCCTCCTTTCATGCAAATCCTTAAGGTAATAGGTCATATCCAAGCCACCAAAGCCGTCTAAAATGTGAATAATCTATAATTAAAACTTGAATTGTACTACTTCTTACTGGCTATTACTTCAACTTAGAAACTTATTCTGAGTTCTACTGTGGTGCTTTTAGTGTTTCCGTACACCGCAGCATTCGACATAGCTTTGCAGACGATAAATGTAACCGTTTCAGAGAGAAGAGCGGCCATTGTGACGATCTGGCTTTAAATCGATTCGATAACAAATGACGAAAACGGACGGATTTCTCAGGTTTTTACTACATATGAACACTTTTCACATTCTCCCGTGCAACGCGGCTGCTAGTCTTCCTTTCCTGCAAAAGTATGAGGTCCTAGGTCATGTCCAACCCACCAAAGCCAGCTAAAAAGTGATTAATCGACAACTACAACTTGTATTGTACTACTTCTTACTGGCTATTACTTCAACATATAAGCTTCTTCTGTGTTCTAATATGGTGCTTTTAGTGTCTCCGCATACCGCAGCACGCGACATAGCTTTGCAGACGATAAATGTAACCGTTTCAGAGAGAAGAGCGGCCAATGTGACGATCTGGCTTTAAACCGATTCGATAACAAATGACGAAAACGGACGGATTTCTCAGGATTGTACTACATATGAACACTTTTCACATTCTCCCGTGCAACGCGGCTGCTAGTCCTCCTTTCATGCAAAATCTTAAGGTCCTAGGTCATGTCCAAGCCACCAAAGCCGGTTAAAATGTGATTAATCGACAACTAAAACTTAAATAGTACTACTTCTTACTGGCTATTACTTCAACTTAGAAGCTTCTTCAGTGTTCTACTATGGTGCTTTTAGTGTCTCCGCATACCGCAGCACGCGACATAGCTTTGCAGACGATAAATCGTCTCAGAGAGAAAAGCGGCCAATGTGACGATCTGGCTTTAAGTCGATACGATAACAAATGACGTAAACCCACGGATTTCTCAGGTTTTTACTACATATGAACACCTTTCACATTCTCCCGTGCAACGCGGCTGCTAGTCCTCCTTTCATGTAAAATCTTAAGGTCCACCTCATGTCCAAGCCACCAAAGCCGGCTAAAAAGTGATAATCGACAACTAAAACTTGAATTGTACTACTTCTTACTGGCTATTACGTCAACTTAGAAGCTTTTTCTTCGTTCTACTATGGTGCTTTTAGTGTTTCCGCATACCGCAGCACGCGACATAGCTTTTCAGACGATAAATGTAACCGTTTCGGAGAGAAGAGCGGCCACTGTGACGATCTGGCTTTAAATCGATTCGATAACAAATGACGAAAACGGACGGATTTCTCAGGTTTTTACTACATATGAACACTTTTCACATTCTCCCGTGCAACGCGGCTGCTAGTCTTCCTCTCATGCAAAATCTTAAGGTAGTAGGTCATGTCCAAGCCACCAAAGCCGGCTAAAAAGTGAATAATCGACAACTTAAACTTGAATTTTTCTACTTCTTACTGGCTATTACTTCAACTTAGAAGCTTCTTCTGTGTTCTACTATGGTGCTTTTAGTGTCTCCGCATACCGCAGCACGCGACATAGCTTTGCAGACGATAAATGTAACCGTCTCAGAGAGAAAAGCGGCCAATGTGTCGAGCTGAATTTAAGTCGATTCGATAACAAATGACGAAAACGGACGGATTTCTCAGGTTTTTACTACATATGAACACTTTTCACATTCTCCCGTGCAACGCGGCTGCTAGTCCTCCTTTCATGCAAATCCTTAAGGTAATAGGTCATATCCAAGCCACCAAAGCCGTCTAAAATGTGAATAATCTATAATTAAAACTTGAATTGTACTACTTCTTACTGGCTATTACTTCAACTTAGAAACTTATTCTGAGTTCTACTGTGGTGCTTTTAGTGTTTCCGTACACCGCAGCATTCGACATAGCTTTGCAGACGATAAATGTAACCGTTTCAGAGAGAAGAGCGGCCATTGTGACGATCTGGCTTTAAATCGATTCGATAACAAATGACGAAAACGGACGGATTTCTCAGGTTTTTACTACATATGAACACTTTTCACATTCTCCCGTGCAACACGGCTGCTAGTCTTCCTTTCTTGCAAAATCTTAAGGTCCTAGGACATGTCCAAGCCATCAATGCCGGTTAAAAAGTGATTCAACGACAACTAAAACTTAAATAGTACTACTTTTTACTGGCTATTACTTCAACTTAGAAGCTTCTTCTCTGTTCTACTATGGTGCTTTTAGTGTTTCCGCATACCGCAGCACGCGACATAGCTTTGCAGACGATAAATGTAACCGTTTCGGAGAGAAGAGCGGCCACTGTGACGATCTGGCTTTAAATCGATTCGATAACAAATGACGAAAACGGACGGATTTCTCAGGTTTTTACTACATATGAACACTTTTCACATTCTCCCGTGCAACGCGGCTGCTAGTCTTCCTTTCATGCAATATCTTAATGTCCTAGGTCATGTCCAAGCCACCAAAGCCGGTTAAAAAGTGATTAATCGACAACTAAAACTTAAATAGTACTACTACTTACTGGCTATTACTTCTACTTAGAAGCTTCTTCTGTGTTCTAATATGGTGCTTTTAGTGTCTCCGCATACCGCAGCATGCGACATAGCTTTGCAGACGATTAATGTAACCGTTTCAGAGAGAAGAGCGGCCAATGTGACGATCTGGCTTTAAATCGATTCGATAACAAATGACGAAAACGGACGGATTTCTCAGGTTTTTACTACATATGAACACTTTTCACATTCTCCCGCGCAACGCGGCTGCTAGTCTTCCTTTCATGCAAAATCTTAAGGTTCCACCTCATGTCCAAGCCACCAAAGCTGGCTAAAACGTGAATAATCGATAACTAAAACTTGAATTGTACTACTTCTTACTGGCTATTACTTAGACTTAGAAGCTTCTTCTGTGTTCTACTATGGTGCTTTTAGTGTCTCCGCATACCGCAGCATGCGACATAGCTTTGCAGGCGATTAATGTAACCGTTTCAGAGAGAAGAGCGGCCAATGTCACGATCTGGCTTTAAATCGATTCGATAACAAATGACGAAAACGGACGGATTTCTCAGGTTTTTACTACATATGAACACTTTTCACATTCTCCCGTGCAACGCGGCTGCTAGTCTTCCTTTCATGCAAAATCTTAAGGTTCCACCTCATGTCCAAGCCACCAAAGCTGGCTAAAACGTGAATAATCGATAACTAAAACTTGAATTGTACTACTTCTTACTGGCTATTACTTAGACTTAGAAGCTTCTTCTGTGTTCTACTATGGTGCTTTTAGTGTCTCCGCATACCGCAGCACGCGACATAGCTTTGCACACGATTAATGTAACCGTCTCAGAGAGAAAAGCGGCCAATATGACGATCGGGCTTTAAGTCGATTCGATAACAAATGACGAAAACGGACGGATTTCTCAGGTTTTTACTACATATGAACACTTTTCACATTCTCCCGTGCAACGCGGCTGCTAGTCTTCCTTTCTTGCAAAATCTTACGGTCCTAGGACATGTCCAAGCCACCAAAGCCGGTTAAAAAGTGATTCAACGACAACTAAAACTTAAATAGTACTACTTTTTACTGGCTATTACTTCAACTTAGAAGCTTCTTCTGTGTTCTAATATGGTGCTTTTAGTGTCTCCGCATACCGCAGCACGCGACATAGCTTTGCAGACGATAAATGTAACCGTTTCAGAGAGAAGAGCGGCCATTGTGACGATCTGGCTTTAAATCGATTCGATAACAAATGACGAAAACGGACGGATTTCTCAGGTTTTTACTACATATGAACACTTTTCACATTCTCCCGTGCAACGCGGCTGCTAGTCTTCCTTTCATGCAAAATCTTAAGGTCCTAGGACATGTCCAAGCCACCAAAGCCGGTTAAAAAGTGATTAATCGACAACTAAATTTTAAATATTACTAGTTCTTACTGGCTATTACTTCAACTTAGAAGCTTCTTCTCTGTTCTACTATGGTGCTTTTAGTGTCCCCGCATACCGCAGTACGCGACATAGCTTTGCTGACGATAAATGTAACCGTTTCAGAGAGAAGAGCGGCCAATGTGACGATCTGGCTTTAAATCGATTCGATAACAAATGACGAAAACGGACGGATTTCTCAGGTTTTTACTACATATGAACACTTTTCACATTCTCCCGTGCAACGCGGCTGCTAGTCTTCCTCTCATGCAAAACTTAAGGTCCTAGGTCATGTCCAAGCCACCAAAGCCGGCAAAAAAGTGAATAATCGACAACTTAAACTTGAATTTTTCTACTTCTTACTGGCTATTACTTCAACTTAGAAGCTTCTTCTGTGTTCTACTATGGTGCTTTTAGTGTTTCCGCATACCGCAGCACGCGACATAGCTTTGCAGACGATAAATGTAACCGTTTCAGAGAGAAGAGCGGCCAGTGTGACGATCTGGCTTTAAATCGATTCGATAACAAATGACGAAAACGGACGGATTTCTCAGGTTTTTACTACATATGAACACTTTTCACATTCTCCCGTGCAACGCGGCTGCTAGTCCTCCTTTCATGCAAATCCTTAAGGTCCTAGGTCATATCCAAGCCACCAAAGCCGTCTAAAATGTGAATAATCTATAATTAAAACTTGAATTGTACTACTTCTTACTGGCTGTTACTTCAACTTATAAACTTATTCTGAGTTCTACTGTGGTGCTTTTAGTGTTTCCGTATACCGCAGCATTCGACATAGCTTGGCAGACGATAAATGTAACCGTTTCAGAGAGAAGAGCGGCCATTGTGACGATCTGGCTTTAAATCGATTCGATAACAAATGACGAAAACGGACGGATTTCTCAGGTTTTTACTACATATGAACACTTTTCACATTCTCCCGTGCAACGCGGCTGCTAGTCTTCCTTTCTTGCAAAATCTTAAGGTCCTAGGACATGTCAGAGCCACCAAAGCCGGTTAAAAAGTGATTCAACGACAACTAAAACTTAAATAGTACTACTTTTTACTGGCTATTACTTCAACTTAGAAGCTTCTTTTCTGTTCTACTATGGTGCTTTTAGTGTTTCCGCATACCGCAGCAGGCGACATAGCTTTGCAGACGATAAATGTAACCGTTTCGGAGAGAAGAGCGGCCACTGTGACGATCTGGCTTTAAATCGATTCGATAACAAATGACGAAAACGGACGGATTTCTCAGGTTTTTACTACATATGAACACGTTTCACATTCTCCCGTGCAACGCGGCTGCTAGCCTTCCTTTCATGCAAAATCTTAAGGTTCCACCTCATGTCCAAGCCACCAAAGCTGGCTAAAAAGTGAATAGTCGATAACTAAAACTTGAATTGTACTACTTCTTACTGGCTATTACTTAGACTTAGAAGCTTCTTCTGTGTTCTACTATGGTGCTTTTAGTGTCTCCGCATACCGCAGCATGCGACATAGCTTTGCAGACGATTAATGTAAGCGTCTCAGAGAGAAAAGCGGCCAATGTGTCGATCTGAATTTAAGTCGATTCGATAACAAATGACGAAAACGGACGGATTTCTCAGGTTTTTACTACATATGAACACTTTTCACATTCTCCCGTGCAACGCGGCTGCTAGTCTTCCTTTCATGCAAAATCTTAAGGTCCTAGGACATGTCCAAGCCACCAAAGCCGGTTAAAAAGTGATTAATCGACAACTAAATCTTAAATATTACTACTTCTTACTGGCTATTACTTCAACTTAGAAGCTTCTTCTCTGTTGTACTATGGTGCTTTTAGTGTCTCCGCATAACGCAGCACGCGACATAGCTTTGCAGACTATAAGTGTAACCGTATCAGGGAGAAAAGAGAAAAATGTGACGATCTGACTTTAAGTCGATTCGATAACAAATGACGAAAACGGACGGATTTCTCAGTTTTTTACTACATATGAACACTTTTCACATTCTCCCGTGCAACGCGGCTGCTAGTCCTCCTTTCATGCAAAATCTTAAGGTCCTGGGTCATGTCCAAGCCACCAAAGCCGGCTAAAAAGTGAATAATCGACAACTAAAACTTGAATTGTACTACTTCTTACTGGCTCATACTTCAACTTATAAGCTTCTTCTGTGTTCTACTATGGTGCTTTTAGTGTTTCCGCATACCGCAGCACGCGACATAGCTTTGCAGACGATAAATGTAACCGTTTCAGAGAGAAGAGCGGCCAATGTGACGATCTGGCTTTAAATCGATTCGATAACAAATGACGAAAACGGACGGATTTCTCAGGTTTTTACTACTTATGAACACTTTTCACATTCTCCCGTGCAACGCGGCTGCTAGTCTTCCTCTCATGCAAAACTTAAGGTCCTAGGTCATGTCCAAGCCACCAAAGCCGGCTAAAAAGTGAATAATCGACAACTTAAACTTGAAATTTTCTACTTCTTACTGGCTATTATTTCAACTTAGAAGCTTCTTCTGTGTTCTACTATGGTGCTTTTAGTGTTTCCGCATACCGCAGCACGCGACATAGCTTTGCAGACGATAAATGTAACCGTTTCAGAGAGAAGAGCGGCCAATGTGACGATCTGGCTTTAAATCGATTCGATAACAAATGACGAAAACGGACGGATTTCTCAGGTTTTTACTACATATGAACACTTTTCACATTCTCCATTGCAACGCGGCTGCTAGTCTTCCTTTCATGCAAAATCTTAAGGTTCCACCTAATGTCCAAGCCACCAAAGCCGGCTAAAAAGTGAATAATCGATAACTAAAAATTGAATTGTACTACTTCTTACTGGCTATTACTTCAACTTAGAAACTTATTCTGAGTTCTGCTGTGGTGCTTTTAGTGTTTCCGTATACCGCAGCATTCGACATAGCTTTGCAGATGATAAATGTAACCGTTTCAGAGAGAAGAGCGGCCATTGTGACGATCTGGCTTTAAATCGATTCGATAACAAATGACGAAAACGGACTGATTTCTCAGGTTTTTACTACATATGAACACTTTTCACATTCTCCCGTGCAACGCGGCTGCTAGTCTTCCTTCCATGCAAAATCTTAAGGTCCTAGGACATGTCCAAGCCACCAAAGCCGGTTTAAAAGTGATTAATCGACAACTACAACTTGAATTGTACTACTTCTTACTGGCTATTATTTCAACTTATAAGCTTCTTCTGTGTTCTAATATGGTGCTTTTAGTGTCTCCGCATACCGCAGCACGCGACATAGCTTTGCAGACGATAAATGTAACAGTTTCAGAGAGAATAGCGGCCAATGTGACGATCTGGCTTTAAATCGATACGATAACAAATGACGAAAACGGACGGATTCTCAGGTTTTTACTACATATGAACACTTTTCACATTCTCCCGTGCAACGCGGCTGCTAGTCTTCCTTTCATGCAAAATCTTAAGGTGCCACCTCATGTCCAAGCCACCAAAGCTGGCTAAAACGTGAATAATCGATAACGAAAACTTGAATTGTACTACTTCTTACTGGCTATTACTTAGACTTAGAAGCTTCTTCTGTGTTCTACTATGGTGCTTTTAGTGTCTCCGCATACCGCAACATGCGACATAGCTTTGCAGGCGATTAATGTAACCGTTTCAGAGAGAAGAGCGGCCAATGTGACGATCTGGCTTTAAATCGATTCGATAACAAATGACGAAAACGGACGGATTTCTCAGGTTTTTACTACATATGAACACTTTTCACATTCTCCCGTGCAACGCGGCTACTAGTCCTCCTTTCATGCAAAATCGTAAGTTCCTAGGTCATGTCCAAGCCACCACAGCCGGCTAAAAATTGAATAATCGACAACTAAAACTTGAATTGTGCTACTTCTTACTGGCTATTACTTCAACTTAGAAGCTTCTTCTGTGTTCTACTATGGTGCTTTTTGTGTTTCCGCATAACGCAGCACGCGACATAGCTTTGCAGACGATAAATGTAACCGTTTCAGAGAGAAGAGCGGCCAATGTGACGATCTGGCTTTAAATCGATTCGATAACAAATGACGAAAACGGACGGATTTATCAGGTTTTTACTACATATGAACACTTTTCACATTCTCCAGTGCAACGCGGCTGCTAGTCTTCCTCTCATGCAAAATCTTAAGGTCCTAGGTCATGTCCAAGCCACCAAAGCCGGTTACAAAGTGATTCAACGACAACTAAAACTTAAATAGTACTACTTTTTACTGGCTATTACTTCAACTTAGAAGCTTCTTCTGTGTTCTAATATGGTGCTTTTAGTGTCTCCGCATACCGCAGCACGTGACATAGCTTTGCAGACGATAAATGTAACCGTTTCAGAGAGAAGAGCGGCCATTGTGACGATCTGGCTTTAAATCGATTCGATAACAAATGACGAAAACGGACGGATTTCTCAGGTTTTTACTACATATGAACACTTTTCACATTCTCCCGTGCAACGCGGCTGCTAGTCTTATTTTCATGCAAAATCGTATGGTCTTAGGACATGTCCAAGCCACCAAAGCCGGTTAAAAAGTGATTAAACGACAACTAAAACTTAAATATTACTGCTTCTAACTGGCTATTACTTCAACTTTGAAGCTTCTTCTCTGTTCTACTATGGTGCTTTTAGTGTCTCCGCATTCCGCAGCATGCGACATAGCTTTGCAGACGATTAATGTAACCGTCTCAGAGAGAAAAGCGGCCAATGTGTCGATCTGAATTTAAGTCGATTCGATAACAAATGACGAAAACGGACGGATTTCTCAGGTTTTTACTACATATGAACACTTTTCACATTCTCCCGTGCAACGCGGCTGCTAGTCTTCCTTTCATGCAAAATCTTAAGGTCCTAGGTCATGTCCAAGCCACGAAAGCCGGCTAAAAAGTGAATATTCGACAACTTAAACTTGAATTTTTCTACTTCTTACTGGCTATTATTTCAACTTAGAAGCTTCTTCTGTGTTCTACTATGGTGCTTTTAGTGTTTCCGCATACCGCAGCACGCGACATAGCTTTGCAGACGATAAATGTAACCGTTTCAGAGAGAAGAGCGGCCAATGTGACGATCTGGCTTTAAATCGATTCGATAACAAATGACGAAAACGGACGGATTTCTCAGGTTTTTACTACATATGAACACTTTTCACATTCTCCCGTGCAACGCGGCTGCTAGTCCTCCTTTCATACAAATCCTTAAGGTCCTAGGTCATATCCAAGCCACCAAAGCCGTCTAAAATGTGAATAATCTATAATTAAAACTTGAATTGTACTACTTCTTACTGGCTATTACTTCAACTTAGAAACTTATTCTGAGTTCTACTGTGGTGCTTTTAGTGTTTCCGTATACCGCAGCACGCGACATAGCTTTGCAGACGATAAATGTACCCGTTTCAGACAGAAGAGCGGCCATTGTGACGATCTGGCTTTAAATCGATTCGATAACAAATGACGAAAACGGACGGATTTCTCAGGTTTTTACTACATATGAACACTTTTCACATTCTCCCATGCAACGCGGCTGCTAGTCTTCCTTTCTTGCAAAATCTTAAGGTCCTAGGACATGTCCAAGCCACCAAAGCCGGTTACAAAGTGATTCAACGACAACTAAAACTTAAATAGTACTACTTTTTACTGGCTATTACTTCAACTTAGAAGCTTCTTCTCTGTTCTACTATGGTGCTTTTAGTGTTTCCGCATACCGCAGCATGCGACATAGCTTTGCAGACGATTAATGTAACCGTCTCAGAGAGAAAAGCGGCCAATGTGTCGATCTGAATTTAACTCGATTCGAGAACAAATGACGAGAACGGACGGATTTCTCAGGTTTTTACTACATATGAACACTTTTCACATTCTCCCGTGCAACGCGGCTGCTAGTCTTCCTTTCATGCAAAATCTTAAGGTTCCACCTCATGTCCAAGCCACCAAAGCCGGCTAAAAAGTGAATAATCGATAACTAAAACTTGAATTGTACTACTTCTTACTGGCTATTACTTCAACTTAGTTCCTCTTCTCTGTTCGACTATGGTGCTTTTAGTGTCTCCGCATACCGCAGCACGCGACATAGCTTTGCACACGATTAATGTAACCGTCTCAGAGAGAAAAGCGGCCAATATGACGATCGGGCTTTAAGTCGATTCGATAACAAATGACGAAAACGGACGGATTTCTCAGGTTTTTACTACATATGAACACTTTTCACATTCTCCCGTGCAACGCGGCTGCTAGTCTTCCTTTCATGCAAAATCTTAAGGTCCTAGGACATGTCCAAGCCACCAAAGCCGGTTAAAAAGTGATTAATCGACAACTAAAACTTAAATAGTACTACTTCTTACTGGCTATTACTTCAACTTAGAAACTTCTTCTGTGTTCTAATATGGTGCTTTTAGTGTCTCCGCATACCGCAGCACGCGACATAGCTTTGCAGACGATAAATGTAACCGTCTCAGAGAGAAAAGCGGCCAATGTGTCGATCTGAATTTAAGTCGATTCGATAACAAATGACGAAAACGGACGGATTTCTCAGGTTTTTACTACGTATGAACACTTTTCACATTCTCCCGTGCAACGCGGCTGCTAGTCCTCCCTTCATGCAAATTCTTAAGGTCCTAGGTCATATCCAAGCCAGCAAACCCGGCTAAAATGTGAATAATCTATAATTAAAACTTGAATTGTACTACTTCTTACTGGCTATTACTTCAACTTAGAAGCTTCTTCTGTGTTCTACTATGGTGCTTTTAGTGTTTCCGCATACCGCAGCACGCGACATAGCTTTGCAGACGATAAATGTATCCGTTTCAGAGAGAATAGCGGCCAATGTGACGATCTGGCTTTAAATCGATTCGATAGCAAATGACGAAAACGGACGGATTTCTCAGGTTTTTACTACATATGAACACTTTTCACATGCTCCCGTGCAACGCGGCGCTAGTCTTCCTTTCATGCAAAATCAAGGTCCTAGGTCATGTCCAACCCACCAAAGCCAGCTAAAAAGTGATTAATCAACAACTACAACTTGAATTGTACTACTTCTTACTGGCTATTACTTCAACTTATTAGCTTCTTCTGTGTTCTAATATGGTGCTTTTAGTGTCTCCGCATACCGCAGCACGCGACATAGCTTTGCAGACGATAAATGTAACCGTTTCAGAGAGAAGAGCGGCCAATGTGACGATCTGGCTTTAAATCGATTCGATAACAAATGACGGAAACGGACGGATTTCTCAGGTTTTTACCCCATATGAACACTTTTCACATTCTCCCGTGCAACGCGTCTGCTAGTCTTCCTTTCATGCAAAATATTAAGGTCCTAGGTCATGTCCAAGCCACCAAAGCCGGCTAAAATGTGAATAATATATAATTAAAACTTGAATTGTACTACTTCTAACTGGCTATTACTTCAACTTAGAAGCTTCTTCTGCGTTCTAATATGGTGCTTTTAGTGTCTCCGCATACCGCAGCACGCGACATAGCTTTGCAGACGATAAATGTAATCGTCTCAGAGAGAAAAGCGGCCAATGTGTCGATCTGAATTTAAGTCGATTCGATAACAAATGACCAAAATGGACGGATTTCTCGGGTTTTTACTACATATTAACACTTTTCACATCCTCCCGTGCAACGCGGCTGATAGTCCTCCTTTCATGCAAAATCATAAGGTTCCACCTCATGTCCACGCCACCAAAGCCGGCTAAAAAGTGAATAATCGAAAACTAAAACTTGAATTGTACTACTTCTTACTGGCTATTACTTCAACTTAGAAGCTTCTTCTGCGTTCTAATATGGTGCTTTTAGTGTCTCCGCATACCGCAGCATGCGACATAGCTTTGCAGACGAAAAATTTAACCGTCTCAGAGAGAAAAGCGGCCAATGTGTCGATCTGGCTTTAAATCGATTCGATAACAAATGGCGAAAATGGACAGAGTTCTCAGGTTTTTACTACATATGAACACTTTTCACATTCTCCCGTGCAACGCGGTTGCTAGTCCTCCTTTCATGCAAAATCTTAAGGTTCCACCCCTATGTCCAAGCCACCAAAGCCGGCTAAAAAGTGAATAATCGATAACTAAAACTTGAATTGTACTACTTCTTACTGGCTATTACTTCAACTTAGAAGCTTCTTCTGTGTTCAACTATGTTGCTTTTAGTGTCTCCGCATACCGCAGCACGCGACATAGCTTTGCAGACGATTAATGTAACCGTCTCAGAGAGAAAAGCGGCCAATATGACGATCTGGCTTTAAGTCGATTCGATAACAAATGCCGAAAACGGACGGATTTCTCAGGTTTTTACTACATATGAACACTTTTCACATTCTCCCGTGCAACGCGGCTGCTAGTCCTCCTTTCATGCAAAATCTTAAGGTCCTAGGTCATGTCCAAGCCACTAAAGACGGCTAAAAAGTGAATAATCGACAACTAAAACTTGAATTGTACTACTTCTTACTGGCTATTACTTCAACTTAAAAGCTCCTTCTGTGTTCTACTATGGTGTTTTAAGTGTCTCCGCATACCGCAGCACACGACATAGCTTTGCAGACGATAAATGTAACCGTCTCAGAGAGAAAATCGTCCAATGTGAAGATCTGGCTTTAAGTCGATTCGATAACAAATGGCGAAAACGGACGGATTTCTCAGGTTGTTACTACATATGAACACTTTTCACATTCTCCCGTGCAACGCGGCTGCTAGTCTTCCTTTCATGCAAAATCTTAAGGTCCTACGTCATGTCCAACCCACCAAAGCCAGCTAAAAAGTGATTAATCGACAACTACAACTTGAATTGTACTACTTCTTACTGGCTATTACTTCAACTTAGAAGCTTCTTCTGTGTTCTAATATGGTGCCTTTAGTGTCTCTGCTTACCGCAGCACGCGACATAGCTTTGCAGACGATAAATGTAACCGTCTCAGAGAGAAAAGCGGCCAATGTTACGATCTGGCTTTAAGTCGATACGATAACAAATGACGAAAACCCACGGATTTCTCAGGTTTTTACTACATATGAACACTTTTCACATTCTCCCGTGCAACGCGGTTGCTAGTCCTCCTTTCATGCAAAATCTTAAGGTTCCACCTCATGTCCAAGCCACCAAAGCCGGCTAAAAAGTGAATAATCGATAACTAAAACTTGAATTGTACTACTTCTTACTGGCTATTACTTCAACTTAGAAGCTTCTTCTGTGTTCTACTATGGTGCTTTTAGTGTCTCCGCATACCGCAGCACGCGACATAGCTTTGCAGACGATAAATGTAACCGCCTCAGAGAGAAAAGCGGCCAATGTGACGATCTGGCTTTAAGTCGATACGATAACAAATGACGAAAAACCACGGATTTCTCAGGTTTTTACTACATATGAACACTTTTCATATTCTCCCGTGCAACGCGGCTGCTAGTCCTCCTTTCATGCAAAAGCTTAAGGTCCTAGGTCATGTCAAAGCCACAAAAGCCGGCTAAAAAGTGAATAATCGACAACTAAAACTTGAATTGTACTACTTCTTACTGGCTATTACTTCAACTTAGAAGCTTCTTCTGTGTTCCACTATGGTGCTTTTATTGTCTCCGCAATCCGCAGCACGCGACATAGCTTTGCAGACGATAAATGTAACCGTTACGGAGAGAAGAGCGGCCAATGTGACGATCTGGCTTTAAATCGATTCGATAACAAATGACGAAAACGGACGGATTTCTCAGGTTTTTACTACATATGAACACTTTTCACATTCTCCCGTGCAACGCGGCTGCTAGTCCTCCTTTCATGCAAAATCTTAAGGTCCTAGGTCATGTCATAGCCACCAAAGCCGGCTAAAAAATGAATAATCGACAACTAAAACTTGAATTGTACTACTTCTTACTGGCTATTACTTCAACTTAGAAGCTTCTTCTCGGTTCTACTATGGTGCTTTTACTGTCTCCGCATACCGCAGCGCGCGACATAGCTTTGCAGACGATAAATGTAACCGTCTCAGAGAGAAAAGCAGCCAATGTGACGATCTGGCTTTAAGTCGATTCGATAACAAAGTCGAAACCGGACGGATTTCTCAGGTTGTTACTACATATGAACACTTTTCACATTCTCCCGTGCAACGCGGCTGCTAGTCTTCCTTTCATGCAAAATCTTAAGGTCCTACGTCATGTCATACCCACCAAAGCCAGCTAGAAAGTGATTAATCGACAACTACAACTTGAATTGTACTACTTCTTACTGGCTATTACTTCAACTTAGAAGGTCCTTCTGTGTTCTAATATGGTGCTTTTAGTGTCTCCGCATACCGCAGCACGCGACATAGCTTTGCAGACGATAAATGTAATCGTCTCAGAGAGAAAAGCGGCCAATGTGACGATCTGGCTTTAAGTCGATACGATAACAAATGACGAAAACCCACGGATTTCTCAGGTTTTTACTACATATGAACACTTTTCACATTCTCCCGTGCAACGCGGTTGCCAGTCCTCCTTTCATGCAAAATCTTAAGGATCCACCTCATGTCCAAGCCACCAAAGCCAGCTAAAAAGTGAATAATCGATAACTAAAACTTGAATTGTACTACTTCTTACTGGCTATTACTTCAACTTAGAAGCTTCTTCTGTGTTCTACTATGGTGCTTTCAGTGTCTCCGCATACCGCAGCATGCGACATAGCTTTGCAGACGATTAATGTAACCGTCTCAGAGAGAAAAGCGGCCAATGTGTCGAACTGAATTTAAGTCAATTCGATAACAAATGACGAAAACGGACGCATTTCTCATGTTTTTACTACATATGAACACTTTTCACATTCTGCCGTGCAACGCGGCTGCTAGTCCTCCTTTCATGCAAATTCTTAAGGTCCTAGGTCATATCCAAGCCACCAAACCCGGCTAAAATGTGAATAATCTATAATTAAAACTTGAATTGTACTACTTCTTACTGGCTATTACTTCAACTTTGAAGCTTATTCTGAGTTCTACTGTGGTGCTTTTAGTGTTTCCGTATACCGCAGCACGCGACATAGCTTTGCAGACGATTAATGTAACCGTCTCAGAGAGAAAAAAGTCGGCCAATATGACGATCTGGCTTTAAGGCGATTCGATAACAAATGACGAAAACGGACGGATTTCTCAGGTTTTTACTACATATGAACACTTTTCACATTCTCCCGTGCAACGCGGCTACTAGTCTTCCTTTCATGCAAAATCGTAAGGTCCTAGGTCATGTCCAAGCCACCAAAGCCGGCTAAAAAGTGAATAATCGACAACTAAAACTTGAATTGTACTACTTCTTACTGGCTATTACTTCAACTTAGAAGCTTCTTCTGTGTTCTACTATGGTGCTTTTAGTGTTCCCGCATACCGCAGCACGCGACATAGCTTTGCAGACGATAAATGTAACCGTTTCAGAGAGAATAGCGGCCAATGTGACGATCTGGCTTTAAATCGATTCGATAGCAAATGACGAAAACGGACGGATTTCTCAGGGTTTTACTACATATGAACACTTTTCACATGCTCCCGTGCAACGCGGCGCTAGTCTTCCTTTCATGCAAGATCTTAAGGTCCTAGGTCATGTCCAACCCACCAAAGCCAGCTAAAAAGTGATTAATCGACAACTACAACTTGAATTGTACTACTTCTTACTGGCTATTACTTCTACTTAGAAGCTTCTTCTGTGTTCTAATATGGTGCTTTTAGTGTATCCGCATACCGCAGCACGCGACATAGCTTTGCAGACGATAAATGTAACCGTTTCAGAGAGAAGAGCGGCCAATGTGACGATCTGGCTTTAAATCGATTCGATAACAAATGACGGAAACGGACGGATTTCTCAGGTTTTTACTACATATGAACACTTTTCACATTCTCCCGTGCAACGCGGCTGCTAGTCTTCCTTTCATGCAAAATCGTAATGTCCTAGGACATGTTCAAGCCACAAAAGCCGGTTAAAAAGTGATTAATCGACAACTAAAACTAAAATAGTACTACTTCATACTGGCTATTATTTCAACTTAGAAGCTTCTTCTGCGTTCTAATATGGTGCTTTTAGTGTCTCCGCATACCGCAGCACGCGACATACACTCCTGGAAATTGAAATAAGAACACCGTGAATTCATTGTCCCAGGAAGGGGAAACTTTATTGACACATTCCTGGGGTCAGATACATCACATGATCACACTGACAGAACCACAGGCACATAGACACAGGCAACAGAGCATGCACAATGTCGGCACTAGTACAGTGTATATCCACCTTTCGCAGCAATGGAGGCTGCTATTCGCCCATGGAGACGATCGTAGAGATGCTAGATGTAGTCCTGTGGAACGGCTTGCCATGCCATTTCCACCTGGCGCCTCAGTTGGACCAGCGTTCGTGCTGGACGTGCAGACCGCTTGAGACGACGCTTCATCCAGTCCCAAACATGCTCAATGGGGGACAGATCCGGAGATCTTGCTGGCCTGGGTAGTTGACTTACACCTTCTAGAGCACGTTGGGTGGCACGGGATACATGTGGACGTGCACTGTCCTGTTGGAACAGCAAGTTCCCTTGCCGGTCTAGGAATGGTAGAACGATGGGTTCGATGACGGTTTGGATGTACCGTGCACTATTCAGTGTCCCCTCGACGATCACCAGAGGTGTACGGCCAGTGTAAGAGATCGCTCCCCACACCATGATGCCGGGTGTTGGTCCTGTGTGCCTCGGTCGTATGCAGTCCTGATTGTGGCGCTCACCTGCACGGCGCCAAACACGCATACGACCATCATTGGCACCAAGGCAGAAGCGACTCTCTTCGCTGAAGACGACACGTCTCCATTCGTCCCTCCATTCACGCCTGCCGCGACACCACTGGAGGCGGGCTGCACGATGTTGGGGCGTGAGCGGAAGACGGCCTAACGGTGTGCGGGACATGTAGCACAGCTCCATGGAGACGGTTGCAAATAGTCCTCGCCGATACCCCAAGAGCAACAGTGTCCCTAATTTGCTGGGAAGTGGCGGTGCGGTCCCCTACGGCACTGCGTAGGATCCTACGGTCTTGGCGTGCATCCGTGCGTCGCTGCGGTCCGGTCCCAGGTCGACGGGCACGTGCACCGTCCGCCGAGCACTGGCGACAACATCGATGTACTGTGGAGACCTCACGCCCCACGTGTTGAGCAATACGACGGTACGTTCACCCGGCCTCCCGCATGCCCACTATTCGCCCTCGCTCAAAGTCCGTCAACTGCACATACGGTTCACGTTCACGCTGTCGCGGCATCCTACCAGTGTTAAAGACTGCGATGGAGCTCCGTATGCCACGGCAAACTGGTTGACACTGATGGCGGCGGTGCATAAATGCTGCGCAGCTAGCGCCATTCGACGGTCAACACCACGGTTCCTGGTGTGTTCGCTGTGCCGTGCGTGTGATCATTGCTTGTACAGCCCTCTCGCAGTGTCCGGAGCAAGTATGGTGGGTCTGACACACCGGTGTCAATGTGTTCTGTTTTCCATTTCCAGGAGTGTAGCTTTGCAGGCGATAAATGTAATCGTCTCAGAGAGAAAAGCGGCCAATGTGTCGATCTGAATTCAAGTCGATTCGATAACAAATGACCAAAATGGACGGATTTCTCGGGTTTTTACTACATATTAACACATTTCACATCCTCCCGTGCAACGCGGCTGATAGTCCTCCTTTCATGCAAAATCATAAGGTTCCACCTCATGTCCACGCCACCAAAGCCGGCTAAAAAGTGAATAATCGAAAACTAAAACTTGAATTGTACTACTTCTTACTGGCTATTACTTCAACTTAGAAGCTTCTTCTGTGTTCTACTATAGTGCTTTTAGTGCCTCCGCATACCGCAGCACGCGACATAGCTTTGCAGACGATTAATGTAACCGTCTCAGAGAGAATGCGGCCAATATGACGGATTTCTCAGGTTTTTAATACATATGAACACTTTTCACATTCTCCCTTGCAACGCGGCTGCTAGTCCGCCTTTCATGCAAATTCTTAAGGTCCTAGGTCATATCCAAGCCACCAAAGCCGGCTAAAATGTGAATAATCTATAATTAAAACTTGAATTGTACTACTTCTTACTGGCTATTACTTCAACTTAGAAGCTTATTCTGAGTTCTACAATGGTGCTTTTAGTGTTTCCGTATACCGCAGCACGCGACATAGCTTTGCAGACGATAAATGTAACCGTTTCAGAGAGAAGAGCGGCCATTGTGACTATCTGGCTTTAAATCGATTCGATAACAAATGACGAAAATGGACGGATTTCTCAGGTTTTTACTACATATGAACACTTTTCACATTCTCCCGTGCAACGCGGCTGCTAGTCTTCCTTTCATGCAAAATCTTAAGGTCCTACGACATGTCCAAGCCACCAAAGCCGGTTAAAAAGTGATTAAACGACAACTAAAACTTAAATAGTACTACTTCTTACTGGCTATTACTTCAACTTAGAAGCTTCTTCTCTGTTCTACTATGGTGCTTTTAGTGTCTCCGCATACCGCAGCTCGCGACATAGCTTTGCAGACGATAAATGTAACCGTTACGGAGAGAAGAGCGGCCAATGTGACGATCTGGCTTTAAATCGATTCGATAACAAATGACGAAAACGGACGGATTTCTCAGGTTTTTACTACATATGAACACTTTTCATATTCTCCCGTGCAACGCGGATGCTAGTCTTCATTTCATGCAAAATCTTAATGTCCTAGGACATGTCCAAGCCACCAAAGCCGGTTAAAAAGTGAATAATCGACAACTAAAATTTAAATAGTACTACTTCTTACTGGCTATTACTTCAACTTAGAAGCTTCTTCTGTGTTCCACTATGGTGCTTTTATTGTCTCCGCAAACCGCAGCACGCGACATAGCTTTGCAGACGATAAATGTAACCGTTACGGAGAGAAGAGCGGCCAATGTGACGATCTGGCTTTAAATCGATTCGATAACAAATGACGAAAACGGACGGATTTCTCAGGTTTTTACTACATATGAACACTTTTCATATTCTCCCGTGCAACGCGGATGCTAGTCTTCTTTTCATGCAAAATCTTAATGTCCTAGGTCATGTCCAAGCCACCAAAGCCGGTCAAAAAGTGATTAATCGACAACTAAAACTTAAATAGTACTACTTCTTACTGGCTATTACTTCAACTTAGAAGCTTCTTTTGTGTTCTAATATGGTGCTTTTAGTGTTTCCGCATACCGCAGCATGCGACATAGCTTTGCAGACGATAAATGTAACCGCCTCAGAGAGAAAAGCGGCCAATGTGACGATCTGGCTTTAAGTCGATACGATAACAAATGACGAAAACCCACGGATTTCTCAGGTTTTTACTACATATGAACACTTTTCACATTCTCCCGTGCAACGCGGCTGCTAGTCCTCCTCTCATGCAAAATCTTAAGGTCCTAGGTCATGTCCAAGCCACCAAAGACAGCTAAAAAGTGAATAATCGACAACTAAAACTTGAATTGTACTACTTCTTACTGGCTATTACTTCAACTTAAAAGCTCCTTCTGTGTTCTACTATGGTGCTTTAAGTGTCTCCGCATACCGCAGCACGCGACATAGCTTTGCAGACGAAAAATGTAACCGTCTCAGAGAGAAAAGCGGCCAATGTGACGATCTGGCTTTAAGTCGATTCGATAACAAATGGCGAAAATGGACAGATTTCTCAGGTTTTTACTACATATGAACACTTTTCACATTCTCCCGTGCAACGCGGCTGCTAGTCCTCCTTCCATGCAAAATCTTAAGGTCCTAGGTCATGTCATAGCCACCAAAGCCGGCTAAAAAATGAATAATCGACAACTAAAACTTGAATTGTACTACTTCTTACTGGCTATTACTTCAACTTAGAAGCTTCTTCTCTGTTCTACTATGGTGCTTTTACTGTCTCCGCATACCGCAGCGCGCGACATAGCTTTGCAGACGATAAATGTAACCGTCTCAGAGAGAAAAGCGGCCAATGTGACGATCTGGCTTTAAGTCGATTCGATAACAAAGTCGAAACCGGACGGATTTCTCAGGTTGTTACTACATATGAACACTTTTCACATTCTCCCGTGCAACGCGGCTGCTAGTCTTCCTTTCATGCAAAATCTTAAGGGCCTACGTCATGTCATACCCACCAAAGCCAGCTAGAAAGTGATTAATCGACAACTACAACTTGAATTGTACTACTTCTTACTGGCTATTACTTCAACTTAGAAGCTCCTTCTGTGTTCTAATATGGTGCTTTTAGTGTCTCCGCATACCGCAGCACGCGACATAGCTTTGCAGACGATAAATGTAACCGTCTCAGAGAGAAAAGCGGCCAATGTGACGATCTGGCTTTAAGTCGATACGATAACAAATGACGAAAACCCACGGATTTCTCAGGTTTTTACTACATATGAACACTTTTCACATTCTCCCGTGCAACGCGGTTGCTAGTCCTCCTTTCATGCAAAATCTTAAGGATCCACCTCATGTCCAAGCCACCAAAGCCGGCTAAAAAGTAAATAATCGATAACTAAAACTTGAATTGTACTACTTCTTACTGGCTATTACTTCAACTTAGAAGCTTCTTCTGTGTTCTACTATGGTGCTTTTAGTGTCTCCGCATACCGCAGCATGCGACATAGCTTTGCAGACGATTAATGTAACCGTCTCAGAGAGAAAAGCGGCCAATGTGTCGATCTGAATTTAAGTCGATTCGATAACAAATGACGAAAACGGAAGGATTTCTCAGGTTTTTACTACATATGAACACTTTTCACATTCTCCCGTGCAACGCGGCTACTAGTCCTCCTTTCATGCAAAATCGTAAGGTCCTAGGTCATGTCCGAGCCACCAAAGCCGGCTAAAAAGTGAATAATCGACAACTAAAACGTGAATTGTACTACTTCTTACTGGCTATTACTTCAACTTAGAAGCTTCTTCTGTGTTCTACTATGGTGCTTTTAGTGTTTCCGCATACCGCAGCACGCGACATAGCTTTGCAGACGATAAATGTAACCGTTTCAGAGAGAATAGCGGCCAATGTGACGATCTGGCTTTAAATCGATTCGATAGCAAATGACGAAAACGGACGGATTTCTCAGGTTTTTACTACATATGAACACTTTTCACATGCTCCCGTGCAACGCGGCGCTAGTCTTCCTTTCATGCAAAATCTTAAGGTCCTAGGTCATGTCCAACCCACCAAAGCCAGCTAAAAAGTGATTAATCGACAACTACAACTTGAATTGTACTACTTCTTACTGGCTATTACTTCAACTTATTAGCTTCTTCTGTGTTCTAATATGGTGCTTTTAGTGTCTCCGCATACCGCAGCACGCGACATAGCTTTGCAGACGATAAATGTAACCGTTTCAGAGAGAAGAGCGGCCAATGTGACGATCTGGCTTTAAATCGATTCGATAACAAATGACGGAAACGGACGGATTTCTCAGGTTTTTACTACATATGAACACTTTTCACATTCTCCCGTGCAACGCGGCTGCTAGTCTTCCTTTCATGCAAAATATTAAAGTCCTAGGTCATGTCCAAGCCACCAAAGCCGGCTAAAATGTGAATAATCTATAATTAAAACTTGAATTGTACTACTTCTAACTGGCTATTACTTCAACTTAGAAGCTTATTCTGAGTTCTACTGTGGTGCTTGTAGTGTTTCCGTATACCGCAACACGCGACATAGCTTTGCAGACGATAAATGTAACCGTTTCAGAGAGAAGAGCGGCCATTGTGACGATCTGGCTTTAAATCGATTCGATAACAAATGACGAAAACGGACGGATTTCTCAGGTTTTTACTACATATGAACACTTTTCACATTCTCCCGTGCAACGCGGCTGCTAGTCTTCCTTTCATGCAAAATCGTAATGTCCTAGGACATGTTCAAGCCACAAAAGCCGGTTAAAAAGTGATTAATCGACAACTAAAACTTAAATAGTACTACTTCATACTGGCTATTACTTCAACTTAGAAGCTTCTTCTGCGTTCTAATATGGTGCTTTTAGTGTCTCCGCATACCGCAGCACGCGACATAGCTTTGCAGACGATAAATGTAATCGTCTCAGAGAGAAAAGCGGCCAATGTGTCGATCTGAATTTAAGTCGATTCGATAACAAATGACCAAAATGGACGGATTTCTCGGGTTTTTACTACATATTAACACTTTTCACATCCTCCCGTGCAACGCGGCTGATAGTCCTCCTTTCATGCAAAATCATAAGGTTCCACCTCATGTCCACGCCACCAAAGCCGGCTAAAAAGTGAATAATCGAAAACTAAAACTTGAATTGTACTACTTCTTACTGGCTATTACTTCAACTTAGAAGCTTCTTCTGTGTTCTACTATGGTGCTTTTAGTGCCTCCGCATACCGCAGCACGCGACATAGCTTTGCAGACGATTAATATAACCGTCTCAGAGAGAATGCGGCCAATATGACGATCTGGCTTTAAGTCGATTCGATAACAAATGACGAAAACGGATGGATTTCTCAGGTTTTTACTACATATGAACAGTTTCACATTCTCCCGTGCAACGCGGCTGCTAGTCCTCCTTTCATGCAAAATCTTAAGGTCCTAGGTCATGTCGAAGCCACCAAAGCCGACTAAAAAGTGAATAATCGACAACTAAAACTTGAGCTGTACTACTTCTTGCTGGCTATTACTTCAACTTAGAAGCTTCTTCTGTGTTCCACTATGGTGCTTTTAGTGTTTCCGCATAACGCAGCACGCGACATAGCTTTGCAGACGATAAATGTAACCGCTTCAGAGAGAAGAGCGGACAATGTGACGATCTGGTTTTAAATCGATTCGATAACAAATGACGAAAACGGACGGAATTCTCAGGTTTTTACTACATATGAACACTTTTCATATTCTCCCGTGCAACGCGGCTGCTTGTCTTAATTTCATGCAAAATCTTAATGTCCTAGGACATGTCCAAGCCACCAAAGCCGGTTAAAAAGTGATTAATCGACAACTAAAACTTAAATAGTACTACTTCTTACTGGCTATTACTTCAACTTAAAAGCTCCTTCTGTGTTCTACTATGGTGCTTTAAGTGTCTCCGCATACCGCAGCACGCGACATAGCTTTGCAGACGAAAAATGTAACCGTCTCAGAGAGAAAAGCGGCCAATGTGACGATCTGGCTTTAAGTCGATTCGATAACAAATGGCGAAAATGGACAGATTTCTCAGGTTTTTACTACATATGAACACTTTTCACATTCTCCCGTGCAACGCGGCTGCTAGTCCTCCTTCCATGCAAAATCTTAAGGTCCTAGGTCATGTCATAGCCACCAAAGCCGGCTAAAAAATGAATAATCGACAACTAAAACTTGAATTGTACTACTTCTTACTGGCTATTACTTCAACTTAGAAGCTTCTTCTCTGTTCTACTATGGTGCTTTTACTGTCTCCGCATACCGCAGCGCGCGACATAGCTTTGCAGACGATAAATGTAACCGTCTCAGAGAGAAAAGCGGCCAATGTGACGATCTGGCTTTAAGTCGATTCGATAACAAAGTCGAAACCGGACGGATTTCTCAGGTTGTTACTACATATGAACACTTTTCACATTCTCCCGTGCAACGCGGCTGCTAGTCTTCCTTTCATGCAAAATCTTAAGGGCCTACGTCATGTCATACCCACCAAAGCCAGCTAGAAAGTGATTAATCGACAACTACAACTTGAATTGTACTACTTCTTACTGGCTATTACTTCAACTTAGAAGCTCCTTCTGTGTTCTAATATGGTGCTTTTAGTGTCTCCGCATACCGCAGCACGCGACATAGCTTTGCAGACGATAAATGTAACCGTCTCAGAGAGAAAAGCGGCCAATGTGACGATCTGGCTTTAAGTCGATACGATAACAAATGACGAAAACCCACGGATTTCTCAGGTTTTTACTACATATGAACACTTTTCACATTCTCCCGTGCAACGCGGTTGCTAGTCCTCCTTTCATGCAAAATCTTAAGGATCCACCTCATGTCCAAGCCACCAAAGCCGGCTAAAAAGTAAATAATCGATAACTAAAACTTGAATTGTACTACTTCTTACTGGCTATTACTTCAACTTAGAAGCTTCTTCTGTGTTCTACTATGGTGCTTTTAGTGTCTCCGCATACCGCAGCATGCGACATAGCTTTGCAGACGATTAATGTAACCGTCTCAGAGAGAAAAGCGGCCAATGTGTCGATCTGAATTTAAGTCGATTCGATAACAAATGACGAAAACGGAAGGATTTCTCAGGTTTTTACTACATATGAACACTTTTCACATTCTCCCGTGCAACGCGGCTACTAGTCCTCCTTTCATGCAAAATCGTAAGGTCCTAGGTCATGTCCGAGCCACCAAAGCCGGCTAAAAAGTGAATAATCGACAACTAAAACGTGAATTGTACTACTTCTTACTGGCTATTACTTCAACTTAGAAGCTTCTTCTGTGTTCTACTATGGTGCTTTTAGTGTTTCCGCATACCGCAGCACGCGACATAGCTTTGCAGACGATAAATGTAACCGTTTCAGAGAGAATAGCGGCCAATGTGACGATCTGGCTTTAAATCGATTCGATAGCAAATGACGAAAACGGACGGATTTCTCAGGTTTTTACTACATATGAACACTTTTCACATGCTCCCGTGCAACGCGGCGCTAGTCTTCCTTTCATGCAAAATCTTAAGGTCCTAGGTCATGTCCAACCCACCAAAGCCAGCTAAAAAGTGATTAATCGACAACTACAACTTGAATTGTACTACTTCTTACTGGCTATTACTTCAACTTATTAGCTTCTTCTGTGTTCTAATATGGTGCTTTTAGTGTCTCCGCATACCGCAGCACGCGACATAGCTTTGCAGACGATAAATGTAACCGTTTCAGAGAGAAGAGCGGCCAATGTGACGATCTGGCTTTAAATCGATTCGATAACAAATGACGGAAACGGACGGATTTCTCAGGTTTTTACTACATATGAACACTTTTCACATTCTCCCGTGCAACGCGGCTGCTAGTCTTCCTTTCATGCAAAATATTAAAGTCCTAGGTCATGTCCAAGCCACCAAAGCCGGCTAAAATGTGAATAATCTATAATTAAAACTTGAATTGTACTACTTCTAACTGGCTATTACTTCAACTTAGAAGCTTATTCTGAGTTCTACTGTGGTGCTTGTAGTGTTTCCGTATACCGCAACACGCGACATAGCTTTGCAGACGATAAATGTAACCGTTTCAGAGAGAAGAGCGGCCATTGTGACGATCTGGCTTTAAATCGATTCGATAACAAATGACGAAAACGGACGGATTTCTCAGGTTTTTACTACATATGAACACTTTTCACATTCTCCCGTGCAACGCGGCTGCTAGTCTTCCTTTCATGCAAAATCGTAATGTCCTAGGACATGTTCAAGCCACAAAAGCCGGTTAAAAAGTGATTAATCGACAACTAAAACTTAAATAGTACTACTTCATACTGGCTATTACTTCAACTTAGAAGCTTCTTCTGCGTTCTAATATGGTGCTTTTAGTGTCTCCGCATACCGCAGCACGCGACATAGCTTTGCAGACGATAAATGTAATCGTCTCAGAGAGAAAAGCGGCCAATGTGTCGATCTGAATTTAAGTCGATTCGATAACAAATGACCAAAATGGACGGATTTCTCGGGTTTTTACTACATATTAACACTTTTCACATCCTCCCGTGCAACGCGGCTGATAGTCCTCCTTTCATGCAAAATCATAAGGTTCCACCTCATGTCCACGCCACCAAAGCCGGCTAAAAAGTGAATAATCGAAAACTAAAACTTGAATTGTACTACTTCTTACTGGCTATTACTTCAACTTAGAAGCTTCTTCTGTGTTCTACTATGGTGCTTTTAGTGCCTCCGCATACCGCAGCACGCGACATAGCTTTGCAGACGATTAATATAACCGTCTCAGAGAGAATGCGGCCAATATGACGATCTGGCTTTAAGTCGATTCGATAACAAATGACGAAAACGGATGGATTTCTCAGGTTTTTACTACATATGAACAGTTTCACATTCTCCCGTGCAACGCGGCTGCTAGTCCTCCTTTCATGCAAAATCTTAAGGTCCTAGGTCATGTCGAAGCCACCAAAGCCGACTAAAAAGTGAATAATCGACAACTAAAACTTGAGCTGTACTACTTCTTGCTGGCTATTACTTCAACTTAGAAGCTTCTTCTGTGTTCCACTATGGTGCTTTTAGTGTTTCCGCATAACGCAGCACGCGACATAGCTTTGCAGACGATAAATGTAACCGCTTCAGAGAGAAGAGCGGACAATGTGACGATCTGGTTTTAAATCGATTCGATAACAAATGACGAAAACGGACGGAATTCTCAGGTTTTTACTACATATGAACACTTTTCATATTCTCCCGTGCAACGCGGCTGCTTGTCTTAATTTCATGCAAAATCTTAATGTCCTAGGACATGTCCAAGCCACCAAAGCCGGTTAAAAAGTGATTAATCGACAACTAAAACTTAAATAGTACTACTTCTTACTGGCTATTACTTCAACTTAGAAGCTTCTTCTGTGTTCTAATGTGATGCTTTTAGTGTTTCCGCATACCGCAGCACGCGACATAGCTTTGCAGACGAAAAATTTAACCGTCTCAGAGAGAAAAGCGGCCAATGTGTCGATCTGGCTTTAAATCGATTCGATAAAAAATGGCGAAAATGGACAGAGTTCTCAGGTTTTTACTACATATGAACACTTTTCACATTCTCCCGTGCAACGCGGCTGCTAGTCCGCCTTTCATGCAAAATCTTAAGGTCCTAGGTCATATCCAAGCCACCAAAGCCGGCTAAAATGTGAATAATCTATAATTAAAACTTGAATTGTACTACTTCTTACTGGCTATTACTTCAACTTAGAAGCTTATTCTGAGTTCTACAATGGTGCTTTTAGTGTTTCCGTATACCGCAGAACGCGACATAGCTTTGCAGACGATAAATGTAACCGTTTCAGAGAGAAGAGCGGCCATTGTGACTATCTGGCTTTAAATCGATTCGATAACAAATGACGAAAACGGACGGATTTCTCAGGTTTTTACTACATATGAACACTTTTCACATTCTCCCGTGCAACGCGGCTGCTAGTCTTCCTTTCATGCAAAATCTTAAGGTCCTACGACATGTCCAAGCAACCAAAGCCGGTTAAAAAGTGATTAAACGACAACTAAAACTTAAATAGTACTACTTCTTACTGGCTATTACTTCAACTTAGAAGCTTCTTCTCGGTTCTACTATGGTGCTTTTAGTGTCTCCGCATGCCGCAGCTCGCGACATAGCTTTGCAGACGATAAATGTAACCGTTACGGAGAGAAGAGCGGCCAATGTGACGATCTGGCTTTAAATCGATTCGATAACAAATGACGAAAACGGACGGATTTCTCAGGTTTTTACTACATATGAACACTTTTCATATTCTCCCGTGCAACGCGGATGCTAGTCTTCATTTCATGCAAAATCTTAATGTCCTAGGACATGTCCAAGCCACCAAAGTCGGTTAAAAAGTGATTAATCGACAACTAAAATTTAAATAGTACTACTTCTTACTGGCTATTACTTCAACTTAGAAGCTTCTTCTGTGTTCTAATATGGTGCTTTTAATGTTTCCGCATACCGCAGCACGCGACATAGCTTTGCAGACGATAAATGTAACCGCCTCAGAGAGAAAAGTGGCCAATGTGACGATCTGGCTTTAAGTCGATTCGATAACAAATGGCGAAAACGGACGGATTTCTCAGGTTGTTACTACATATGAACACTTTTCACATTCTCCCGTGCACCGCGGCTGTTAGTCTTCCTTTCATGCAAAATCTTAAGGTCCTACGTCATGTCCAACCCACCAAAGCCAGCTAAAAAGTGATTAATCGACAACTACAACTTGAATTGTACTACTTCTTACTGGCTATTACTTCAACTTAGAAGCTTCTTCTGTGTTCTAATATGGTGCCTTTAGTGTCTCTGCTTACCGCAGCACGCGACATAGCTTTGCAGACGATAAATGTAACCGTCTCAGAGAGAAAAGCGGCCAATGTAACGATCTGGCTTTAAGTCGATACGATAACAAATGACGAAAACCCACGGATTTCTCAGGTTTTTACTACATATGAACACTTTTCACATTCTCCCGTGCAACGCGGCTGCTAGTCCTCCTTTCATGCAAAATCTTAAGGTCCTAGGTCATGTCAAAGCCACCAAAGCCGGCTAAAAAGTGAATAATCGACAACTAAAACTTGAATTGTACTACTTCTTACTGGCTATCACTTCAACTTAGAAGCTTCTTCTGTGTTCCACTATGGTGCTTTTATTGTCTCCGCAAACCGCAGCACGCGACATAGCTTTGCAGACGATAAATGTAACCGTTACGGAGAGAAGAGCGGCCAATGTGACGATCTGGCTTTAAATCGATTCGATAACAAATGACGAAAACGGACGGATTTCTCAGGTAGTTACTACATATGAACACTTTTCATATTCTCCCGTGCAACGCGGATGCTAGTCTTCATTTCATGCAAAATCTTAATGTCCTAGGTCATGTCCAAGCCACCAAAGCCGGTTAAAAAGTGATTAATCGACAACTAAAACTTAAATAGTACTACTTCTTACTGGCTATTACTTCAACTTAGAAGCTTCTTCTGTGTTCTAATATGGTGCTTTTAGTGTTTCCGCATACCGCAGTACGCGACATAGCTTTGCAGACGATAAATGTAACCGCCTCAGAGAGAAAAGCGGCCAATGTGACGATCTGGCTTTAAGTCGATTCGACAACAAAGTCGAAACCGGACGGATTTCTCAGGTTGTTACTACATATGAACACTTTTCACATTCTCCCGTGCAACGCGGCTGCTAGTCTTCCTTTCATGCTAAATCTTAAGGTCCTACGTCATGTCATACCCACCAAAGCCAGCTAGAAAGTGATTAATCGACAACTACAACTTGAATTGTACTACTTCTTACTGGCTATTACTTCAACTTAGAAGCTCCTTCTGTGTTCTAATATGGTGCTTTTAGTGTCTCCGCATACCGCAGCACGCGACATAGCTTTGCAGACGATAAATGTAACCGTCTCAGAGAGAAAAGCGGCCAATGTGACGATCTGGCTTTAAGTCGATACGATAACAAATGACGAAAACCCACGGATTTCTCAGGTTTTTACTACATATGAACACTTTTCACATTCTCCCGTGCAACGCGGTTGCTAGTCCTCCTTTCATGCAAAATCTTAAGGATCCACCTCATGTCCAAGCCACCAAAGCCGGCTAAAAAGTGAATAATCGATAACTAAAACTTGAATTGTACTACTTCTTACTGGCTATTACTTCAACTTAGAAGCTTCTTCTGTGTTCTACTATGGTGCTTTTAGTGTCTCCGCATACCGCAGCATGCGACATAGCTTTGCAGACGATTAATGTAACCGTCTCAGAGAGAAAAGCGGCCAATGTGTCGATCTGAATTTAAGTCGATTCGATAACAAATGACGAAAACGGACGCATTTCTCAGGTTTTTACTACATATGAACACTTTTCACATTCTGCCGTGCAACGCGGCTGCTAGTCCTCCTTTCATGCAAATTCTTAAGGTCCTAGGTCATATCCAAGCCACCAAACCCGGCTAAAATGTGAATAATCTATAATTAAAACTTGAATTGTACTACTTCTTACTGGCTATTACTTCAACTTAGAAGCTTATTCTGAGTTCTACTGTGGTGCTTTTAGTGTTTTCGTATACCGCAGCACGCGACATAGCTTTGCAGACGATAAATGTAACCGTTTCAGAGAGAAGAGCGGCCATTGTGACGATCTGGCTTTAAATCGATTCGATAACAAATGACGAAAACGGACGGATTTCTCAGGTTTTTACTACATATGAACACTTTTCACATTCTCCCGTGCAAAGCGGCTGCTAGTCTTCCTTTCATGCAAAATCTTAAGGTCCTAGGTCATGTCCAACCCACCAAAGCCAGCTAAAAAGTGATTAATCGACAACTACAACTTGTATTGTACTACTTCTTACTGGCTATTACTTCAACATATAAGCTTCTTCTGTGTTCTAATATGGTGCTTTTAGTGTCTCCGCATACCGCAGCACGCGACATAGCTTTGCAGACGATAAATGTAACCGTTTCAGAGAGAAGAGCGGCCAATGTGACGATCTGGCTTTAAACCGATTCGATAACAAATGACGAAAACGGACGGATTTCTCAGGATTGTACTACATATGAACACTTTTCACATTCTCCCGTGCAACGCGGCTGCTAGTCCTCCTTTCATGCAAAATCTTAAGGTCCTAGGTCATGTCCAAGCCACCAAAGCCGGTTAAAATGTGATTAATCGACAACTAAAACTTAAATAGTACTACTTCTTACTCGCTATTACTTCAACTTAGAAGCTTCTTCAGTGTTCTACTATGGTGCTTTTAGTGTCTCCGCATACCGCAGCACGCGACATAGCTTTGCAGACGATAAATCGTCTCAGAGAGAAAAGCGGCCAATGTGACGATCTGGCTTTAAGTCGATACGATAACAAATGACGTAAACCCACGGATTTCTCAGGTTTTTACTACATATGAACACCTTTCACATTCTCCCGTGCAACGCGGCTGCTAGTCCTCCTTTCATGTAAAATCTTAAGGTCCACCTCATGTCCAAGCCACCAAAGCCGGCTAAAAAGTGATAATCGACAACTAAAACTTGAATTGTACTACTTCTTACTGGCTATTACGTCAACTTAGAAGCTTTTTCTTCGTTCTACTATGGTGCTTTTAGTGTTTCCGCATACCGCAGCACGCGACACAACTTTGCAGACGATAAATGTAACCGTTTCAGAGAGAAGAGCGGCCAATGTGACGATCTGGCTTTAAACCGATTCGATAACAAATGACGAAAACGGACGGATTTCTCAGGATTGTACTACATATGAACACTTTTCACATTCTCCCGTGCAACGCGGCTGCTAGTCTTCCTTTCATGCAAAATCTTAATGTCCTAGGACCTGTCCAAGCCACCAAAGCCGGTTAAAAAGTGATTAATCGACAACTAAAACTTAAATAGTGCTACTTCTTACTGGCTATTACTTCAACTTAGAAGCATCTTCTGTGTTCTAATATGGTGCTTTTAGTGTCTCCGCATACCGCAGCACGCGACATAGCTTTGCAGACGATAAATGTAACCGTTTCAGAGAGCCAATGTGACGATCTGGCTTTAAATCGATTCGATAACAAATGACGAAAAAGGACGGATTTCTCAGGTTTTTACTACATATGAACACTTTTCACATTCTCCCGTGCAATGCGGCTGCTAGTCTTCCTTTCATGCAAAATCTTAAGGTCCTAGGACATGTCCAAGCCACCAATGCCGGCTAAAAAGTGAATAATCGACAACTAAAACTTGAATTGTACTACTTCTTACTGGCTATTACTTCAACTTAGAAGCTTCTTCTGGGTTCTACTATGGTGCTTTTAGTGTCTCCGCACACCGCAGCACGCGACTTAGCTTTGCAAACGATAAATGTAACCGTGTCAGAGAGAAAAGCGGCCAATATAACGATCTGGCTTTAAGTCGATACGATAACAAATGACTTAAACGGACGGATTTCTCAGGTTTTTACTACATATGAACACTTTTCACATTCTCCCATGCAACGCGGCTGCTAGACCTCCTTTCATGCAAAATCTTAAGGTCGTAGGTCATGTCCAAGCCACCAATGCCGGCTAAAAAGTGAATAATCGATAACTAAAACTTGAATTGTACTACTTCTTACTGGCTATTACTTCAACTTAGAAGCTTCTTCTGTGTTCCACTATGGTGCTTTTATTGTCTCCGCAAACCGCAGCACGCGACATAGCTTTGCAGACGATAAATGTAACCGTTACGGAGAGAAGAGCGGCCAATGTGACGATCTGGCTTTAAATCGATTCGATAACAAATGACGAAAACGGACGGATTTCTCAGGTAGTTACTACATATGAACACTTTTCATATTCTCCCGTGCAACGCGGATGCTAGTCTTCATTTCATGCAAAATCTTAATGTCCTAGGTCATGTCCAAGCCACCAAAGCCGGTTAAAAAGTGATTAATCGACAACTAAAACTTAAATAGTACTACTTCTTACTGGCTATTACTTCAACTTAGAAGCTTCTTCTGTGTTCTAATATGGTGCTTTTAGTGTTTCCGCATACCGCAGTACGCGACATAGCTTTGCAGACGATAAATGTAACCGCCTCAGAGAGAAAAGCGGCCAATGTGACGATCTGGCTTTAAGTCGATTCGACAACAAAGTCGAAACCGGACGGATTTCTCAGGTTGTTACTACATATGAACACCTTTCACATTCTCCCGTGCAACGCGGCTGCTAGTCTTCCTTTCATGCAAAATCTTAAGGTCCTACGTCATGTCATACCCACCAAAGCCAGCTAGAAAGTGATTAATCGACAACTACAACTTGAATTGTACTACTTCTTACTGGCTATTACTTCAACTTAGAAGCTCCTTCTGTGTTCTAATATGGTGCTTTTAGTGTCTCCGCATACCGCAGCACGCGACATAGCTTTGCAGACGATAAATGTAACCGTCTCAGAGAGAAAAGCGGCCAATGTGACGATCTGGCTTTAAGTCGATACGATAACAAATGACGAAAACCCACGGATTTCTCAGGTTTTTACTACATATGAACACTTTTCACATTCTCCCGTGCAACGCGGTTGCTAGTCCTCCTTTCATGCAAAATCTTAAGGATCCACCTCATGTCCAAGCCACCAAAGCCGGCTAAAAAGTGAATAATCGATAACTAAAACTTGAATTGTACTACTTCTTACTGGCTATTACTTCAACTTAGAAGCTTCTTCTGTGTTCTACTATGGTGCTTTTAGTGTCTCCGCATACCGCAGCATGCGACATAGCTTTGCAGACGATTAATGTAACCGTCTCAGAGAGAAAAGCGGCCAATGTGTCGATCTGAATTTAAGTCGATTCGATAACAAATGACGAAAACGGACGCATTTCTCAGGTTTTTACTACATATGAACACTTTTCACATTCTGCCGTGCAACGCGGCTGCTAGTCCTCCTTTCATGCAAATTCTTAAGGTCCTAGGTCATATCCAAGCCACCAAACCCGGCTAAAATGTGAATAATCTATAATTAAAACTTGAATTGTACTACTTCTTACTGGCTATTACTTCAACTTAGAAGCTTATTCTGAGTTCTACTGTGGTGCTTTTAGTGTTTCCGTATACCGCAGCACGCGACATAGCTTTGCAGACGATAAATGTAACCGTTTCAGAGAGAAGAGCGGCCATTGTGACGATCTGGCTTTAAATCGATTCGATAACAAATGACGAAAACGGACGGATTTCTCAGGTTTTTACTACATATGAACACTTTTCACATTCTCCCGTGCAAAGCGGCTGCTAGTCTTCCTTTCATGCAAAATCTTAAGGTCCTAGGTCATGTCCAACCCACCAAAGCCAGCTAAAAAGTGATTAATCGACAACTACAACTTGTATTGTACTACTTCTTACTGGCTATTACTTCAACATATAAGCTTCTTCTGTGTTCTAATATGGTGCTTTTAGTGTCTCCGCATACCGCAGCACGCGACATAGCTTTGCAGACGATAAATGTAACCGTTTCAGAGAGAAGAGCGGCCAATGTGACGATCTGGCTTTAAACCGATTCGATAACAAATGACGAAAACGGACGGATTTCTCAGGATTGTACTACATATGAACACTTTTCACATTCTCCCGTGCAACGCGGCTGCTAGTCCTCCTTTCATGCAAAATCTTAAGGTCCTAGGTCATGTCCAAGCCACCAAAGCCGGTTAAAATGTGATTAATCGACAACTAAAACTTAAATAGTACTACTTCTTACTGGCTATTACTTCAACTTAGAAGCTTCTTCAGTGTTCTACTATGGTGCTTTTAGTGTCTCCGCATACCGCAGCACGCGACATAGCTTTGCAGACGATAAATCGTCTCAGAGAGAAAAGCGGCCAATGTGACGATCTGGCTTTAAGTCGATACGATAACAAATGACGTAAACCCACGGATTTCTCAGGTTTTTACTACATATGAACACCTTTCACATTCTCCCGTGCAACGCGGCTGCTAGTCCTCCTTTCATGTAAAATCTTAAGGTCCACCTCATGTCCAAGCCACCAAAGCCGGCTAAAAAGTGATAATCGACAACTAAAACTTGAATTGTACTACTTCTTACTGGCTATTACGTCAACTTAGAAGCTTTTTCTTCGTTCTACTATGGTGCTTTTAGTGTTTCCGCATACCGCAGCACGCGACATAGCTTTTCAGACGATAAATGTAACCGTTTCGGAGAGCCAATGTGACGATCTGGCTTTAAATCGATTCGATAACAAATGACGAAAAAGGACGGATTTCTCAGGTTTTTACTACATATGAACACTTTTCACATTCTCCCGTGCAATGCGGCTGCTAGTCTTCCTTTCATGCAAAATCTTAAGGTCCTAGGACATGTCCAAGCCACCAATGCCGGCTAAAAAGTGAATAATCGACAACTAAAACTTGAATTGTACTACTTCTTACTGGCTATTACTTCAACTTAGAAGCTTCTTCTGGGTTCTACTATGGTGCTTTTAGTGTCTCCGCACACCGCAGCACGCGACATAGCTTTGCAAACGATAAATGTAACCGTGTCAGAGAGAAAAGCGGCCAATATAACGATCTGGCTTTAAGTCGATACGATAACAAATGACTTAAACGGACGGATTTCTCAGGTTTTTACTACATATGAACACTTTTCACATTCTCCCATGCAACGCGGCTGCTAGACCTCCTTTCATGCAAAATCTTAAGGTCGTAGGTCATGTCCAAGCCACCAATGCCGGCTAAAAAGTGAATAATCGATAACTAAAACTTGAATTGTACTACTTCTTACTGGCTATTACTTCAACTTAGAAGCTTCTTCTATGTTCTACTATGGTGCTTTTGTGTGTCCACATACCGCAGCACGCGACATAGCTTTGCAGACGAAAAATGTAACCGTCTCAGAGAGAAAAGCGGCCAATGTGACGATCTGGCTTTAAGTCGATTCGATAACAAATGATGAAAACGGACGGATTTCTCAGGTTTTGACTACATATGAACACTTTTCACATTCTCCCATGCAACGCGGCTGCTCCTCCTCCTTTCATGCAAAATCTTAAGGTCCTATGTCATGCCCAAGCCACCAAAGCCGGCTAAAAAGTGAATAATCGACAACTAAAACTTCAATTGTACTACTTCTTACTGGCTATTACTTCAACTTAGAATCTTCTTCTGTGTTGTACTATGGTGCTTTTAGTGTCTCCGCATACCGCAGCACGCGACATAGCTTTGCAGACGATAAATGTAACCGTCTCAGAGAGAAAAGCGGCCAATATAACGATCTGCCTTTAAGTCGATTCGATAACAAATGACGAAAACGGACGGATTTCTCAGGTTTTTACTACATATGAACACTTTTCACATTCTCCCGTGCAACGCGGCTGCTAGTCCTCCTTTCATGCAAAATCTTAATGTCCTAGGTCATGTCCAAGCCAACAAAGCCGGCTAAAAAGTGAATAATCGACAACTAAAACTTGAATTGTACTACTTCTTACTGGCTATTACTTCAACTTAGAAGTTTCTTCTGTGTTCTACTATGGTGCTTTTAGTGTCTACGCATACGGCAGCACGCGACATAGCTTTGCAGACGATAAATGTAACCGTCTCAGAGAGAAAAGCGGCCAATGTGACGATTTGGCTTAAAGTCGATTCGATAACAAATGGCGAAAACGGACGGATTTCTCAGGTTTTTACTCCATATGAACACTTTTCACATTCTTCCGTGCAACCCGGCTGCTAGTCCTCCTTTCATGCAAAATCGTAAGGTCCTAGTTGATATCCAAGCCACCAAAGCCGGCTAAAAGTGAATAATCGATAATTTAAACTTGAATTGTACTACTTCTTACTGGCTATTACTTCAACTTAGAAGCGTGTGTGTGTGTGTGTGTTTGAGGTTTATGGCGCTAAACATCGTGGTCATCAGCGCCCAAGCGCATAGAAACAGGAACAGAGGCGGTGAAGGGACGAAGACGGACGCCGAACAAGGAGAACGGCTAAAAGACACAGGCCTGATGCAGTTCCAAATGCGCACATACAGAGGCAAAACAAGAGGAGAAGAAACACACTAAAAAAGGAAAGGAAACACAAGGAAAAGAGAACAGATACCGAAGTGAAACAAGGAGGTAATCGTGACTGGCGGACCTATACCTAAAAACTGGGTGAGCCAGTCACCCAGCAGCACATTAAAACCTTCTCCCTAAAATCCGGGGCAACAGATTGGACAGGACACAAAACCGTAAAACCTTAACCACAGTCGCTGCGTCGTCTTGCAAAATAGAGGGCAAATCCGGTGGCAAGGAAACCACCGCCCTCTGGTCAGAGAATAAAAGACAGTCAAGTAAAATGTGGCGGACAGTAATCTGGACGCCACAAGCACTGCAGATTGGGGGGTCCTCCCGCCAGAGTAAAAAACCATGCGTGAAGGGACTGTGTCCAATGCGGAGGCGAGTGAGGAGAACCTCATCCCGCCTGTATGACTGGTAGGACGTACGCCATGGTCGCGTAGTGGCCTTTACCATACGCAGCTTATTGTCAGAAACTGCCAACCACTCCTCTTCCCATTGATGCATAACACGAAAACGCAAAAGGGAGGTTACAGCATGGAGGGGGACGGCACATTCAACAACGTGAGGGAGGGAACATGCATCTTTGGCAGCCACATCCGCCAGTTCGTTGCCCCTAATACCCACGTGCCCCGGCACCCAGCAGAAAGAAACCTCCTTCCCCTGCCGTTGCAGGTGGAGTAGGGCATCATGGATGTTCTGGACGACCGTATCCGCTGGGTACAAGTGTTGAATGGTCTGAAGGGCACTCAGGGAGTCAGAACAGATGAGGAACTTAATACTGGGAACACATCTCATCTGCTCCAATGCCCGCAGTATTGCAAACAATTCGGCATCGAGGATGGTAAACACCGCAGGAAGCCGTAACTTGACGACTCGATCAGGGAAAACAACAGCACAACCAACAGTGTCCCCCTGTTTAGAGCCATCTGTGAATACAGGTACATGGTCCGGATGTTGGTTTAAAATATCGTAAAATAAGGAGGTAAAAACAAACGCCGGAGTGCAGTTCCTCCGGTTCTCCGACAAGTCTAAAAGGATGCTAGGCCTCTGGAGCAACCAGGGAGGCAGGCGAGTAAAACCTTGTCGTTGGGGGGCCACACGCTCCACACCAAGGGACTCAAGCAAATGCTTGGCACGAATCCCAAATGGTTTTGTTGCCCTGGGACGACTGGAAAAGAGACGTTCCATAGGCGGTCGGGCAACGGTAGGGCACGCAGGGGAGGTAGGACAGGCAAGGAAATGACACACCCGTCGCACCATGAGGAGTTTCCGCCGGATGGCGAGCGGCGGTTCCCCTGCCTCAGCACACAGGCTGGGGATGGGACTGGTACGGAAGGCACCAGTGGCCAGCCTGATACCCTCATGGTGTGTACTGCGTCAAGGATCTTCAGATACGAAGGCCTTGCTGACCCATACACGGTGCAAGCATAGTCAAGACGCGATCGGACGAAAGCCCTATAAAACTGCAGCAGACGCGCCCGATCTGCTCCCCAGGACTGATGGCTCAGACACTTCAAAATATTCAGTGCCTTCAGGGCCCGCACCTTGAGGTCTTTAAGGTGAGGCAACCACGACAACTTGGAATCAAAAGTGAGGCCCAGGAACCTCACAGTGTCTCTAAAAGGAAGAACGGTGTCCCTCAGACGCAATTCAGGGGAGGTAAAAAGACGCCGAGAACGATTAAAATGAACACACACAGATTTGTCTGCAGAAAAGGTAAAACCCGTCTTTGCAGTCCATGCCTCTAAGCGCTTTATCGTAAGCTGTAACTGCCGACTAGCACTGACAAGACTGGAGGAAGAACAGAAAACAGCAAAATCGTCCACAAACAAGGAGCATTGGGCAGGACTCCGGATAGTGGACGTGATACTGTTAATAGCAACGGCAAAGAGGGTGACACTTAAAACGCTGCCCTGAGGAACACCATTCTCCTGCACGTACAAATCCGATAG
The DNA here is from genome assembly GCF_023897955.1 of Schistocerca gregaria. Lineage (NCBI taxonomy): Eukaryota > Metazoa > Arthropoda > Insecta > Orthoptera > Acrididae > Schistocerca > Schistocerca gregaria. The sequence continues at coordinate 528,573 of NW_026061897.1, forward strand.
CACATTACCAACCCGATATCGAAAGAGGCGGTGAGAAAGAAAGGACCGAATGAAGATGGGGAGACGGCCACGAAAGCCCCACTCATGGAGTTGATTGAGGATAAGGCGGCGCCAAGTAGTGTCATACGCCTTATTAATGTCAAAGAAGACCCCTAGACAATGCTGGTTACGTAGAAAGGCCTGCTGGATGGCGGCCTCAAGCAGGGTCAAGTTGTCTATAGTGGAACGACATCTCCGAAAGCCACACTGAGAGGGGCTAAGGAGCTGCCTGGTCTCGAGCAGCCAAACCAGGCGGCGGTTGACCATGCGTTCCAACGTCTTCCCAACACAGCTCGTCAAGGCAATACCCCGATAACTACTGGGATGCGTTCGTTCCTTCTCTGGTTTGAGGAGGGGAATCAAAATTGCCTCCCTCCACGAGTCAGGGTACGTGCCAGATAACCATATCATATTGAAACAGTTCAGGAGAACTTCCTTGGATGGCAGCGACAGGTGCCGCAGCATGCTGTACCGGATTTGATCATGACCAGGCGCAGTATCATGAGCCACAGACAGCGCAGAATCCAGCTCCCACATTGTGAAGGGGCAGTTATAGGGTTCAGAATTTAGAGACCGGAAGTCCAAGTGACCCCTTTCGACGGCAGTGCGGTAGCGGCAGAAATCTGGATCACAGTTAATAGTGGCGGTAGATTCCGCAAAATGCATGGCCAGTGTCTGGGCAATGTCTCTCGGCGCCGTGAGGAGACATCCCTGATGCAGCAATGCCGTGATAGGTAGCTGGCTGAGTTTCCCGGAAATCCTCCTGATGGCTTCCCATACTTTCGTAGAACTAGTGGAGCGAGAGATGGAATTCAAGAACGATTGCCATGACCGTCGTTTGCTCTCTTTAATCACCCGCCGCGCTCTGGCCCTTGCCACTCGAAAGGCCGCAAGATTGTCAGCTGAGGGACGGCACTTGAAGCGGCGCAGTGCTGCACGGCGGGCGCGGATGGCTGAGTGGCACTCAGTGGTCCACCAAGGGACAGGACGCCTCTTGGGATGACCGGATGACCGTGGGATGGACGATTCAGCAGCATGAGAGATCACGGCTGCAACATGGTCTACCCATTCGTGGACGCTGGCACGGTGTTCCAAAACAGCCAGTTGGCTGAAAAGTGTCCAGTCAGCTCTGCAAAGGTGCCACCGGGGCGGCACTGGTAATGCCACAGCCTCATCCAGGAGGCGAATCCAGAGGGGGAAGTGGTCACTAGAATGGAGGTCAGCTGCAGCCTCCCACAGAGCAGAATCCGCGAGTGCTGGAGAGCAAAAGGAAAGGTCAATAGCCGATGACGATCCGGAAGCAGTACAGAAATGAGTGGGAGCACCAGAGTTGAGGAGGCACAGTTCTTCAGACATCATGACGCTTTCCAGAATGCGACCCCTGGGGCAAGTAGTCGGAGAGCCCCATAAGACATTATGAGCGTTGAAGTCCCCCAGAAGAAGAAATGGGCGAGGGAGTTGGCTAATAAGGTCCGTGAGAGCCTCAGTGTCTATCGCATCCGGAAGTGGTAAATAAACAGAACAGACTGTGAGCCTCCGACCCACAAGAATGTCAACTGCAACTGCTTGCAAGTCGGTGACGAGAGGGAGCTCAGATGAGGGGTGCACATCACGGACAAAAACTGCAACACCACCCTTTGCCCTTTGCCCCGTCAGATCATCTTTTCGATATGCGGTATAGCCGCGTAAAGAAGGAGAATCAGTGGCCCGAAAATGTGTCTCTTGGAGACATAAGCACAAGGGGCACTCTCGTATGAGGAGTTGTAATTCGGCCACATGCGTCCTGAAACCATTCAGGTTCCACTGTAATATGGGAGCCAGTGATCAGGGTGGCTGAACTTTCACCCTGCCTCTGTGCTTTGGAGGAGAGACCGTACTGGCCGGAGATTTATTCCTGGGGCGAGAAGATCGCCCCCGGTCGACATCAATGTCCATAAGATCCGATGACGACCCACGGGAGATGTCAGACAGTACGATGGCATCATCATCGGACCGACGCTGACTAGTCTCCTCAGGTGGCAGAACCTTCATCTTCTGAGGCTTTGTCTTGGGGAACTTGGAATTCAGAGCCTTGTCAACAGTTGGAGGTTGACTCGCCTGGGCAGAAGGCGCCATATGGGGGGAGGCTGGAAGTACCTCAATGTCAGCAACCACGGCCTTGTCCGATGTAGTGGGGAGAGCCGCAGATTGCAAAACAACCGCAGCAGCACAAGTGCACTGGCAAGCGCAGGTTTTAGTGCTAACGCTAGCAACCTCCGTTTGTGTAGCAACAGTGGCCAGTTGTACCGGTTTTTTGAGAGCGGAAGCGAAAGATGTGGAAAACACAGGAGGTTGCATGGCCTTAAAGATCTTCTTGGCCTCACCATAGGGGATGCGCTTAGATGTTTTAATCTCCTGTACCTTCCGCTCTTCGAGATAGATGGGGCAGATCCGGCTCCAGACAGGGTGACTCCCAGAGCAATTCACGGCACTTCACAGGCGATGAACAATCGGCTCCATCATGGGCAGGCTGACCACATTTACCACACGTGGCTATTCCATTGCACCCCAACGTAGTATGCCCAAAGCGCTGACATTTAAAACAGCGCATTGGGTTGGGGAAATATGGCCGTACGGACAAACGTAAGAACCCCGCTTTAACATGCTCCGGGAGTCTCGGGCAACTGAATGTGAGAACAAACGAGTCAGATTTGACGAGGTCCCCATTGACGCGTTTCATAATGTGCTGCACGTCAACAATTCCTTCGTCAGCCCACTCAGATTTTAGCACGTCTATGGGGATATCCACCAAGTCCCTACACGTCACAACACCCTTACTATAGTTCAAAGTGGAGTGGAGCTCGGTCTCGACAGCGTACTCTCCTAGACAATTTGCTTTCCGAAGGGCAGCGACTTGACGGGAACTAGAAGTTTCAACTAACAGAGTCCCATTGCGCAGTCGCTTTACAGATTTCAGTGTTCCTGCAATTCCCTCAAGACCCTTGTGGATGTAAAAGGGAGAAACCCTCTCAAAGCTACCCTCCTTCCTTTTAATAATCAAAAACACATTCTGATTATCAGCATGTGCTCCGTTACTACATTCTGTTAAATCTCTAGCAACACCAGGCGCTGGAGGACTCGCAGCGCATAGCCGCTTTTTCGATTGGGTGTGTTTTCCTACCAGCGGCCCACCCAAGCCACTGGTAGGGGGAAAAGTAGAGGTCGAAGGGTCCATTGTGGTCCCACGAGCAGCTAGGGAACTAAAAGTCCGCTCAGACTGAGCCCCGCGTGCCTGAGTAAGCCTTATACAACTGGGGTGCGGCTGGTGCCCCAGAGGTTGCCCATTTGCGACTGTTCCACCCCAACAGCCATGCATCTTCTAGGCGCGGAGCACACCGAAAGATTGAGGGGTTTTTATAGAGGTTGGCCTTCCTCGCAATCCAGACGGTCAAGCCAAGATTACCATTCCCCGCAGCACACAACGTTTCACCGCCGCGCCGTACGGTGGTCGCTGAAGCATGTCCGGGGGTTACGGTGACAGGACACCGGCGGCGCAGACCAGTCCCCAGCTCAGGACCCCGGGGTCGCCAAGCCCGTACTCAGCAAGTGAATGCTGAGCCGATGGGGGGAACATAGAAGCTTCTTCTGTGTTCTACTATGGTGGTTTTAGTGTTTCCGCATACCGCAGCACGCGACATAGCTTTGCAGACGATAAGTGTAACCGTCTCAGAGAGAAAAGCGGCCAATGTGACGATCTGGCTTTGAGTCGATTCGATAACAAATGACGAAAACGGACGGATTTCTCAGGTTTTTACTCCATATGAACACTTTTCAAATTCTCCCGTGCAACGCGGCTGCTAGTCCTCCTATCATGCAAAATCTTAAGGTTCCACCTCATGTCCAAGCCACCAAATCCGGCTAAAAAGTGAATAATCAATAACTAAAACTTGAATTGTACTACTTCTTACTGGCTATTACTTCAACTTAGAATCTTCTTCTGTGTTCTACTATGGTGCTTTTAATGTTCCGCATACCGCAGCACGCGACATAGCTTTGCAGACGATAAATGTAACCGTCTCAGAGAGAAAAGCGGCCAATATAACGATCTGGCTTTAAGTCGATTCGATAACAAATGACGAAAACGGACGGATTTCTCAGGTTTTGACTACATATGAACACTTTTCACATTCTCCCGTGCAACGCGGCTGCTGGTCCTCCTTTCATGCAAAATCTTAAGATTTTAGGTCATGTCCAAGCCACCAAAGCCGGCTAAAAAGTGAATAATCGACAACTAAAACTTGAATTGTACTACCTCTTACGGGCTATTACTTCAACTTAGAAGCTTCTTCTGTGTTCTACTATGGTGCTTTTAGTGTCTCCACATACGGCAGCACGTGACATAGCTTTGCAGACGATAAATGTAACCGTCTCAGAGAGAAAAGCGGCCAATGTGACGATCTGGCTTTAAGTTGATTCGATAACAAATGACGAAAATGGACAGATTTCTCAGGTTTTTACTACATATGAACACTTTTCACATTCTCCCATGCAACGCGGCTGCTAGTCCTCCTTTCATGCAAAATCGTAAGGTCCTTGGTCATGTCCAAGCCACCAAAGCCGGCTAAAAGGTGAATAATCGATAAGTAAAACTTGAATTGTACTACTTCTTACTGGCTATTACTTCAACTTAGAAGTTTCTTCTGTGTTCTAATATGGTGCTTTTAGTGTCTCCGCATACCGCAGCACGCGACATAGCTTTGCAGACGATAAATGTAACCGTCTCAGAGAGAAAAGCGGCCAATGTGACGATCTGGCTTTAAGTCGATTCGATAGCAAATGACGATAACGGACGGATTTCTCAGGTTTTTACTCCATATGAACACTTTTCACATTCTCCCGCGCAACGCGGCTGCTAGTCCTCCTTTCATGCAAAATCTTAAGGTCCTAGGTCTTATCCAAGCCACCAAAGCCGGCTAAAAAGTGAATAATCGATAATTAAAACTTGAATTGTACTACTTCTTACTGGCTATTACTTCAACTTAGAAGCTTCTTCTGTGTTCTACTATGGTGCTTTCAGTGTTCCCGCATACCGCAGCACGCGACATAGCTTTGCAGACGATAAATGTAACCGTTTCAGAGAGAAGAGCGGCCAATGTGACAATCTGGCTTTAAATCGATTCGATAACAAATGACGAAAACGGACGGGTTTCTCAGTTTTTTACTACATATGACCACTTTTCACATTCTCCCATGCAACGCGGCTGCTAGTCCTCCTATAATGCAAAATCTTAAGGTTCCACCTCATGTTCAAGCCACCAAATCCGGCTAAAAAGTGAATAATCATTAACTAAAACTTGAATTGTACTACTTCTTACTGGCTATTAATTCAACTTAGAATCTTCTTCTGTGTTCTACTATGGTGCTTTTAGTATTCCGCATACCGCAGCACGCGACATAGCTTTGCAGATGATAAATGTAACCGTCCCAGAGAGAAAAGCGGCCAATATAACGATCTGGCTTTTAGTCGATTCGATAACAAATGACAAAAACGGACGGATTTCTCAGGTTTTCACTACATATGAACACTTTTCACATTCTCCCGCGCAACGCGGCTGCTAGTCCTCCTTTCATGCAAAATCTTAAGGTCCTAGGTCATGTCCAAGCCACCAAAGCCGGCCGAAAGGTGAATCATCGATAACTAAAACTTGAATTGTACTACTTCTTACTGGCTATTACTTCAACTTAGAAGTTTCTTCTGTGTTCTAATATGGTGCTTTTAGTGTCTCCGCATACCGCAGCACGCGACATAGCTTTGCAGACGATAAATGTAACTGTTTCAGAGAGAAGAGCGGCCAATGTGACGATCTGGCTTTAAATCGATTCGATAACAAATGACGAAAACGGACGGGTTTCTCAGGTTTTTACTCCATATGAACACTTTTCACATTCTCCCGTGTAACGCGGCTGCTAGTCCTCCTTTCATGCAAAATCTTAACGTCCTAGGTCATATCCAAGCCACCAAAGCCGGCTAAAAAGTGAATATTCGATAATTAAAAATTGAATTTTACTACTTCTTACTGGCTATTACTTCAATTTAGAGGCTTCTTCTGTGTTCTACTATGGTGCTTTTAGTGTCTACGCATACGGCAGCACGCGACATAGCTTTGCAGACGATAAATGTAACCGTTTCAGAGAGAAGAGAGGCCAATGTGACGATCTGGCTTTAAATCGATTCGATAACAAATGAAGAAAACGGACGGATTTCTCAGGTTTTTACTCCATATGAACACTTTTCACATTCTCCCGTGCAACGCGGCTGCTAGTCCTCCTTTCATCAAAATCTTAAGGTTCCACCTCATGTCCAAGCCACCAAATCCGGCTATAAAATGATTAATCAATAACTAAAACTTGAATTGTACTACTTCTTACTGACTATTACTTCAACTTAGAATCTTCTTCTGTGTTCTACTATGGTGCTTTTAGTGTTCCCGCATACCGCAGCACGCGACATAGCTTTGCAGACGATAAATGTAACCGTCTCAGAGAGAAAAGCGGCCAATATAACGATCTGGCTTTAAGTCGATTCGATAACAAATGACGAAAACGGACGGATTTCTCAGGTTTTCACTACATATGAACACTTTTCACATTCTCCCGTGCAACGCGGCTGCTGGTCCTCCTTTCATGCAAAATCTTAAGGTCCTAGGTCATGACCAAGCCACCAAAGCCGGCTAAAAAGTGAATAATCGACAACAAAAACTTGAATTGTACTACTTCTTACTGGCTATTACTTCAACTTAGAAGCTTCTTCTGTGTTCTACTATGGTGCTTTTGGTGTCTCCACATACCGCAGCACGCGACATAGCTTTGCAGACGATAAATGTAACCGCCTCAGAGAGAAAAGCGGCCAATGTGACGATCTGGCTTTAAGTCGATTCGATAACAAATGACGAAAATGGACAGATTTCTCAGGTTTTTACTACATATGAACACTTTTCACATTCTCCCATGCAACGCGGCTGCTAATCCTCCTTTCATGCTAAATCTTAAGGTCCTAGGTCATGTCCAAGCCACCAAAGCCGGCTAAAAGGTGAATAATCGATAACTAAAACTTTAATTGTACTACTTCTTACTGGCTATTACTTCAACTTAGAATCATCTTCTGTGTTCTACTATGGTGCTTTTAGTATTCCGCATACCGCAGCACGCGACATAGCTTTGCAGACGATAAATGTAACCGTTTCAGAGAGAAGAGCGGCCAATGTGACAATCTGGCTTTAAATCGATTCGATAACAAATGACGAAAACGGCCGGGTTTCTCAGTTTTTTACTACATATGAACACTTTTCACATTCTCCCGTGCAACGCGGCTGCTAGTCCTCCTTTCATGCAAAATCTTAAGGTTCCACCTCATGTCCAAGCCACCAAATCCGGCTAAAAAGTGAATAATCATTAACTAAAACTTGAATTGTACTACTTCTTACTGGCTATTACTACAACTTAGAATCATCTTCTGTGTTCTACTATGGTGCTTTTAGTATTCCGCATACCGCAGCACGCGACATAGCTTTGCAGACGATAAATGTAACCGTCTCAGAGAGAAAAGCGGCCAATATAACGATCTGGCTTTAAGTCGATTCGATAACAAATGACGAAAACGGACGGATTTCTCAGGTTTTCACTACATATGAACACTTTTCACATTCTCCCGTGCAACGCGGCTGCTAGTCCTCCTTTCATGCAAAATCTTAAGGTCCTAGGTCATGTCCAAGCCACCAAAGCCGGCTAAAAAGTTAACAATCGACAACTAAAACTTGAATTATACTACTTCTTACTGGCTATTACTTCAACTTAGAAGCTTCTTCTGTGTTCTACTATGGTGCTTTTAGTGTCTCCACATACCGCAGCACGCGACATAGCTTTGCAGACGATAAATGTAACCGCCTCAGAGAGAAAAGCGGCCAATGTGACGATCTGGCTTTAAGTCGATTCGATAACAAATGACGAAAATGGACAGATTTCTCAGGTTTTTACTACATATGAACACTTTTCACATTCTCCCATGCAACGCGGCTGCTAATCCTCCTTTCATGCTAAATCTTAAGGTCCTAGGTCATGTCCAAGCCACCAAAGCCGGCTAAAAGGTGAATAATCGATAACTAAAACTTTAATTGTACTACTTGTTACTGGCTATTACTTCAACTTAGAAGTTTCTTCTGTGTTCTAATATGGTGCTTTTAGTGTCTCCGCATACCGCAGCACGCGACATAGCTTTGCAGACGATAAATGTAACCGTCTCAGAGAGAAAAGCGGCCAATGTGACGATCTGGCTTTAAGTCGATTCGATAGCAAATGACGATAACGGACGGATTTCTCAGGTTTTTACTCCATATGAACACTTTTCACATTCTCCCGCGCAACGCGGCTGCTAGTCCTCCTTTCATGCAAAATCTTAAGGTCCTAGGTCTTATCCAAGCCACCAAAGACGGCTAAAAAGTGAATAATCGATAATTAAAACTTGAATTGTACTACTTCTTACTGGCTATTACTTCAACTTAGAAGCTTCTTCTGTGTTCTACTATGGTGCTTTTAGTGTTCCCGCATACCGCAGCACGCGACATAGCTTTGCAGACGATAAATGTAACCGTTTCAGAGAGAAGAGCGGCCAATGTGACAATCTGGCTTTAAATCGATTCGATAACAAATGACGAAAACGGCCGGGTTTCTCAGTTTTTTACTACATATGAACACTTTCCACATTCTCCCGTGCAACGCGGCTGCTAGTCCTCCTATAATGCAAAATCTTAAGGTTCCACCTCATGTCCAAGCCACCAAATCCGGCTAAAAAGTGAATAATCATTAACTAAAACTTGAATTGTACTACTTCTTACTGGCTATTACTTCAACTTAGAATCTTCTTCTGTGTTCTACTATGGTGCTTTTAGTATTCCGCATCCCGCAGCACGCGACATAGCTTTGCAGACGATAAATGTAACCTTCTCAGAGAGAAAAGCGGCCTATGTGACGATCTGGCTTTAAGTCGATTCGATAACAAATGACGAAAATGGACAGATTTCTCAGGTTTTTACTACATATGAACACTTTTCACATTCTCCCATGCAACGCGGCTGCTAGTCCTCCTTTCATGCAAAATCTTAAGGTCCTAGGTCATGTCCAAGCCACCAAAGCCGGATAAAAGGTGAATAATCGATAACTAAAACTTGAATTGTACTACTTCTTACTGGCTATTACTTCAACTTAGAAGTTTCTTCTGTGTTCTAATATGGTGCTTTTAGTGTTCCCGCATACCGCAGCACGCGACATAGCTTTGCAGACGATAAATGTAACTGTTTCAGAGAGAAGAGCGGCCAATGTGACGATCTGGCTTTAAATCGATTCGATAACAAATGACGAAAACGGACGGGTTTCTCAGGTTTTTACTCCATATGAACACTTTTCACATTCTCCCGTGCAACGCGGCTGCTAGTCCTCCTTTCATGCAAAATCTTAACGTCCTAGGTCATATCCAAGCCACCAAAGCCGGCTAAAAAGTGAATAATCGATAATTAAAAATTGAATTTTACTACTTCTGGCTATTACTTCAACTTAGAAGCTTCTTCTGTGTTCTACTATGGTGCCTTTAGTGTCTACGCATACGGCAGCACGCGACATAGCTTTGCAGACGATAAATGTAACCGTTTCAGAGAGAAGAGAGGCCAATGTGACGATCTGGCTTTAAATCGATTCGATAACAAATGACGAAAACGGACGGATTTCTCAGGTTTTTACTCCATATGAACACTTTTAGCATTCTCCCGCGCAACGCGGCTGCTAGTCCTCCTTTCATGCAAAATCTTAAGGTCCTAGTTCTTATCCAAGCCACCAAAGCCGGCAAAAAAGTGAATAATCGATAATTAAAACTTGAATTGTACTACTTCTTACTGGCTGTTACTTCAACTTAGAAGCTTCTTCTGTGTTCTACTATGGTGCTTTTAGTGTCTACGCATACGGCAGCACGCGACATAGCTTTGCAGACGATAAATGTAACCGTTTCAGAGAGAAGAGAGGCCAATGTGACGATCTGGCTTTAAATCGATTCGATAACAAATGACGAAAACGGACGGGTTTCTCAGGTTTTTACTACATATGAACACTTTTCACATTCTCCCATGCAACGCGGCTGCTAGTCCTCCTTTCATGCAAAATCTTAAGGTCCTAGGTCATGTCCAACCCACCAAAGCCGGCTAAAAAGTGAATAATCGACAACTAAATCTTGAATTGTACTACTTCTTACTGGCTATTACTTCAACTTAGAAGCTCCTTCTGTGTTCTACTATGGTGCTTTTAGTGTCTCCACATACCGCAGCACGCGACATAGCTTTGCAGATGATAAATGTAACCGTCTCAGAGAGAAAAGCGGCCAATGTGACGATCTGGCTTAAAATCGATTCGATAACAAATGACGAAAACGGACGGATTTCTCAGGTTTTTACTCCATATGAACACTTTTCACATTCTCCCATGCAACGCGGCTGCTAGTCCTCCTTTCATGCAAAATCTTAAGGTACTAGGTCATGTCCAAGCCACCAAACCGGCTAAAAGGTGAATCATCGATAACTAAAACTTGAATTGTACTACTTCTTACTGGCTATTACTTCAACTTAGAAGTTTCTTCTGTGTTCTAATATGGTGCTTTTAGTGTTCCCGCATACCGCAGCACGCGACATAGCTTTGCAGACGATAAATGTAACTGTTTCAGAGAGAAGAGTGGCCAATGTGACGATCTGGCTTTAAATCGATTCGATAACAAATGACGAAAACGGACGGGTTTCTCAGGTTTTTACTCCATATGAACACTTTTCACATTCTCCCGTGCAACGCGGCTGCTAGTCCTCCTTTCATGCAAAATCTTAACGTCCTAGGTCATATCCAAGCCACCAAAGCCGGCTAAAAAGTGAATAATCGATAATTAAAAATTGAATTTTACTACTTCTGGCTATTACTTCAACTTAGAAGCTTCTTCTGTGTTCTACTATGGTGCTTTTAGTGTCTATGCATACGGCAGCACGCGACATAGCTTTGCAGACGATAAATGTAACCGTTTCAGAGAGAAGAGAGGCCAATATGACGATCTGGCTTTAAATCGATTCGATAACAAATGACGAAAACGGACGGATTTCTCAGGTTTTTACTCCATATGAACACTTTTCACATTCTCCCGTGCAACGCGGCTGCTAGTCCTCCTTTCATGCAAAATCTTAACGTCCAATGTCATATCCAAGCCACCAAAGCCGGCTAAAAAGTGAATAATCGATAATTAAAACTTGAATTGTACTACTTCTTACTGGCTATTACTACAACTTAGAAGCTTCTTCTGTGTTCTACTATGGTGCTTTTAGTGTTCACGCATACCGCAGCACGCGACATAGCTTTGCAGACGATAAATGTAACCGTTTCAGAGAGAAGAGAGGCCAATGTGACGATCTGGCTTTAAATCGATTCGATAACAAATGACGAAAACGGACGGATTTCTCAGGTTTTTACTCCATATGAACACTTTTCACATTCTCCCGTGCAACGCGGCTGCTAGTCCTCCTATCATGCAAAATCTTAAGGTTCCACCTCATGTCCAAGCCACCAAATCCGGCTAAAAAGTGAATAATCAATAACTAAAACTTGAATTGTACTACTTCTTACTTGCTATTACTTCAACTTAGAAGCTTCTTCTGTGTTCTACTATGGTGCTTTTAGTGTTCCCGCATACCGCAGCACGCGACATAGCTTTGCAGATGATAAATGTAACCGTCTCAGAGAGAAAAGCGGCCAATGTGACGATCTCGCTTTAAGTCGATTCGATAACAAATGACGATAACGGACGGATTTCTCAGGTTTTTACACCATATGAACACTTTTCACATTCTCCCGTGCAACGCGGCTGCTAGTCCTCCTTTCATGCAAAATCTTAAGATATTAGGTCTTATCCAAGCCACCAAGCCGGCTAAAAAGTGAATAATCGATAATTAAAACTTGAATTGTACTACTTCCTACTGGCTATTACTTCAACTTAGAAGCTTCTTCTGTGTTTTACTATGGTGCTTTTAGTGTTCCCGCATACCGCAGCACGCAACATAGCATTTCAGACGATAAATGTATCCGTTTCAGAGAGAAGAGCGGCCAATGTGACGATCTGGCTTTAAATCGATTCGATAACAAATGACGAAAACGGACGGATTTTACAGGTTTTTACTACATATGAACACTTTTCACATTCTCCCGTGCAACGCGGCTGCTAGTCTTCCTTTCATGCAAAATCGTAAGGTCCTAAGTCATGTCCAAGCCACCAAAGCCGGCTAAAAAGTGATTAATCGACAAATATAACTTAAATAGTACTACTTCTTACTGGCTATTACTTCAATTTAGAAGCTTCTTCTGTGTTCTAATATGGTGCTTCTAGTGTCTCCGCATACCGCAGCACGCGACATAGCTTTGCTGACGATAAATGTAACCGTCTCAGAGAGAAAAGCGGCCAATGTGACGATCTGGCTTTAAGTCGTTTCGATAACAAATGACGAAAACGGACGGATTTCTCAGGTTTTTACTACATATGAACACTTTTCACATTCTCCCATGCAACGCGGCTGCTAGTCCTCCTTTCATGCAGAATCGTAAGGTCCTAGGTCATGTTCAAGCCACCAAAGACGGCTAAAAAGTGAATAATCGACAACTAAAACTTGAATTGTACTACTTCTTAGTGGCTATTACATCAACTTAGAAGCTTCTTCTGTACTCTACTATGGTGCTTTTAGTGTTTCCGCATACCGCAGCATGCGACATTGCTTTGCAGACGATAAATGTAACCGTCTCAGAGAGAAAAGCGGCCAATGTGACGATCTATCTTTAAGTCGATTCGATTACAAATGACGAAAAGGGACGGATTTCTCAGGTTTTTACTACATGTGAACACTTTTCACATTCTCCCGTGCAACGCGGCTGCTAGACCTCCTTTCATGCAAATTCTTATGGTCCTAGGTCATGTCCAAGCCACCAAAGCCGGCTAAAAAGTGAATAATCGACAACTAAAACTTGAATTGTACTACTTCTTACTGGCTATTACTTCAACTTAGAAGCTTCTTCTGTGTTCTACTATGGTGCTTTTAGTGTCTCCACATACCGCAGCACGCGACATAGCTTTGCAGACGATAAATGTAACCGTCTCAGAGAGAAAAGCGGCCAATGTGACGATCTGGCTTTAAGTCGATTCGATAACAAATGACGAAAATGGTCAGATTTCTCAGGTTTTTACTACATATGAACACTTTCACATTCTCCCATGCAACGCGGCTGCTAGTCCTCCTTTCATGCAAAATCTAAAGGTCCTAGGTCGTTTCCAAGCCACCAAAGCCGGCTAAAAGGTGAATAATCGATAACTTAAACTTCAATTGTACTACTTCTTACTGGCTATTGCTTCAACTTAGAAGCTTCTTCTGTGTTCTATTATGGTGCTTTTAGTGTTTCCGCATACCGCAGCACGCGACATAGCTTTGCAGACGATAAATGTAACTGTCTCAGAGAGAAAAGCGGCCAATGTGACGATCTGGCTTTAAGTCGATTCGATAACAAATGACGAAAACGGACGGATTTCTCAGGTCTTTACTACATATGAACACTTTTCACATTCTCCCGTGCAACGCGGCTCCTAGTCCTCCTTTCATGCAAAATCTTAAGGTCCTAGGTCATGTCCAAGCCACCAAAGCCGGCTAAAAGGTGAATAATCTATAACTAAAACTTGAATTGTACTACTTCTTACTGGCTATTACTTCAACTTAGAAGCTTCTTCTGTGTTCTACTATTGTGCTTTTAGTGTATCCGCATACCGCAGCACGCGACATAGCTTTGCAGACGATAAATGTAACCGTCTCAGAGAGAAAAGCGGCCAATGTGACGATCTGGCTTTAAGTCGATTCGATAACAAATGACGAAAATGGACAGATTTCTCAGGTTTTTACTACATATGAACACTTTTCACATTCTCCTATGCAACGCGGCTAGTAGTCCTCCTTTCATGCAAAATCTTAAGGTCCTAGGTCATGTCCAAGCCCCCAAAGCCGGCTAAAAGGTTAATAATCGATAACTAAAACTTGAATTGTACTACTTCTTACTGGCTATTGCTTCAACTTAGAAGCCTCTTCTGTATTCTACTATGGTGCTTTTAGTGTTTCCGCATACCGCAGCATGCGACATAGCTTTGCAGACGATAAATGTAACCGTCTCAGAGAGAAAAGCGGCCAATGTGACGATCTGGCTTTAAGTCGATTCGATTACAAATGACGAAAAGGGACGGATTTCTCAGGTTTTTACTACATATGAACACTTTCACATTCTCCCGTGCAACGCGGCTGCTAGTCCTCCTTTCATGCAAAATCTTATGGTCCTAGGTCATGTCCAAGCCACCAAAGCCCGCTAAAAAGTGAATAATCGACAACTGAAACTTGAATTGTACTACTTCTTACTGTCTATTACTTCAACTTAGAAGATCCTTCTGTGTTCTACTATGGTGCTTTTAGTGTCTCCACATACCGCAGCACGCGACATAGCTTTGCAGACGATAAATGTAACCGTCTCAGAGAGAAAAGCGGCCAATGTGACGATCTGGCTTTAAGACGATTCGATAACAAATGACGAAAACGGACGGATTTCTCAGGTTTTTACTCCATATGAACACTTTTCACATTCTCCCGTGCTACGTGGCTGCTAGTCCTCCTTTCATGCAAAATCTTAAGGTCCTAGGTCTTATCCAAGCCACCAAAGTCGGCTAAAAAGTGAATAATCGATAATTAAAACTTGAATTGTACTACTTCTTACTGGCTATTACTTCAACTTAGAAGCTTCTTCTGTGTTCTACTATGGTGCTTTTAGTGTTCCCGCATACCACAGCACGCGACATAGCTTTGCAGACGATAAATGTAACCGTTTCAGAGAGAAGAGCGGCCAATGTGACGATCTGGCTTTAAATCGATTCGATAACAAATGACGAAAACGGACGGATTTCTCAGGTTTTTACTACATATGAACACTTTTCACATTCTCCCGTGCAACGCGGCTGCTAGTCTTCCTTTCATGCAAAATCTTAAGGTCCTAAGTCATGTCCAAGCCACCAAAGCCGGCATAAAAGTGATTAGTCGACAACTAAAACTTAAATAGTGCTACTCCTTACTGGCTATTACTTCAATTTAGAAGCTTCTTCTGTGTTCTAATATGGTGCTTTTAGTGTCTCAGCATACCGCAGCACGCGACATAGCTTTGCAGGCGATAAATGTAACCGTCTCAGAGAGAAAAGCGGCCAATGTGACGATCTGTCTTTAAGTCGATTCGATAACAAATGACGATATCGGACGGATTTCTCAGGTTTTTACTTCATATGAACACTTTTCACATTCTCCCGTGCAACGCGGCTGCTAGTCCTCCTTTCATGCAAAATCTTAAGATATTAGGTCTTATCCAAGCCACCAAAGCCGGCTAAAAGGTGAATAATCTATAACTAAAACTTGAATTGTACTACTTCTTACTGGCTATTGCTTCAACTTAGAAGCCTCTTCTGTATTCTACTATGGTGCTTTTAGTGTTTCCGCATACCGCAGCATGCGACATAGCTTTGCAGACGATAAATGTAACCGTCTCAGAGAGAAAAGCGGCCAATGTGACGATCTGGCTTTAAGTCGATTCGATTACAAATGACGAAAACGGACGGATTTCTCAGGTTTTTACTACATGTGAACACTTTTCTTATTCTCCCGTGCAACGCGGCTGCTAGTCCTCCTTTCATGCAAAATCTTATGGTCCTAGGTCTTGTAATTGCCACCAATGCCGGCTAAAAAGTGACAATCGACAACTAAAACTTAAATAGTACTACTTCTTACTGGCTATTACTTCAATTTAGAAGCTTCTTCTGTGTTCTAATATGGTGCTTTTAGTGTCACCGCATACCGCAGCACGCGACATAGCATTGCAGGCGATAAATGTAACCGTCTCAGAGAGAAAAGCGGCCAATTTGACGATCTGGCTTTAAGTCGATTCGATAACAAATGACGATAAGGGACGCGTTTCTCAGGTTTTTACTTCATATGAACACTTTTCACATTCTCCCGTGCAACGCGGCTGCTAGTCCTCCTTTCATGCAAAATCTTAAGGTCCTAGGTCTTATCCAAGCCACCAAAGCCGGCTAAAAAGTGAATAATCGATAATTAAAACTTGAATTGTACTACTTCTTACTGGCTATTACTTCAACTTAGATGCTTCTTCTGTGTTCTACTATGGTGCTTTTAGTGTTCTCGCATACCGCAGCACGCGACATAGCTTTGCAGACGATAAATGTAACCGTTTCAGAGAGAAGAGCGGCCAATGTGACGATATGGCTTTAAATCGATTCGATAACAAATGACGAAAACGGACAGATTTTTCAGGTTTGTACTACATATGAACACTTTTCACATTCTCCCGTGCAACGCGGCTGCTAGTCTTCCTTTCATGCAAAATCTTAAGGTCCTAAGTCATGTCCAAGCCACCAAAGCCGGCTAAAAAGTGATTAATCGACAACTAAAACTTGAGTTGTACTACTTCTTACTGGCTATTACTTCAATTTAGAAGCTTCTTCTGTGTTCTAATATGGTGCTTCTAGTGTCTCCGCTTACGGCAGCACGCGACATAGCTTTGCTGACGATAAATGTAACCGTCTCAGAGAGAAAAGCGGCCAATGTGACGATCTGGCTTTAAGTCGTTTCGATAACAAATGACGAAAACGGACGGATTTCTCAGGTTTTTACTACATATGAACACTTTTCACATTCTCCCATGCAACGCGGCTGCTAGTCCTCCTTTCATGCAGAATCTTAAGGTCCTAGGTCATGTTCAAGCCACCAAAGACGGCTAAAAAGTGAATAATCGACAACTAAAACTTGAATTGTACTACTTCATACTGGCTATTACTTCAACTTAGAAGTTTCTTCTGTGTTCTAATATGGTGAATTTAGTGTCTCCGCATACCGCAGCACGCGACATTGCTTTGCAGACGATAAATGTAACCGTCTCAGAGAGAAAAGCGGCCAATGTGACGATCTGGCTTTAAATCGATTCGATAACAAATGACGAAAACGGACGGATTTCTCAGGTTTTTACTTCATATGAACACTTTTCACATTCTCCCGTGCAACGCGGCTGCTAGTCTTCCTTTCATACAAATTCTTAAGGTCCTAAGTCATGTCCAAGCCACCAAAGCTGGCTAAAAAGTGATTAATCGACAACTAAAACTTCAATTGTACTACTTCTTACTGGCTATTACTTCAATTTAGAAGCTTCTTCTGTGTTCTACTATTGTGCTTTTAGTGCCTCCGCATACCGCAGCACGCGACATAGCTTTGCTGACGATAAATGTAACCGTCTCAGAGAGAAAAGCGGCCAATGTGACGATCTGGCTTTAAGTCGTTTCGATAACAAATGACGAAAACGGACGGATTTCTCAGGTTTTTACTACATATGAACACTTTTCACATTCTCCTATGCAACGCCGCTGCTAGTCCTCCTTTCATGCAAAATCTTAAGGTCTTAGGTCTTGTAATTGCAACCAATGCCGGCTAAAAAGTGACAATCGACAACTAAAACTTGAATTGTACTACTTCTTACTGGCTATTACTTCAACTTAGAAGCTTCTTCAGTGTTATACTATGGTGCTTTTAGTGTCTCCGCATACCGCAACACGCGACATAGCTTTGCAGACGATAAATGTAACCGTCTCAGAGTGAAAAGCGGCCAATGTGACGATCTGGCTTTAAGACGATTCGATAACAAATGACGAAAACGGACGGATTTCTCAGGTTTTTACTCCATATGAACACTTTTCACATTCTCCCGTGCTACGCGGCTGCTAGTCCTCCTTTCATGCAAAATCTTAAGGTCCTAGGTCTTATCCAAGCCACCAAAGTCGGCTAAAAAGTGAATAATCGATAATTAAAACTTGAATTGTACTACTTCTTACTGGCTATTACTTCAACTTAGAAGCTTCTTCTGTGTTCTACTATGGTGCTTTTAGTGTTCCCGCATACCACAGCACGCGACATAGCTTTGCAGACGATAAATGTAACCGTTTCAGAGAGAAGAGCGGGCAATGTGACGATCTGGCTTTAAATCGATTCGATAACAAATGACGAAAACGGACGGATTTCACAGGTTTTTACTACGTATGAACACTTTTCACATTCTCCCGTGCAACGCGGCTGATAGTCTTCCTTTCATGCAAAATCTTAAGGTCCTAAGTCATGTCCAAGCCACCAAAGCCGGCAAAAAAGTGATTAGTCGACAACTAAAACTTAAATAGTACTACTTCTTACTGGCTATTACTTCAATTTAGAAGCTTCTTCTGTGTTCTAATATGGTGCTTTTAGTGTCTCCGCATACCGCAGCACGCGACATAGCTTTGCAGGCGATAAATGTAACCGTCTCAGAGAGAAAAGCGGCCAATTTGACGATCTGGCTTTAAGTCGATTCGATAACAAATGACGATAAGGGACGCATTTCTCAGGTTTTTACTTCATATGAACACTTTTCACATTCTCCCGTGCAACGCGGCTGCTAGTCCTCCTTTCATGCAAAATCTTAAGGTCCTAGGTCTTATCCAAGCCACCAAAGCCGGCTAAAAAGTGAATAATCGATAATTAAAACTTGAATTGTACTACTTCTTACTGGCTATTACTTCAACTTAGAAGCTTCTTCTGTGTTCTACTATGGAGCTTTTAGTGTTCCCGCATACCGCAGCACGCGACATAGCTTTGCAGACGATAAATGTAAGCGTTTCAGAGAGAAGAGCGGCCAATGTGACGATATGGCTTTAAATCGATTCGATAACAAATGACGAAAACGGACGGATTTTTCAGGTTTGTACTACATATGAACACTTTTCACATTCTCCCGTGCAACGCGGCTGCTATTCTTCCTTTCATGCAAAATCTTAAGGTCCTAAGTCATGTCCAAGCCACCAAAGCCGGCTATAAAGTGATTAATCGACAACTAAAACTTGAATTGTACTACTTCTTACTGGCTATTACTTCAATTTAGAAGCTTCTTCTGTGTTCTAATATGGTGCTTCTAGTGTCTCCGCATACCGCAGTACGCGACATAGCTTTGCTGACGATAAATGTAACCGTCTCAGAGAGAAAAGCGGCCAATGTGACGATCTGGCTTTAAGTCGTTTCGATAACAAATGACGAAAACGGACGGATTTCTCAGGTTTTTACTACATATGAACACTTTTCACATTCTCCCATGCAACGCGGCTGCTAGTCCTCCTTTCATGCAGAATCTTAAGGTCCTAGGTCATGTTCAAGCCACCAAAGACGGCTAAAAAGTGAATAATCGACAACTAAAACTTGAATTGTACTACTTCTTACTGGCTATTACATCAACTTAGAAGCTTCTTCTGTACTCTACTATGGTGCTTTTAGTGTTTCCGCATACCGCAGCATGCGACATAGCTTTGCAGACGATAAATGTAACCGTCTCAGAGAGAAAAGCGGCCAATGTGACGATCTATCTTTAAGTCGATTCGATTACAAATGACGAAAAGGGACGGATTTCTCAGGTTTTTACTACATGTAAACACTTTTCACATTCTCCCGTGCAACGTGGCTGCTAGTCCTCATTTCATGCAAAATCTTATGGTCCTAGGTCATGTCCAAGCCACCAAAGCCGGCTAAAAAGTAAATAATCGACAACTAAAACTTGAATTGTACTATTTCTTACTGGCTATTACTTCAACTTAGAAGATCCTTCTGTGTTCTACTATGGTGCTTTTAGTGTCTCCACATACCGCAGCACGCGACATAGCTTTGCAGACGATAAATGTAACCGTCTCAGGGAGAAAAGCGGCCAATGTGACGATCTGGCTTTAAGTCGATTCGATAACAAATGACGAAAATGGTCAGATTTCTCAGGTTTTTACTACATATGAACACTTTCACATTCTCCTATGCAACGCGGCTGCTAGTCCTCCTTTCATGCAAAATCTTAAGGTCCTAGGTCATGTCCAAGCCAACAAAGCCGGCTAAAAGGTGAATAATCTATAACTAAAACTTTAATTGTACTACTTCTTACTGGCTATTACTTCAACTTAGAAGTTTCTTCTGTGTTCTACTATGGTGCTTTTAGTGGCTCCGCATACGGCAGCACGCGACATAGCTTTGCAGACGATAAATGTAACCGTCTCAGAGAGAAAAGCGGCCAATGTGACGATCTGGCTTTAAGTGCATTCGATAACAAAGACGAAACCGGACGGATTTCTCAGGTTTCTACTACATATGAACACTTTTCACATTCTCCCGTGCAACGCGACTGATAGTCCTCCTTTCATGCAAAATCTTAAGGTCCTAGGTCATGTCCAAGCCACCAAAGCCGGCTAAAGAGTGAATAATCGACAACTAAAACTTGAATTGTACTACATCTTACTGGCTATTACTTCAACTTAGAAGTTTCTTCTGTGTTCTAATATGGTGCATTTAGTGTCTCCGCATACCGCAGCACGCGACATTGCTTTGCAGACGATAAATGTAACCGTCTCAGAGAGAAAAGCGGCCAATGTGACGATCTGGCTTTAAGTCGTTTCGATAACAAATGACGAAAACGGACGGATTTCTCAGGTTTTCACTACATATGAACACTTTTCACATTCTCCCATGCAACGCGGCAGCTAGTCCTCCTTTCATGCAGAATCTTAAGGTCCTAGGTCATGTTCAAGCCACCAAAGACGGCTAAAAAGTGAATAATCGATAACTAAAACTTGAATTGTACTACTTCCTACTGGCTATTACTTCAACTTAGAAGCTTCTTCTGTGTTCTACTATTGTGCTTTTAGTGTATCCGCATACCGCAGCACGCGACATAGCTTTGCAGACGATAAATGTAACCGTCTCAGAGAGAAAAGCGGCCAATGTGACGATCTCGCTTTAAGTCGATTCGATAACAAATGACGAAAATGGACAGATTTCTCAGGTTTTTAATACATATGAACACTTTTCACATTCTCCCATGCAACGCGGCTGCTAGTCCTCCTTTCATGCAAAATCTTATGGTCCTAGGTCATGTCCAAGCCACCAAAGCCGGCTAAAAGGTGAATAATCGATAACTAAAACTTGAATTGTACTACTTCTTACTGGCTGTTGCTTCAACTTAGAAGCTTCTTCTGTATTCTAGTATGGTGCTTTTAGTGTTTCCGCATACCGCAGCATGCGACATAGCTTTGCAGACGATAAATGTAACCGTCTCAGAGAGAAAAGCGGCCAATGTGACGATCTGGCTTTAAGTCGATTCGATTACAAATGACGAAAAGGGACGGATTTCTCAGGTTTTTACTACATGTGAACACTTTTCTTATTCTCCCGTGCAACGCGGCTGCTAGTCCTCCTTTCATGCAAAATCTTATGGTCCTAGGTCTTGTCATTGCCACCAAAGACGGCTAAAAAGTGACAATCGACAACTAAAACTTGAATTGCACTACTTCTTACTGGCTATTACTTCAACTTAGAAGCTTCTTCAGTGTTCTACTATGGTGCTTTTAGTGTCTCCGCATACCGCAACACGCGACATAGCTTTGCAGACGATAAATGTAACCGTTTCAGAGAGAAGAGCGGCCAATGTGACGATCTGGCTTTAAATCGATTCGATAACAAATGACGAAAACGGACGGATTTCTCAGGTTTTTACTACATATGAACACTTTTCACATTCTCCCTTGCAACGCGGCTGCTAGTCTTCCTTTCATGCAAAATCTTAAGGTCGTAAGTCATGTCCAAGCCACCAAAGCCGGCTAAAAAGTGATTAATCGACAACTAAAACTTCAATTGTACTACTCCTTACTGGCTATTACTTCAATTTAGAAGCTTCTTCTGTGTTCTAATACGGTGCATTTAGTGTCTCCGCATACCGCAGCACGCGACATTGCTTTGCAGACGATAAATGTAACCGTCTCAGAGAGAAAAGCGGCCAATGTGACGATCTGGCTTTAAGACGATTCGATAACAAATGACGATAACGGACGGATTTCCCAGGTTTTTACTCCATATGAACACTTTTCACATTCTCCCGTGCAACGCGGCTGCTAGTCCTCCTTTTATGCAAAATCTTAAGGTCCTATGTCTTATCCAAGCCACCAAAGCCGGCTAAAAAGTGAATAATCGATAATTAAAACTGGAATTGTACTACTTCTTACTGGCAATTACTTCAACTTAGAAGCTTCTTCTGTGTTCTACTATGGTGCTTTTAGTGTTCCCGCATACCGCAGCACGCGACATAGCTTTGCAGACGATAAATGTAACCGTTTCAGAGAGAAGAGCGGCCAATGTGACGACCTGGCTTTAAATCGATTCGATAACAAATGACGAAAACGGACGGATTTCTCAGGTTTTTACTACATATGAACACTTTTCACATTCTCCCATGCAACGCGGCTGCTAGTCCTCCTTTCATGCAGAATCTTAAGGTCCTAGGTCATGTTCAAGCCACCAAAGCCGGCTAAAAAGTGAATAATCGATAACTTAAACTTCAATTGTACTACTTCTTACTGGCTATTGCTTCAACTAAGAAGCTTCTTCTGTGTTCTACTATGGTGCTTTTAGTGTTTCCGCATACCGCAGCACGCGACATAGCTTTGCAGACGATAAATGTAACCGTCTCAGAGAGAAAAGCGGCCAATGTGACGATCTGGCTTTAAGTGCATTCGATAACAAAGACGAAACCGAACGGATTTCTCAGGTTTCTATTACATATGAACACTTTTCACATTCTCCCGTGCAACGCGACTGATAGTCCTCCTTTCATGCAAAATCTTAAGGTCCTAGGTCATGTCCAAGCCACCAAAGCCGGCTAAAGAGTGAATAATCGATAATTAAATCTTGAATTGTACTACTTCTTACTGGCTATTACTTCAACTTAGAAGCTTCTTCTGTGTTCTACTATGGTGCTTTTAGTGTTCCCGCATACCGCAGCACGCGACATAGCTTTGCAGACGATAAATGTAACCGTTTCAGAGAGGAGAGCGGCCAATGTGACGATCTGGCTTTAAATCGATTCGATAACAAATGACGAAAACGGACGGATTTCTCAGGTTTTTACTACATATGAACACTTTTCACATTCTCCCGTGCAACGCGGCTGCTAGTCTTCCTTTCATGCAAAATCTTAAGGTCGTAAGTCATGTCCAAGCCACCAAAGCCGGCTAAAAAGTGATTAATCGACAACTAAAACTTCAATTGTACTACTTCTTACTGGCTATTACTTCAATTTAGAAGCTTCTTCTGTGTTCTAATATGGTGCTTTTAGTGCCTCCGCATACCGCAGCACGCGACATAGCTTTGCTGACGATAAATGTAACCGTCTCAGAGAGAAAAGCGGCCAATGTGACGATCTGGCTTTAAGTCGTTTCGATAACAAATGACGAAAACGGACGGATTTCTCAGGTTTTCACTACATATGAACACTTTTCACATTCTCCCATGCAACGCGGCAGCTAGTCCTCCTTTCATGCAGAATCTTAAGGTCCTAGGTCATGTTCAAGCCACCAAAGACGGCTAAAAAGTGAATAATCGATAACTAAAACTTGAATTGTACTACTTCTTACTGGCTATTACTTCAACTTAGAAGCTTCTTCTGTGTTCTACTATTGTGCTTTTAGTGTATCCGCATACCGCAGCACGCGACATAGCTTTGCAGACGATAAATGTAACCGTCTCAGAGAGAAAAGCGGCCAATGTGACGATCTCGCTTTAAGTCGATTCGATAACAAATGACGAAAATGGACGGATTTCTCAGGTTTTTAATACATATGAACACTTTTCACATTCTCCCATGCAACGCGGCTGCTAGTCCTCCTTTCATGCAAAATCTTAAGGTCCTAGGTCATGTCCAAGCCACCAAAGCCGGCTAAAAGGTGAATAATCGATAACTAAAACTTGAATTGTACTACTTCTTACTGGCTGTTGCTTCAACTTAGAAGCTTCTTCTGTATTCTACTATGGTGCTTTTAGTGTTTCCGCATACCGCAGCATGCGACATAGCTTTGCAGACGATAAATGTAACCGTCTCAGAGAGAAAAGCGGCCAATGTGACGATCTGGCTTTAAGTCGATTCGATTAAAAATGACGAAAAGGGACGGATTTCTCAGGTTTTTACTACATGTGAACACTTTTCTTATTCTCCCGTGCAACGCGGCTGCTAGTCCTCCTTTCATGCAAAATCTTATGGTCCTAGGTCTTGTCATTGCCACCAAAGACGGCTAAAAAGTGACAATCGACAACTAAAACTTGAATTGCACTACTTCTTACTGGCTATTACTTCAACTTAGAAGCTTCTTCAGTGTTCTACTATGGTGCTTTTAGTGTCTCCGCATACCGCAACACGCGACATAGCTTTGCAGACGATAAATGTAACCGTTTCAGAGAGAAGAGCGGCCAATGTGACGATCTGGCTTTAAATCGATTCGATAACAAATGACGAAAACGGACGGATTTCTCAGGTTTTTACTACATATGAACACTTTTCACATTCTCCCGTGCAACGCGGCTGCTAGTCTTCCTTTCATGCAAAATCTTAAGGTCGTAAGTCATGTCCAAGCCACCAAAGCCGGCTAAAAAGTGATTAATCGACAACTAAAACTTCAATTGTACTACTCCTTACTGGCTATTACTTCAATTTAGAAGCTTCTTCTGTGTTCTAATACGGTGCATTTAGTGTCTCCGCATACCGCAGCACGCGACATTGCTTTGCAGACGATTAATGTAACCGTCTCAGAGAGAAAAGCGGCCAATGTGACGATCTGGCTTTAAGACGATTCGATAACAAATGACGATAACGGACGGATTTCCCAGGTTTTTACTCCATATGAACACTTTTCACATTCTCCCGTGCAACGCGGCTGCTAGTCCTCCTTTCATGCAAAATCTTAAGGTCCTATGTCTTATCCAAGCCACCAAAGCCGGCTAAAAAGTGAATAATCGATAATTAAAACTGGAATTGTACTACTTCTTACTGGCTATTACTTCAACTTAGAAGCTTCTTCTGTGTTCTACTATGGTGCTTTTAGTGTTCCCGCATACCGCAGCACGCGACATAGCTTTGCAGACGATAAATGTAACCGTTTCAGAGAGAAGAGCGGCCAATGTGACGATCTGGCTTTAAGTGCATTCGATAACAAAGGCGAAACCGAACGGATTTCTCAGGTTTCTATTACATATGAACACTTTTCACATTCTCCCGTGCAACGCGACTGATAGTCCTCCTTTCATGCAAAATCTTAAGGTCCTAGGTCATGTCCAAGCCACCAAAGCCGGCTAAAGAGTGAATAATCGATAATTAAATCTTGAATTGTACTACTTCTTACTGGCTATTACTTCAACTTAGAAGCTTCTTCTGTGTTCTACTATGGTGCTTTTAGTGTTCCCGCATACCGCAGCACGCGACATAGCTTTGCAGACGATAAATGTAACCGTTTCAGAGAGAAGAGCGGCCAATGTGACGATCTGGCTTTAAATCGATTCGATAACAAATGACGAAAACGGACGGATTTCTCAGGTTTTTACTACATATGAACACTTTTCACATTCTCCCGTGCAACGCGGCTGCTAGTCTTCCTTTCATGCAAAATCTTAAGGTCGTAAGTCATGTCCAAGCCACCAAAGCCGGCTAAAAAGTGATTAATCGACAACTAAAACTTCAATTGTACTACTTCTTACTGGCTATTACTTCAATTTAGAAGCTTCTTCTGTGTTCTAATATGGTGCTTTTAGTGCCTCCGCATACCGCAGCACGCGACATAGCTTTGCTGACGATAAATGTAACCGTCTCAGAGAGAAAAGCGGCCAATGTGACGATCTGGCTTTAAGTCGTTTCGATAACAAATGACGAAAACGGACGGATTTCTCAGGTTTTTACTACATATGAACACTTTTCACATTCTCCCATGCAACGCGGCTGCTAGTCCTCCTTTCATGCAGAATCTTAAGGTCCTAGGTCATGTTCAAGCCACCAAAGACGGCTAAAAGTGAATAATCGATAACTAAAACTTGAATTGTACTACTTCTTACTGGCTATTACTTCAACTTAGAAGCTTCTTCTGTCTTCTACTATTGTGCTTTTAGTGTATCCGCATACCGCAGCACGCGACATAGCTTTGCAGACGATAAATGTAACCGTCTCAGAGAGAAAAGCGGCCAATGTGACGATCTGGCTTTAAGTCGATTCGATAACAAATGACGAAAATGGACAGATTTCTCAGGTTTTTACTACATATGAACACTTTTCACATTCTCCCATGCAACGCGGCTGCTAGTCCTCCTTTCATGCAAAATCTTAAGGTCCTAGGTCATGTCCAAGCCAACAAAGCCGGCTAAAAAGTGAATAATCGACAACTAAAACTTGAATTTTACTACTTCTTACTGGCTACTACTTCAACTTAGAAGCTTCTTCTGTGTTCTACTATGGTGCTTTTAGTGTTTCCGCATACCGCAGCACGCAACATGGCTTTGCAGACGATAAATGTAACCGTCTCAGAGAGAAAAGCGTCCAATGTGACGATCTGGCTGTAAGTCGATTCGATAACAAATGACGAAAAGGGACGGATTTCTCAGGTTTTTACTACATGTGAACACTTTTCACATTCTCCCGTGCAACGCGACTGCTAGTCCTCCTTTCATGCAAAATCTTAAGGTCCTAGGTCATGTCCAAGCCGCCAAAGCCGGCTAAAAGGTGAATAATCGATAACTAAAAGTTTAATTGTACTACTTCTTACTGGCTATTACTTCAACTTAGAAGTTTCTTCTGTGTTCTACTATGGTGCTTTTAGTGTCTCCGCTTACGGCAGCACGCGACATAGCTTTGCAGACGATAAATGTAACCGTCTCAGAGAGAAAAGCGGCCAATGTGACGATCTGGCTTTAAGTGCATTCGATAACAAAGACGAAACCGGACGGATTTCTCCGGTTTCTACTACATATGAATACTTTTCACATTCTCCCGTGCAACGCGACTGATAGTCCTCCTTTCATGCAAAATCTTAAGGTCCTAGGTCATGTCCAACCCACCAAAGCCGGCTAAAGAGTGAATAATCGACAACTAAAACTTGAATTGTACTACTTCTTACTGGCTATTACTTCAACTTAGAAGTTTCTTCTGTGTTCTAATATGGTGCATTTAGTGTCTCCGCATACCGCAGCACGCGACATTGCTTTGCAGACGATAAATGTAACCGTCTCAGAGAGAAAAGCGGCCAATGTGACGATCTGGCTTTAAGTCGATTCGATAACAAATGACGATAACGGACGGATTTCTCAGGTTTTTACTCCATATGAACACTTTTCACATTCTCCCGTGCAACGCGGCTGCTACTCCTCCTTTCATGCAAAATCTTAAGGTCCTAGGTCGTTTCCAAGCCACCAAAGCCGGCTAAAAAGTGAATAATCGATAATTAAATCTTGAATTGTACTACATCTTACTGGCTATTACTTCAACTTAGAAGCTTCTTCTGTGTTCTACTATGGTGCTTTTAGTGTTCCCGCATACCGCAGCACGCGACATAGCTTTGCAGACGATAAATGTAACCGTTTCAGAGAGAAGAGCGGCCAATGTGACGATCTGGCTTTAAATCGATTCGATAACAAATGACGAAAACGGACGGATTTCTCAGGTTTTTACTACATATGAACACTTTTCACATTCTCCCGTGCAACGCGGCTGCTATTCTTCCTTTCATGCAAAATCTTAAGGTCCTAAGTCATGTCCAAGCCACCAAAGCCGGCTAAAAAGTGATAAATCGACAACTAAAACTTCAATTGTACTACTCCTTACTGGCTATTACTTCAATTTAGAAGCTTCTTCTGTGTTCTAATATGGTGCTTTTAGTGCCTCCGCATACCGCAGCACGCGACATAGCTTTGCTGACGATAAATGTAACCGTCTCAGAGAGAAAAGCGGCCAATGTGACGATCTGGCTTTAAGTCGTTTCGATAACAAATGACGAAAACGGACGGATTTCTCAGGTTTTTACTACATATGAACACTTTTCACATTCTCCCATGCAACGCGGCTGCTAGTCCTCCTTTCATGCAGAATCTTAAGGTCCTAGGTCATGTTCAAGCCACCAAAGACGGCTAAAAAGTGAATAATCGATAACTAAAACTTGAATTGTACTACTTCTTACTGGCTATTACTTCAACTTAGTAGCTTCTTCTGTGTTCTACTATTGTGCTTTTAGTGTATCCGCATACCGCAGCACGCGACATAGCTTTGCAGACGATAAATGTAACCGTCTCAGAGAGAAAAGCGGCCAATGTGACGATCTCGCTTTAAGTCGATTCGATAACAAATGACGAAAATGGACGGATTTCTCAGGTTTTTAATACATATGAACACTTTTCACATTCTCCCATGCAACGCGGCTGCTAGTCCTCCTTTCATGCAAAATCTTAAGGTCCTAGGTCATGTCCAAGCCAACAAAGCCGGCTAAAAAGTGAATAATCGACAACTAAAACTTGAATTTTACTACTTCTTACTGGCTACTACTTCAACTTAGAAGCTTCTTCTGTGTTCTACTATGGTGCTTTTAGTGTTTCCGCATACCGCAGCACGCAACATGGCTTTGCAGACGATAAATGTAACCGTCTCAGAGAGAAAAGCGTCCAATGTGACGATCTGGCTGTAAGTCGATTCAATAACAAATGACGAAAAGGGACGGATTTCTCAGGTTTTTACTACATGTGAACACTTTTCACATTCTCCCGTGCAACGCGGCTGGTAGTCCTCCTTTCATGCAAAATCTTAAGGTCCTAGGTCATGTCCAAGCCACCAAAGCCAGCTAAAAGGTGAATAATCGATAACTAAAAGTTTAATTGTACTACTTCTTACTGGCTATTACTTCAACTTAGAAGTTTCTTCTGTGTTCTACTATGGTGCTTTTAGTGTCTCCGCTTACGGCAGCACGCGACATAGCTTTGCAGACGATAAATGTAACCGTCTCAGAGAGAAAAGCGGCCAATGTGACGATCTGGCTTTAAGTGCATTCGATAACAAATGACGATAACGGACGGATATCTCAGGTTTTTACTCCATATGAACACTTTTCACATTCTCCCATGCAACGCAGCTGCTAGTCCTCCTTTCATGCAGAATCTTAAGGTCCTAGGTCATGTTCAAGCCACCAAAGACGGCTAAAAAGTGAATAATCGATAACTAAAACTTGAATAGTACTACTTCTTACTGGCTATTACTTCAACTTAGAAGCTTCTTCTGTGTTCTACTATTGTGCTTTTAGTGTCTCCGCATACCGCAGCACGCGACATAGCTTTGCAGACGATAAATGTAACCGTCTCAGAGAGAAAAGCGGCCAATGTGACGATCTGGCTTTAAGTCGATTCGATAACAAATGACGAAAATGGACAGATTTCTCAGGTTTTTACTACATATGAACACTTTTCACATTCTCCCATGCAACGCGGCTGCTAGTCCTCCTTTCATGCAAAATCTTAAGGTCCTAGGTCATGTCCAAGCCACCAAAGCCGGCTAAAAGGTGAATAATCGATAACTAAAACTTGAATTGTACTACTTCTTACTGGCTATTGCTTCAACTTAGAAGCTTCTTCTGTATTCTACTATGGTGCTTTTAGTGTTTCCGCATACCGCAGCATGCGACATAGCTTTGCAGACGATAAATGTAACCGTCTCAGAGAGAAAAGCGGCCAATGTGACGATCTGGCTTTAAGTCCATTCGATTACAAATGACGAAAAGGGACGGATTTCTCAGGTTTTTACTACATGTGAACACTTTTCTTATTCTCCCGTGCAACGCGGTTGTTAGTCCTCCTTTCATGCAAAATCTTATTGTCCTAGGTCATGTCCAAGCCCCCAAAGCCGGCAAAAAAGTGATTAATCGACAACTAAAACTTAAATAGTACTACTTCTTTCTGGCTATTACTTCAATTTAGAAGCTTCTTCTGTGTTCTAATATGGTGCTTTTAGTGTCTCCGCATACCGCAGCACGCGACATAGCTTTGCAGACGATAAATGTAACCGTCTCAGAGAGAAAAGCGGCCAATGTGACGATCTGGCTTTAAGTCGATTCGATAACAAATGACGAAAACGGACGGAGTTCTCAGGTTTTTACTACATATAAACACTTTTCACATTCTCCCATGCAACGCGGCTGCTAGTCCTCCTTTCATGCAAAATCTTATGGTCCGAGGTCATGTCCAAGCCACCGAAGACGGCTAAAAAGTGAATAATCGATAACTAAAACTTGAATTGTACTACTTCTTACTGGCTATTACTTCAACTTAGAAGCTTCTTCTGTGTTCTACTATGGTGCTTTTAGTGTCTCCGCATACCGCAGCACGCGACATAGCTTTGCAGACGATAAATGTAACCGTCTCAGAGAGAAAAGCGGCCAATGTGACGATCTGGCTTTAAGTCGATTCGATAACAAATGACGAAAACGGACTGATTTCTCAGGTTTTTACTACATATGAACAATTTCACATTCTCCAGTGCAACGCGGCTGCTAGTCCTCCTTCCATGCTAAATCTTAAGGTCCTAGGTCATGTCAAAGCAACCAAAGCCGGCTAAAAAGTGAATAATCGACAACTAAAACTTGAATTGTACTACTTCTTACTGGCTATTACTTCAACTTAGAAACTCCTTCTGTGTCTACTATGGTGCTTTTAGTGTCTCCGCATACGGCAGCACGCGACATAGATTTGCAGACGATAAATGTAACCGTCTCAGGGAGAAAAGCGGCCAATGTGACGATCTGGCTTTAAGTCGATTCGATAAGAAATAACGAAAATGGACAGATTTCTCAGGTTTTTGCTACATATGAACACTTTCACATTCTCCCATGTAACGCGGCTGCAAGTCCTCCTTTCATGCAAAATCTTAAGGTACTAGGTCATGTCCAAGCCACCAAAGCCGGCTAACAGGTGAATAATCGATAACTTAAACTTGAATTGTACTACTTCTTACTGGCTATTGCTTCAACTGAGAATCTTCTTCTGTGTTCTACTATGGTGCTTTTAGTGTTTCCGCATACCGCAGCACGCGACATAGCTTTGCAGACGATAAATGTAACCGTCTCAGAGAGAAAAGCAGCCAATGTGACGATCTGGCTTTAAGTCGATTCGATAACAAATGACGAAAACGGACGCATTTCTCAGGTTTTTACTACATATGAACAATTTTCACATTCTCCCGTGCAACGCGGCTGCTAGTACTCCTTTCATGCAAAATCTTATGCTCCTAGGTCATATCATAGCCACCAAAGCCGGCTAAAAAGTGACAATCGACAAATAAAACTTGAATTGTACTACATCTTACTGGCTATTACTTCAACTTAAAAGCTTCTACTGTGTTCTACTTTGGTGCTTTTAGTGTCTCCGCATACGGCAGCACGCGACATAACTTTGCAGACGATAAATGTAACCGTCTCAGAGAGAAAAGCGGCCAATGTGACGATCTGGCTTTAAGTGCATTCGTTAACAAATGACGAAAACGGACGGATTTCTCAGGTTTTTAATCCATATGAACACTTTTCACATTCCCCCGTGCAACGCGGCTGCTAGTCCTCCTTTCATGCAAAATCTTAAGGTCCTAGGTCTTATCCAAGCCACCAAAGCCGGCTAAAAAGTGAATAATCGATAATTAAAACTTGAATTGTACTACATCTTACTGGCTATTACTTCAACTTAGAAGCTTCTTCTGTGTTCTACTATGGTGCTTTTAGTGATCCCGCATACCGCAGCACGCGACATAGCTTTGCAGACGATAAATGTAACCGTTTCAGAGAGAACGGCGGCCAATGTGACGATCTGGCTTTAAAT
The DNA here is from genome assembly GCF_023897955.1 of Schistocerca gregaria. Taxonomy (NCBI): domain Eukaryota; kingdom Metazoa; phylum Arthropoda; class Insecta; order Orthoptera; family Acrididae; genus Schistocerca; species Schistocerca gregaria. The sequence continues at coordinate 560,486 of NW_026061897.1, forward strand.
CGATTCGATAACAAATGACGAAAACGGACGGATTTCTCAGGTTTTTACTACATATGGTTACTTTTCACATTCTCCAGTGCAACGCGGCTGCTAGTCCTCCTTTCATGCAAAATCTTAAGGTCCTAGGTCATGTTCAAGCCATCAAAGACAGCTAAAAAGTGAATAATCGATAACTAAAACTTGCATTGTAATACTTCTTACTGGCTGTTACTTCAACTTAGAAGCTTCTTCTGTGTTCTATTATGGTGCTTTTAGTGTCTCCGCATACCGCAGCACGCGACATAGCTTTGCAGACGATAAATGTAACCGTCTCAGAGAGAAAAGCGGCCAATGTGACGATCTGGCTTTAAGTCGATTCGATAACAAATGACGAAAATAGACAGATTTCTCAGGTTTTTACTACATATGAACACTTTTCACATTCTCCCGTGCAACGCGGCTGCTAGTCCTCCTTTCATGCAAAATCATAAGGTCCTAGGTCATGTTCAAGCCACCAAAGACGGCTAAAAAGTGAATAATCGATAACTAAAACTTGAATTGTACTACTTCTTACTGGCTATTACTTCAATTTAGAAGCTTCTTCTGTGTTCTACTATTGTGGTTTTAGTGTCTCCGCATACCGCAGCACGCGACATAGCTTTGCAGACGATAAATGTAACCGTCTCAGAGAGAAAAGCGGCCAATTTGACGATCTGGCTTTAAGTCGTTTAGATAACAAATGACGAAAACGGACGGATTTCTCAGGTTTTTACTACATATGAACACTTTTCACATTCTCCCATGCAACGCGGCTGCTAGTCCTCCTTTCATGCAAAATCTTAATATCCAAGGTCAAATACAAGCCACCAAAGCCGGCTAAAAAGTGAATAATCGACAACTAAAACTTGAATTGTACTACTTCTTACTAACTATTACTTCAACTTAGAAGCTTCTTCTGTGTTCTACTATGTACCTTTTAGTGTCTCCGCATACCGCAGCACACGACATAGCTTTGCAGACGATAAATGTAACCGTCTCAGAGAGAAAAGCGGCCAATGTGACGATCTGGCTTTAAGTCGATTCGATAACAAATGACGAAAAGGGACGGATTTCTCAGGTTTTTACTACATATGAACACTTTTCACATTCTCCCGTGCAACGCGGCTGCTAGTCCTCCTTTCATGCAAAATCTTATGGTCCTAGGTCATGTCACTGCCACCAAAGCCGGCTACAAAGTGACAATCGACAACTAAAACTTGAATTGTACTACTTCTTACTGGCTATTACTTCAACTTAGAAGCTTCTTCTGTGTTCTAATATGGTGCTTTTAGTGTCTCCGCATACGGCAGCACGCGAAATAGCTTTGCAGATGATAAATTTAACCGTCTCAGAGAGAAAAGCGACCAATGTGACACCTGGCTTTAGGTCGATTCGATAACAAATGACGAAAACGGACGGATTCCTCAGGTTTTTACTACATATGAACACTTTTCACATTCTCCCATGCAACGCGGCTGCAAGTCCTACTTTCATTCTAAATCTTAAGGTTCCACCTCATGTCCAAGCCACCAAAGCCGGCTAAAAAAAGAATAATCAATAACTAAAACATGAATTGTACTACTTCTTACTGGCTATTACTTCAACTTAGAAGCTTCTTCTGTGTTCTACTATGGTGCTTTTAGTGTCTCCGCATATCGCAGCACGTGACATAGCTTTGCAGACGATAAATGTAACCGTCTCAGAGAGAAAAGCGGCCAATGTGACGATCTGGCTTTAAGTCGATTCGATAACAAATGACGAAAAGGGACGGATTTCTCAGGTTTTTACTACATATGAACACTTTTCACATTCTCCCGTGCAACGCGGCTGCTAGTCCTCCTTTCATGCAAAATCTTATGGTCCTAGGTCATGTCACTGCCACCAAAGCCGGCTACAAAGTGACAATCGACAACTAAAACTTGAATTGTACTACTTCTTACTGGCTATTACTTCAACTTAGAAGCTTCTTCTGTGTTCTAATATGGTGCTTTTAGTGTCTCCGCATACCGCAGCACGCGACATAGCTTTGCAGACGATAAATGTAACCGTCTCAGAGAGAAAAGCGGCCAATGTGACGATCTGGCTTTAGGTCGATTCGATAACAAATGACGAAAACGGACGGATTCCTCAGGTTTTTACTACATATGAACACTTTTCACATTCTCCCATGCAACGCGGCTGCAAGTCCTACTTTCATTCTAAATCTTAAGGTTCCACCTCATGTCCAAGCCACCAAAGCCGGCTAAAAAAAGAATAATCAATAACTAAAACATGAATTGTACTACTTCTTACTGGCTATTACTTCAACTTAGAAGCTTCTTCTGTGTTCTACTATGGTGCTTTTAGTGTTTCCGCATACCGCAGCACGTGACATAGCTTTGCAGACGATAAATGTAACTGTTTCATAGAGAAAAGCGGCCAATGTGACGATCTGGCTTTAAGTCGATTCGATAACAATTGACGAAAACGGACGGATTTCTCAGGTTTTTACTACATATGAACACTTTTCACATTCTCCCATGCAACGCAGCTGCTAGGTCTCCTTTCATGCAAAATCTTAAGGTCCTAGGTCATATCCAAGCCACCAAAGCCGGCTAAAAGGTGAATAATCGATAACTAAAACTTGAATTGTACTACTTCTTACTGGCTATTACTTCAACTTAGAAGCTTCTTCTGTGTTCTAATATGGTGCCTTTAGTGTCTCCGCATACGGCAGCACGCGAAATAGCTTTGCAGATGATAAATGTAACCGTCTCAGAGAGAAAATCGGCCAATGTGACACCTGGCTTTAAGTCGATTCGATAACAAAGACGAAAACGGACGGATTTCTCAGGTTTCTACTACATATGAAAACTTTTCACATTCTCCCGTGCAACGCGGCTGCTAGTCTTCCTTTCATGCAAAATCTTAAGGTCCTAGGTCATGTCCAAGCCACCAAAGCCGGCTAAAAAGTGATTAATCGACAACTAAAACTTAAATAGTACTACTTCTTACTGGCTATTACTTCAAATTAGAAGCTTCTTCTGTGTTCTACTATGGTGCTTTTAGTGTTTCGGCATACCGCAGCACGCGACATAGCTTTGCAGACGACAAATGTAACCGTTTCAGAGAGAAGAACGGCCAATGTGACGACCTGGCTTTAAGTCGATTCGATAACAAATGACGAAAACGGACGGATTTCTTAGGTTTTTACTACATATGAAAACTATTCACATTCTCCCGTGCAACGCGGCTGCTAGTCCTCCTTTCATGCAAAATCTTAAGCTTCCACCTAATGTCAAAGCCACCAAAGCCGGCTAAAAAGTGAATAATCGACAACTAAAACTTGAATTGTACTACTTCTTACTGGCTGTTACTTCAAATTAGAAGCTTCTTCTGTGTGCTACTATGGTGCTTTTAGTGTTTCGGCATACCGCAGCACGCGACATAGCTTTGCAGACGACAAATGTAACCGTTTCAGAGAGAAGAACGGCCAATGTGACGATCTGGCTTTAGTCGATTCGATAACAAATGACGAATACGGACGGATTTTCCAGGTTTTTACTACATATGAACACTTTTCACATTCTGCCGTGGAACGCGGCTGCTAGGTCTCCTTTCATGCAAAATCTTAAGGTCCTAGGTCATGTCCAAGCCACCAATGCAGGCTAAAAAGTGAATAATCGACAACTAAAACTTGAATTGTACTACATCTTACTGGCTATTACTTCAACTTAGAAGCTTCTTCTGTGTTCTACTATGGTGCTTTTAGTGTCTCCGCATACCGCAGCACGCGACATAGCTTTGCAGACGATAAATGTAACCGTTTCAGATAGAAGAGCGGCCAATGTGACGATCTGGCTTTAAGTCGATTCGATAACAAATGACGAAAACGGACGGATTTCTCAGGTTTTTACTACATATGAACACTTTTCACATTCTCGCGTGCAACGCGGCTGCTACTCCTCCTTTCATGCAAAATATTAACGTTCCACCTAATGTCGAAGCCACCAAAGCCGGCTAAAAAGTGAATAATCGACAACTATAACTTGAATTGTACTACTTCTTACTCTCTATTACTTCAACTTACAAGCTTTTTCTGTGTTCTACTATGGTGCTTTTAGTGTTTTCGCATACTGCGGCACGCGACATAACTTTGCAGACGATAAATGTAACTCTTTCAGAGAGAAGAACGGCCAATGTGACGATCTGGCTTTAAGTCGATTCGATAACAAATGACGAAAACGGACGGATTTCTCAGGTTTTTACTACATATGAACACTTTTCACATTCTCCCATGCAACGCGGCTGCTAGGTCTCCTTTCATGCAAAATCTTAAGGTCCTAGGTCATGTCCAAGCCACCAAAGCAGGCTAAAAAGTGAATAATCGACAACTAAAACTTGAATTGTACTACATCTTACTGGCTATTACTTCAACTTAGAAGCTTCTTCTGTGTTCTACTATGGTGCTTTTAGTGTCTCCGCATACCGCAGCACGCGACATAGCTTTGCAGACGATAAATGTAACCGTTTCAGACAGAAGAGCGGCCAATGTGACGATCTGGCTTTAAGTCGATTCGATAACAAATGACGAAGACGGACGGATTTCTCAGGTTTTTACTACATATGAACACTTTTCACATTCTCGCGTGCAACGAGGCTGCTACTCCTCCTTTCATGCAAAATATTAAGGTTCCAACTAATGTCGAAGCCACCAAAGCCGGCTAAAAAGTGAATAATCGACAACTAAAACTTGAATTGTACTACTTCTTACTCTCTATTACTTCAACTTACAAGCTTCTTCTGTGTTCTAATATGGTGCTTTTAGTGTTTCCGCATACTGCGGCACGCGACATAACTTTGCAGACGATAAATGTGACTCTTTCAGAGAGAAGAACGGCCAATGTGACGATCTGGCTTGAAGTCGATTCGATAACAAATGACGAAAACGGACGGATTTCTCAGGTTTTTCTACATATGAACACTTTTCACATTCTCCCGTGCAACGCGGCTGCAAGTCCTCCTTTCATGTAAAATCTTAAGATCCTAGGTCATGTCCAAGCCACCAAAGCCGGCTAAAAAGTGAATAATCGACAACTAAAACTTGAATTGTACTACTTATTACTGGCTATTACTTCAACTTAGAAGCTTCTTTTGTGTTCTACTATGGTGCTTTTAGTGTTTCCGCTTACCGCAGCACGCGACATAGCTTTGCAGACGATATATGTAACCGTTTCAGAGAGAAGAGCGGCCAATGTGACGATCTGGCTTTAAGTCGATTCGATAACAAATGACGAAAACGGACGGATTTCTCAGTTTCTTACTACATATGAACACTTTTCACATTCTCCCGTGAAACGCGGCTGCTAGTCCTCCTTTCATGCAAAATCTTAAGGTTCTAGGTCATGTCCAAGCCACCAAAGCCGGCTAAAAAGTGAATAATCGACAACTAAAACTTGAATGGTACTACTTCTTACTGGCTATTACTTCAACTTAGAAGCTTCTTCTGTGTTCTACTATGGTGCTTTTAGTGTTTCCGCATACGGCAGCACGCATCATAGCCTTGCAGACGATACATGCAAACGTCTCAGAGAGAAAAGCGGCCAATGTGACGATCTGGCTTTAAGTCGATTCGATAACAAATGACGAAAACGGACGGATTTCTCAGGTTCTTACTACATATGAACACTTTCCACATTCTCCCGTGCAACGCGGCTGCTAGTCCTTCTTTCATGCAAAATCTTAAGGTTCCACCTCATGTCCAAGCCACCAAAGCCGGCTAAAAAGTGAATAATCAATAACTAAACATGAATTGTACTACTTCTGACTGGCTATTACTTCAACTTAGAAGCTTCTTCTGTGTTCTACTATGGTGCTTTTAGTGTCTCCGCATATCGCAGCACGTGACATAGCTTTGCAGACGATAAATGTAACTGTTTCAGAGAGAAGAACGGCCAATGTGACGATCTGGCTTTAAGTCGATTCGATAACAAATGACGAAAACGGACGGATTTCTCAGGTTTTTTACTACATATGAACACTTTTCACATTCTCCCGTGCAACGTGGCTGCTAGTCCTCCTTTCATGCAAAATCGTAAGGTCCTAGGTCATGTTCAAGCCACCAAGCCGGCAAAAAAGTGAATATTCGACAACTAAAACATGAATTGTACTACTTCTTACTGGCTATTACTTCAACTTAGAAGCTTCTTCTGTGTTCTACTATGGTGCTTTTAGTGTCTCCGCACACCGCAGCACGCGACATAGCTTTGCAGACGATAAATGTAACCGTCTCAGAGAGAAAAGCGGCCAATGTGACGATCTGGCTTTAAGTCGATTCGATAACAAATGACGAAAACGGACGGATTTCTCAGGTTTTTACTACATATGAACAGTTTTCACATTCTCCCATGCAACGCGGCTGCTAGTCCTCCTTTCATGCAAAATCTTAACGTACTAGGTCATGTCCAAGCCACCAAAGAAGGCTAAAAAGTGAATAATCGATAACTAAAACTTGAATTGTACTACTTCTTACTGCCTATTACTTCAACATAGCAGCTTCTTCTGTGTTCTACTATGGTGCTTTTAGTGTCTCCGCATACCGCAGCACACGACATAGCTTTGCAGACGATAAATGTAACCGTCTCACAGTGAAAAGCGGCCAATGTGACGATCTGGCTTTAAGTCGACTCGATAACAAATGACGAAAACTGACGGATTTCTCAGGTTTTTACTACATATGAACACTTTTCACATTCTCGCGTGCAACGCGGCTGCTAGTCCTCCTTTCATGCAAAATCTTAAGCTTCCACCTAATGTCAAAGCCACCAAAGCCGGCTAAAAAGTGAATAATCGACAACTAAAACTTGAATTGTACTACTTCTTACTGGCTATTACTTCAACATAGAAGCTTCTTCTGTGTTCTACTATGGTGCTTTTAGTGTTTTCGCATACGGCAGGACGCGAAATAGCTTTGCAGATGATAAATGTAACCGTCTCAGAGAGAAAAGCGGCCAATGTGACCACCTGGCTTTAAGTCGATTCGATAACAAAGACGAAAACGGACGGATTTCTCAGGTTTCTACTACATATGAAAACTTTTCACATTCTCCCGTGCAACGCGGCTGCTAGTCTCCCTGTCATGCAAAATCTTAAGGTTCTAGATCATGTCCAAGCCACCAAAGCCGGCTAAAAAGTGAATAATCGACAACTAAAACTTGAATGGTACTACTTCTTACTGGCTATTACTTCAACTTAGAAGCTTCTTCTGTGTTCTACTATGGTGCTTTTAGTGTTTCCGCATACCGCAGCACGCATCATAGCCTTGCAGACGATACATGTAAAGGTCTCAGAGAGAAAAGCGGCCAATGTGACGATCTGGCTTTAAGTCGATTCGATAACAAATGACGAAAACGGACGGATTTCTCAGGTTTTTACTACATATGAACACTTTTCACATTCTCCCGTGCAACGCGGCTGCTAGTCCTACTTTCATGCAAAATCTTAAGGTTCCACCTCATGTCCAAGCCACCAAAGCCGGCTAAAAAGTGAATAATCAATAACTAAAACATGAATTGTACTACTTCTTACTGGCTATTACTTCAACTTAGAAGCTTCTTCTGTGTTCTACTATGGTGCTTTTAGTGTCTCCGCATATCGCAGCACGTGACATAGCTTTGCAGACAATAAATGTAACTGTTTCAGAGAGAAAAGCGGCCAATGTGACGATCTGGCTTTAAGTCGATTCGATAACAAATGACGAAAACCGACGGATTTCTAATTTTTTTACTACATATGAACACATTTCACATTCTCCCGTGCAACGCGGCTGCAAGTACTCCTTTCATACAAAATCGTAAGGTCCTAGGTCATGTCCAAGCCACCAAAGCCGGCTAAAAAGTGTATATTCGACAACTAAAACTTGAATTGTACTACTTCTTACTGGCTATTACTTCAAATTAGAAGCTTCTTCTGTGTTCTACTATGGAGCTTTTAGTGTTTCGGCATACCGCAGCACGCGACATAGCTTTGCAGACGACAAATGTAACCGTTTCAGAGAGAAGAACGGCCAATGTGACGATCTGGCTTTAAGTCGATTCGATAACAAATGACGAAAACGGACGGATTTCTCAGGTTTTTTACTACATATGAACACTTTTCACATTCTCCCGTGCAACGTGGCTGCTAGTCCTCCTTTCATGCAAAATCGTAAGGTCCTAGGTCATGTCCAAGCCATTAAAGCCGGCAAAAAAGTGAATATTCGACAACTAAAACATGAATTGTACTACTTCTTACTGGCTATTACTTCAACTTAGAAGCTTCTTCTGTGTTCTACTATGGTGCTTTTAGTGTCTCGGCACACCGCAGCACGCGACATAGCTTTGCAGACGATAAATGTAACCGTCTCAGAGAGAAAAGCGGCCAATGTGACGATCTGGCTTTAAGTCGACTCGATAACAAATGACGAAATCTGACGGATTTCTCAGGTTTTTACTACATATGAACACTTTTCACATTCTCGCGTGCAACGCGGCTGCTAGTCCTCCTTTCATGCAATATCTTAAGCTTCCACTTAATGTCAAAGCCACCAAAGCCGGCTAAAAAGTGAATAATCGACAACAAAAACTTGAATTGTACTACTTCTTACTGGCTATTACTTCAAATTAGAAGCTTCTTCTGTGTTCTACTATGGTGCTTTTAGTGTTTCGGCATACCGCAGCACGCGACATAGCTTTGCAGACGACAAATGTAACCGTTTCAGAGAGAAGAACGGCCAATGTGACGATCTGGCTTTAAGTCGATTCGATAACAAATGACGAATACGGACGGATTTTTCAGGTTTTTACTACATATGAAAACTTTTCACATTCTCCCGTGGAACGCGGCTGCTAGTCCTCCTTTCATGCATAATCTTAAGGTACTAGGTCATGTCCAAGCCACCAAAGCCGGCTGAAATGTGAATAATCGACAACTAAAACTTGAATTGTACTACTTCTTACTGGCTATTACTTCAACATAGAAGCTTCTTCTGTGTTCTACTATGGTGCTTTTAGTGTTTCCGCATACCGCAGCACGCGACATAGCTTTGCAGACGATATATGTAACCGTTTCAGAGAGAAGAGCGGCCAATGTGACGATCTGGCTTTAAGTCGATTCTATAACAAATGACGAAAACGGACGGATTTCTCAGGTTCTTACTACATATGAACACTTTTCACATTCTCCCGTACAACGCGGCTGCTAGTCCTCCTTTCAAGCAAAATCTTAAGGTCCTAGGTCATGTCCAAGCCACCAAAGCCGGCAAAAAAGTGAATATTCGACAACTAAAACATGAATTGTATTACATCTTACTGGCTATTACTTCAACTTAGAAGCTTCTTCTGTGTTCTACTATGGTGCTTTTAGTGTCTCCGCACACCGCAGCACGCGACATAGCTTTGCAGACGATAAATGTAACCGTCTCAGAGAGAAAAGCGGCCAATGTGACGATCTGGCTTTAAGTCGATTCGATAAAAAATGACGAAAACGGACGGATTTCTCAGGTTTTTACTACATATGAACACTTTTCACATTCTCCCATGCAACGCGGCTGCTAGTCCTCCTTTCATGCAAAATCTTAACGTCATAGGTCATGTCCAAGCCGGCAAAGCCGGCTAAAAAGTGAATAATCGATAACTAAAACTTGAATTGTACTACTTCTTACTGGCTATTACTTCAACTTAGAAGCTTCTTCTGTGTTTTACTATGGTGCTTTTAGTGTCTCCGCATACCGCAGCACGCGACATAGCTTTGCAGACGATAAATGTAACCGTCTCAGAGAGAAAAGCGGCCAATGTGACGATCTGGCTTTAAGTCGACTCGATAACAAATGACGAAAACTGACGGATTTCTCAGGTTTTTACTACATATGAACACTTTTCACATTCTCGCGTGCAACGCGGCTGCTAGTCCTCCTTTCATGCAAAATTTTAAGCTTCCACCTAATGTCAAAGCCACCAAAGCCGACTAAAAAGTGAATAATCGACAACAAAAACTTGAATTGTACTACTTCTTACTGGATATTACTTCAAATTAGAAGCTTCTTCTGTGTTCTACTATGGTGCTTTTAGTGTTTCGGCATACCGCAGCACGCGACATTGCTTTGCAGACGACAAATGTAACCGTTTCAGAGAGAAGAACTGCCAATGTGACGATCTGGCTTTAAGTCGATTCGATAACAAATGACGAATACGGACGGGTTTTTTCAGGTTTTTACTACATATGAACACTTTTCACATTCTCCCGTGGAACGCGGCTGCTAGTCCTCCTTTCATGCATAATCTTAAGGTACTAGGTCATGTCCAAGCCACCAAAGCCGGCTAAAATGTGAATAATCGACAACTAAAACTTGAATTGTACTACTTCTTACTGGCTATTACTTCAACATAGAAGCTTCTTCTGTGTTCTACTATGGTGCTTTTAGTGTTTTCGCATACGGCAGCACGCGAAATAGCTTTGCAGATGATAAATGTAACCGTCTCAGAGAGAAAAGCGGCCAATGTGACCACCTGGCTTTAAGTCGATTCGATAACAAAGACGAAAACGGACAGATTTCTCAGGTTTCTACTACATATGAAAACTTTTCACATTCTCCCGTGCAACGCGGCTGCTAGTCTCCCTGTCATGCAAAATCTTAAGGTCCTAGGTCATGTCCAAGCCACCAAAGCCGGCTAAAAAGTGATTAATCGACAACTAAAACTTAAATAGTACTACTTCTTACTGGCTTTACTTCAATTTAGAAGCTTCTTCTGTGTTCTACTATGGTGCTTTTAGTGTTTCCGCATACCGCAGCACGCGACATAGCTTTGCAGACGATATATGTAACCGTTTCAGAGAGAAGAGCGGCCAATGTGACGATCTGGCTTTAAGTCGATTCGATAACAAATGACGAAAACGGACGGATTTCTCAGGTTCTTACTACATATGAACACTTTTCACAATCTCCCGTGCAACGCGGCTGCTAGTCCTCCTTTCATGCAAAATCTTAAGGTTCCACCTCATGTCCAAGCCACCAAAGCCGGCTAAAAAGTGAATAATCAATAACTAAAACATGAATTGTACTACTTCTTACTGGCTATTACTTCAACTTAGAAGCTTCTTCTGTGTTCTACTATGGTGCTTTTAGTGTCTCCGCATATCGCAGCACGTGACATAGCTTTGCAGACGATAAATGTAACTGTTTCAGAGAGAAAAGCGGCCAATGTGACGATCTGGCTTTAAGTCGATTCGATAACAAATGACGAAAACGGACGGATTTCTCATTTTTTTACTACATGTGAACTCATTTCACATTCTCCCGTGCAACGCGGCTGCAAGTACTCCTTTCATGCAAAATCTTAAGGTCCTAGGCCATGTCCAAGCCACCAAAGCCGGCTAAAAAGTGAATATTCGACAACTAAAACTTGAATTGTACTACTTCTTACTGGCTATTACTTCAAATTAGAAGCTTCTTCTGTGTTCTACTATGGTGCTTTTAGTGTTTCGGCATACCGCAGCACGCGACATAGCTTTGCAGACGACAAATGTAACCGTTTCAGAGAGAAGAACTGCCAATGTGACGATCTGGCTTTAAGTCGATTCAATAACAAATGACGAAAACGGACGGATTTCTCAGGTTTTTTACTACATATGAACACTTTTCACATTCTCCCGTGCAACGTGGCTGCTAGTCCTCCTTTCATGCATAATCTTAAGGTACTAGGTCATGTCCAAGCCACCAAAGCCGGCTAAAATGTGAATAATCGACAACTAAAACTTGAATTGTACTACTTCTTACTGGCTATTACTTCAACATAGAAGCTTCTTCTGTGTTCTACTATGGTGCTTTTAGTGTTTTCGCATACGGCAGCACGCGAAATAGCTTTGCAGATGCTAAATGTAACCGTCTCAGAGAGAAAAGCGGCCAATGTGAACACCTGGCTTTAAGTCGATTCGATAACAAAGACGAAAACGGACAGATTTCTCAGGTTTCTACTACATATGAAAACTTTTCACATTCTCCCGTGCAACGCGGCTGCTAGTCTCCCTGTCAACAAAATCTTAAGGTCCTAGGTCATGTCCAAGCCACCAAAGAAGGCTAAAATGTGATTAATCGACAACTAAAACTTAAATAGTACTACTTCTTACTGGCTTTACTTCAATTTAGAAGCTTCTTCTGTGTTCTAATATGGTGCTTTTAGTGTCTCCGCATACCGCAGCACGCGACATAGCTTTGCAGACGACAAATGTAACCGTTTCAGAGAGAAGAGCGGCCAATGTGACGATCTGGCTTTAAGTCGATTCGATAACAAATGACGAAAACGGACGGATTTCTCAGGTTCTTACTACATATGAACACTTTTCACATTCTCCCGTGCAACGCGGCTGCTAGTCCTACTTTCATGCAAAATCTTAAGGTTCCACCTCATGTCCAAGCCACCAAAGCTGGCTAAAAAGTGAATAATCAATAACTAAAACATTAATTGTACTACTTCTTACTGGCTATTACTTCAACTTAGAAGCTTCTTCTGTGTTCTACTATGGTGCTTTTAGTGTCTCCGCATATCGCAGCACGTGACATAGCTTTGCAGACGATAAATGTAATTGTTTCAGAGAGAAAAGCGGCCAATGTGACGATCTGGCTTTAAGTCGATTCAATAACAAATGACGAAAACGGACGGATTTCTCAGGTTTTTTACTACATATGAACACTTTTCACATTCTCCCGTGCAACGTGGCTGCTAGTCCTCCTTTCATGCATAATCTTAAGGTACTAGGTCATGTCCAAGCCACCAAAGCCGGCTAAAATGTGAATAATCGACAACTAAAACTTGAATTGTACTACTTCTTACTGGCTATTACTTCAACATAGAAGCTTCTTCTGTGTTCTACTATGGTGCTTTTAGTGTTTCCGCATACCGCAGCACGCGACATAGCTTTGCAGACGATATATGTAACCGTTTCAGAGAGAAGAGCGGCCAATGTGACGATCTGGCTTTAAGTCGATTCTATAACAAATGACGAAAACGGACGGATTTCTCAGGTTCTTACTACATATGAACACTTTTCACATTCTCCCGTGCAACGCGGCTGCTAGTCCTCCTTTCAAGCAAAATCTTATGGTCCTACGTCATGTCCAAGCCACCAAAGCCGGCAAAATAGTGAATAATCGACAACTAAAACTTGAATTGTACTACATCTTACTGGCTATTACTTCAACTTAGAGGCTTCTTTTGTGTTCTACTATGGTGCTTTTAGTGTTTCCGCTTACCGCAGCACGCGACATAGCTTTGCAGACGATATATGTAACCGTTTCAGAGAGAAGGGCGGCCAATGTGACGATCTGGCTTTAAGTCGATTCGATAACAAATGACGAAAACGGTCGGATTTCTCAGGTTCTTACTACATATGAACACTTTTCACATTCTCCCGTACAACGCGGCTGCTAGTCCTCCTTTTAAGCAAAATCTTAAGGTCCTAGGTCATGTCCAAGCCACCAAAGCCGGCAAAAAAGTGAATATTCGACAACTAAAACATGAATTGTATTACATCTTACTGGCTATTACTTCAACTTAGAAGCTTCTTCTGTGTTCTACTATGGTGCTTTTAGTGTCTCCGCACACCGCAGCACGCGACATAGCTTTGCAGACGATAAATGTAACCGTCTCAGAGAGAAAAGCGGCCAATGTGACGATCTGGCTTTAAGTCGATTCGATAAAAAATGACGAAAACGGACGGATTTCTCAGGTTTTTACTACATATGAACACTTTTCACATTCTCCCATGCAACGCGGCTGCTAGTCCTCCTTTCATGCAAAATCTTAACGTCCTAGGTCATGTCCAAGCCGGCAAAGCCGGCTAAAAAGTGAATAATCGATAACTAAAACTTGAATTGTACTACTTCTTACTGGCTATTACTTCAACTTAGAAGCTTCTTCTGTGTTCTACTATGGTGCTTTTAGTGTTTTCGCATACGGCAGCACGCGAAATAGCTTTGCAGATGATAAATGTAACCGTCTCAGAGAGAAAAGCGGCCAATGTGACCACCTGGCTTTAAGTCGATTCGATAACAAAGACGAAAACGGACAGATTTCTCAGGTTTCTACTACATATGAAAACTTTTCACATTCTCCCGTGCAACGCGGCTGCTAGTCTCCCTGTCATGCAAAATCTTAAGGTCCTAGGTCATGTCCAAGCCACCAAAGCCGGCTAAAAAGTGATTAATCGACAACTAAAACTTAAATAGTACTACTTCTTACTGGCTTTACTTCAATTTAGAAGCTTCTTCTGTGTTCTAATATGGTGCTTTTAGTGTCTCCGCATACCGCAGCACGCGACATAGCTTTGCAGATGATAAATGTAACCGTCTCAGAGAGAAAAGCGGCCAATGTGACGATCAGGCTTTAAGTCGATTCGATAACAAATGACGAAAGCGGACGGATTTCTCAGGTTTTTACTACATATGAACACTTTTCACATTCTCGCGGGCAACGCGGCTGCTACTCCTCCTTTCATGCAAAATCTTAAGGTCCTAGGTCATGCCCAAGCCACCAAAGCCGGCTAAAAAGTAAATAATCGACAACTAAAACTTGAATTGTACTACTTCTTACTGGCTATTACTTCAACATAGAAGCTTCTTCTGTGTTCTACTATGGTGCTTTTAGTGTTTCCGGATACCGCAGCACGCGACATAGCTTTGCAGACGATATATGTAACCGTTTCAGAGAGAAGAGCGGCCAATGTGACGATCTGGCTTTAAGTCGATTCGATAACAAATGACGAAAACGGACGGATTTCTCAGGTTCTTACTACATATGAACACTTTTCACATTCTCCCGTGCAACGCGGCTGCTAGTCCTACTTTCATGCAAAATCTTAAGGTTCCACCTCATGTCCAAGCCACCAAAGCTGGCTAAAAAGTGAATAATCAATAACTAAAACATTAATTGTACTACTTCTTACTGGCTATTACTTCAACTTAGAAGCTTCTTCTGTGTTCTACTATGGTGCTTTTAGTGTCTCCGCATATCGCAGCACGTGACATAGCTTTGCAGACGATAAATGTAACTGTTTCAGAGAGAAAAGCGGCCAATGTGTCGATCTGGCTTTAAGTCGATTCGATAACAAATGACGAAAACGGACGGATTTCTCATTTTTTTACTACATATGAACACATTTCACATTCTCCCGTGCAACGCGGCTGCAAGTACTCCTTTCATGCAAAATCTTAAGGTCCTAGGTCATGTCCAAGCCACCAAAGCCGGCTAAAAAGTGAATATTCGACAACTAAAACTTGAATTGTACTACTTCTTACTGGCTATTACTTCAAATTAGAAGCTTCTTCTGTGTTCTACTATGGTGCTTTTAGTGTTTCGGCATACCGCAGCACGCGACATTGCTTTGCAGACGACAAATGTAACCGTTTCAGAGAGAAGAACTGCCAATGTGACGATCTGGCTTTAAGTCGATTCGATAACAAATGACGAATACGGACGGGTTTTTTCAGGTTTTTACTACATATGAACACTTTTCAGATTCTCCCGTGGAACGCGGCTGCTAGTCCTCCTTTCATGCATAATCTTAAGGTACTAGGTCATGTCCAAGCCACCAAAGCCGGCTAAAATGTGAATAATCGACAACTAAAACTTGAATTGTACTACTCCTTACTGGCTATTACTTCAACATAGAAGCTTCTTCTGTGTTCTACTATGGTGCTTTTAGTGTTTTCGCATACGGCAGCACGCGAAATAGCTTTGCAGATGATAAATGTAACCGTCTCAGAGAGAAAAGCGGCCAATGTGACCACCTGGCTTTAAGTCGATTCGATAACAAAGACGAAAACGGACAGATTTCTCAGGTTTCTACAACATATGAAAACTTTTCACATTCTCCCGTGCAACGCGGCTGCTAGTCTCCCTGTCATGCAAAATCTTAAGGTCCTAGGTCATGTCCAAGCCACCAAAGCCGGCTAAAAAGTGATTAATCGACAACTAAAACTTAAATAGTACTACTTCTTATTGGCTTTACTTCAATTTAGAAGCTTCTTCTGTGTTCTAATATGGTGCTTTTAGTGTCTCCGCATACCGCAGCACGCGACATAGCTTTGCAGACGATAAATGTAACCGTCTCAGAGAGAAAAGCGGCCAATGTGACGATCAGGCTTTAACTCGATTCGATAACAAATGACGAAAGCGGACGGATTTCTCAGGTTTTTACTACATATGAACACTTTTCACATTCTCGCGGGCAACGCGGCTGCTACTCCTCCTTTCATGCAAAATCTTAAGGTCCTAGGTCATGCCCAAGCCACCAAAGCCGGCTAAAAGTGAATATTCGACAACTAAAACTTGAATTGTACTACTTCTTACTGGCTATTACTTCAACTTAGAAGCTTCTTCTGTGTTTTACTATGGTGCTTTTAGTGTCTCCGCATACCTCAGCACGCGACATAGCTTTGCAGACGATAATTGTAACCGTCTCAGAAAGAAATGCGGCCAATGTGACGATCTGTCTTTAAGTCGATTCGATAAAAAATGACGAAAGCGGACGGATTTCCCAGGTTTTTACTACATATGAACACTTTTCACATTCTCGCGTGCAACGCGGCTGCTACTCCTCCTTTCATGCAAAATATTAAGGTTCCACCTAATGTCAAAGCCACCAAAGCCGGCTAAATAGTGTATAATCGACAACTAAAACTTGAATTGTACTACTTCTTACTGGCTATTACTTCAACATAGAAGTTTCTTTTGTGTTCTACTATGGTGCTTTTAGTGTTTCCGCATACCGCAGCACGCGACATAGCTTTGCAGACGATATATGTAACCGTTTCAGAGAGAAAAGCGGCCAATGTGACGATCTGGCTTTAAGTCGATTCGATAACAAATGACGAAAACGGACGCATTTCTCAGGTTTTTACTACATATGAACACTTTTCACATTCTCGCGGGCAACGCGGCTGCTACTCCTCCTTTCATGCAAAATCTTAAGGTCCTAGGTCATGTCCAAGCCACCAAAGCAGGCTAAAAAGTGAATAATCGACAACTAAAACTTGAATTGTACTACTTCTTACTGGCTATTACTTCAACATAGAAGCTTCTTCTGTGTTCTACTGTGGTGCTTTTAGTGTTTCGGTATACTGCAGCAGGCGACATAGCTTTGCAGACGATAAATGTAACCGTTTCAGAGAGAAGAACGGCCAATGTGACGATCTGGCTTTAAGTCGATTCGATAACAAATGACGAAAACGGACGGATTTATCAGGTTTTTACTACATGTGAACACTTTTCACATTCTCCCGTGCAACGCGGCTGCTAGTCCTCCTTTCATGCAAAATCTTAAGGTCCTAGGTCATGTCCAAGCCACCAAAGCAGGCTTAAAAGTGAATAATCGACAACTAAAACTTCAATTGTACTACTTCTTACTGGCTATTACTTCAACATAGAAGCTTCTTCTGTGTTCTACTATGGTGCTTTTAGTGTTTTCGCATACGGCAGCACGCGAAATAGCTTTGCAGATGATAAATGTAACCGTCTCAGAGAGAAAAGCGGCCAATGTGACCACCTGGCTTTAAGTCGATTCGATAACAAAGACGAAAACGGACAGATTTCTCAGGTTTCTACTACATATGAAAACTTTTCACATTCTCCCGTGCAACGCGGCTGCTAGTCTCCCTGTCATGCAAAATCGTAAGGTCCTAGGTCATGTCCAAGCCACCAAAGCCGGCTAAAAAGTGATTAATCGACAACTAAAACTTAAATAGTACTACTTCTTACTGGCTTTACTTCAATTTAGAAGCTTCTTCTGTGTTCTAATATGGTGCTTTTAGTGTCTCCGCATACCGCAGCACGCGACATAGCTTTGCAGACGATAAATGTAACCGTCTCAGAGAGAAAAGCGGCCAATGTGACGATCAGGCTTTAAGTCGATTCGATAACAAATGACGAAAGCGGACGGATTTCTCAGGTTTTTACTACATATGAACACTTTTCACATTCTCGCGGGCAACGCGGCTGCTACTCCTCCTTTCATGCAAAATCTTAAGGTCCTAGGTCATGACCAAGCCACCAAAGCCGGCTAAAAAGTAAATAATCGACAACTAAAACTTGAATTGTACTACTTCTTACTGGCTATTACTTCAACATAGAAGCTTCTTCTGTGTTCTACTATGGTGCTTTTAGTGTTTCCGCATACCGCAGCACGTGACATAGCTTTGCAGACGATATATGTAACCGTTTCAGAGAGAAGAGCGGCCAATGTGACGATCTGGCTTTAAGTCGATTCGATAACAAATGACGAAAACGGACGGATTTCTCAGGTTCTTACTACATATGAACACTTTTCACATTCTCCCGTGCAACGCGGCTGCTAGTCCTACTTTCATGCAAAATCTTAAGGTTCCACCTCATGTCCAAGCCACCAAAGCCGGCTAAAAAGTGAATAATCAATAACTAAAACATGAATTGTACTACTTCTTACTGGCTATTACTTCAACTTAGAAGCTTCTTCTGTGTTCTACTATGGTGCTTTTAGTGTCTCCGCATATCGCAGCACGTGACATAGCTTTGCAGACGATAAATGTAACTGTTTCAGAGAGAAAAGCGGCCAATGTGACGATCTGGCTTTAAGGCGATTCGATAACAAATGACGAAAACGGACGGATTTCTCATTTTTTTACTACATATGAACACATTTCACATTCTCCCGTGCAACGCGGCTGCAAGTACTCCTTTCATGCAAAATCGTAAGGTCCTAGGTCATGTCCAAGCCACCAAAGCCGGCTAAAAAGTGAATATTTGACAACTAAAACTTGAATTGTACTACTTCTTACTGGCTATTACTTCAACTTAGAAGCTTCTTCTGTGTTCTACTATGGTGCTTTTAGTGTCTCCGCACACCGCAGCACGCGACATAGCTTTGCAGACGATAAATGTAACCGTCTCAGAGAGAAAAGCGGCCAATGTGACGATCTGGCTTTAAGTCGATTCGATTACAAATGACGAAAACGGACGGATTTCTCAGGTTTTTACTACATATGAACACTTTTCACATTCTCCCATGCAACGCGGCTGCTAGTCCTCCTTTCGTGCAAAATCTTAAGCTTCCACCTAATGTCAAAGCCACCAAAGCCGGCTAAAAAGTGAATAATCGACAACTAAAACTTGAATTGTAATACTTCTTACTGGCTATTACTTCAAATTAGAAGCTTCTTCTGTGTTCCACTATGGTGCTCTTAGTGTTTCGGCATACCGCAGCACTCGACATAGCTTTGCAGACGACAAATGTAACCGTTTCAGAGAGAAATACGGCCAATGTGACGATCTGGCTTTAAGTCGATTCGATAACAAATGACGAATACGGACGGATTTTTCAGGTTTTTACTACATATGAACACTTTTCACATTCTCCCGTGGAACGCGGCTGCTAGTCCTCCTTTCATGCAAAATCTTAAGGTACTAGGTCATGTCCAAGCCACCAAAGCCGGCTAAAATGTGAATAATCGGCAACTAAAACTTAAATTGTACTACTTCTTACTGGCTATTACTTCAACTTAGAAGCTTCTTCTGTGTTTTACTATGGTGCTTTTAGTGTCTCCGCATACCTCAGCACGCGACATAGCTTTGCAGACGATAATTGTAACCGTCTCAGAAAGAAAAGCGGCCAATGTGACGATCTGTCTTTAAGTCGATTCGATAAAAAATGACGAAAGCGGACGGATTTCCCAGGTTTTTACTACATATGAACACTTTTCACATTCTCGCGTGCAACGCGGCTGCTACTCCTCCTTTCATGCAAAATATTAAGGTTCCACCTAATGTCAAAGCCACCAAAGCCGGCTAAATAGTGTATAATCGACAACTAAAACTTGAATTGTACTACTTCTTACTGGCTATTACTTCAACATAGAAGCTTCTTTTGTGTTCTACTATGGTGCTTTTAGTGTTTCCGCATACCGCAGCACGCGACATAGCTTTGCAGACGATATATGTAACCGTTTCAGAGAGAAAAGCGGCCAATGTGACGATCTGGCTTTAAGTCGATTCGATAACAAATGACGAAAACGGACGGATTTCTCAGGTTCTTACTACATATGAACACTTTTCACATTCTCCCGTGCAACGCGGCTGCTAGTCCTCCTTTCAAGCAAAATCTTATGGTCCTACGTCATGTCCAAGCCACCAAAGCCGGCAAAAACGTGAATAATCGACAACTAAAACTTGAATTGTACTACTTCTTACTGGCTATTACTTCAACTTAGAAGCTTCTTCTGTGTTCTACTATGGTGCTTTTAGTGTTTCGGAATACCGCAGCACGCGACATAGCTTTGCAGACGATAAGTGTAACCGTTTCAGAGAGAAGAGCGGCCAATGTGACGATCTGGCTTTAAGTCGATTCGATAACAAATGACGAAAACGGACGGATTTCTCAAGTTTTTACTACATATGAACACTTTTCACACTCTCTCGTGCAACGCGGCTGCTAGTCTTCCTTTCATGCAAAATCTTAAGGTTCCACCTCATATCCAAGCCACCAAAGCCGGCTAAATAGTGAATATTCGACAACTAAAACTTGAATTGTACTACTTCTTACTGGCTATTACTTCAACATAGAAGCTTCTTCTGTGTTCTACTGTGGTGCTTTTAGTGTTTCTGCATACCGCAGCACGCGACATAGCTTTGCAGACGATAAATGTAACCGTTTCAGAGAGAAGAGCGGCCAATGTGACGAACTGGCTTTAAGTCGATTCGATAACAAATGACGAAAACGGACTGATTTCTCAGGTTTTTACTACATATGAACACTTTTCACATTCTCGCGGGCAACGCGGCTGCTACTCCTCCTTTCATGCAAAATCTTAAGGCCCTAGGGCATGTCCAAGCCACCAAAGCCGGCTAAAAAGTGAATAATCGACAACTAAAACTTGAATTGTACTACTTCTTACTGGCTATTACTTCAAATTAGAAGCTTCTTCTGTGTTCTACTATGGTGCTTTTAGTGTTTCGGTATACTGCAGCAGGCGACATAGCTTTGCAGACGATAAATGTAACCGTTTCAGAGAGAAGAACGGCCAATGTGACGATCTGGCTTTAAGTCGATTCGATAACAAATGACGAAATCGGACGGATTTCTCAGGTTTTTACTACATATGAACACTTTTCACATTCTCCCATGCAACGCGGCTGCTAGTCCTCCTTTCATGCAACATCTTAAGGTCCTAGGTCATGTCCAAGCCACCAAAGCAGGCTAAAAAGTGAATAATCGACAACTAAAACTTGAAGTGTACTACTTCTTACTGGCTATTACTTCAACATAGAAGCTTCTTCTGTGTTCTACTATGGTGCTTTTAGTGTTTCCGCATACCGCAGCACGCGACATAGCTTTGCAGACGATAAATGTAACCGTTTCAGAGAGAAGAGCGGCCAATGTGACGATCTGGCTTTAAGTCGATTCGATGACAAATGACGAAATCGGACGGATTTCTCAGGTTTTTACTACATATGAACACTTTTCACATTCTCCCTTGCAACGCGGCTGCAAGTCCTCCTTTCACGCAAAATCTTAAGGTCCTAGGTGATGTCCAAGCCACCAAAGCCGGCTAAAAAGTGAATAATCGACAACTAAAACTTGAATTGTACTACTTCTTACTGGCTATTGCTTCAACGTAGAAGCTTCTTCTGTGTTCTACTATGGTGCTTTTAGTGTCTCCGCATACCGCAGCACGCGACATAGCTTTGCATACGATAAATGTAACCGTCTCAGAGAGAAAAGCGGCCAATGTGACGATCTGGCTGTAAGTCGATTCGACAACAAATGACGAAAACGGACTGATTTCTCAGGTTTTTACTACATATGAACACTTTTCACATTCTCCCATGCAACGCGGCTGCTAGTCCTCCTTTCATGCAACATCTTAAAGTCCTAGGTCACGTCCAAGCCACCAAAGCCGGCTAAAAAGTGAATAATCGACAACTAAAACTTGAATTGTACTACTTCTTACTGGCTATTACTTCAAATTAGAAGCTTCTTCTGTGTTCTACTATGGTGCTTTTAGTGTTTCGGTATACTGCAGCACGCGACATAGCTTTGCAGACGATAAATGTAACCGTTTCAGAGAGAAGAACGGCCAATGTGACGATCTGGCTTTAAGTCGATTCGATAACAAATGACGAAAACGGACGGATTTATCAGGTTTTTACTACATATGAACACTTTTCACATTCTCCCGTGCAACGCAGCTGCTAGTCCTCCTTTCATGCTAAATCTTAAGGTCCTAGGTCATGTGCAAGCCACCAAAGCAGGCTAAAAAGTGAATAATCGACAACTAAAACTTCAATTGTACTACTTCTTACTGGCTATTACTTCAACATAGAAGCTTCTTCTGTGTTCTACTATGGTGCATTTAGTGTCTCCGCATACCGCAGCACGCGACATTGCTTTGCAGACGGTAAATGTAACCGTTTCAGAGAGAAGAGCGGCCAATGTGACGATCTGGCTTTAAGTCGATTCGATAACAAATGACGAAAACGGACGGATTTCTCAGGTTTTTACTACATATGAACACTTTTCACATTCTCCCGTGCAACGCGGCTGCTAGTCCTCCTTTCATGCAAAATCTTAAGGTCCTAGGTCATGCCCAAGCCACCAAAGCCGGCTAAAAGGTGATTAATCGACAACTAAAACTTGAATTGTACTACTTCTTACTGGCTATTGCTTCAACTTAGAAGCTTCTTCTGTGTTCTACTATGGTGCTTTTAGTGTCTCCGCATACCGCAGCACGCGACATAGCTTTGCATACGATAAATGTAACCGTCTCAGAGAGAAAAGCGGCCAATGTGACGATCTGACTTTAAGTCGATTCGATAACAAGTGATGAAAGCGGACGGATTTCTCAGGTTTTTACTACATATGAACACTTTTCACATTCTCGCGGGCAACACGGCTGCTACTCCTCCTTTCATGCAAAATCTTAAGGTCCTAGGTCATGTCCAAGCTACCAAAGACGGCTAAAAAGTGAATAATCGATAACTAAAACTTGAATTGTACTACTTCTTACTGGCTATTACTTCAACTTAGAAGCTTCTTCTGTATTCTACTATGGTGCTTTTAGTGTTTCGGAATACCGCAGCACGCGACATAGCTTTGCAGACGATAAGTGTAACCGTTTCAGAGAGAAGAGCGGCCAATGTGACGATCTGGCTTTAAGTCGATTCGATAACAAATGACGAAAACGGACGGATTTCTCAAGTTTTTACTACATATGAACACTTTTCACACTCTCTCGTGCAACGCGGCTGCTAGTCTTCCTTTCATGCAAAATCTTAAGGTTCCACCTCATATCCAAGCCACCAAAGCCGGCTAAATAGTGTATAATCGACAACTAAAACTTGAATTGTACTACTTCTTACTGGCTATTACTTCAACATAGAAGCTTCTTCTGTGTTCTACTATGGTGCTTTTAGTATTTCCGCATACCGCAGCTCGCGACATAGCTTTGCAGACGATAAATGTAACCGTTTCAGAGAGAAGAGCGGCCAATGTGACGATCTGGCTTTAAGTCGATTCGATAACAAATGACGAAAGCGGACGGATTTTTCAGGTTTTTACTACATATGAACACTTTTCACATTCTCGCGGGCAACGCGGCTGCTACTCCTCCTTTCATGCAAAATCTTAAGGTCCTAGGTCATGTCCGAGCCACCAAAGCAGGCTAAAAAGTGAATAATCGACAACTAAAACTTGAATTGTACTACTTCTTACTGGCTATTACTTCAACATAGAAGCTTCTTCTGTGTTCTACTGTGGTGCTTTTAGTGTTTCTGCATACCGCAGCACGCGACATAGCTTTGCAGACGATAAATGTAACCGTTTCAGAGAGAAGAGCGGCCAATGTGACGAACTGGCTTTAAGTCGATTCGATAACAAATGACGAAAACGGACTGATTTCTCAGGTTTTTACTACATATGAACACTTTTCACATTCTCGCGGGCAACGCGGCTGCTACTCCTCCTTTCATGCAAAATCTTAAGGCCCTAGGTCATGTCCAAGCCACCAAAGCCGGCTAAAAAGTGAATAATCGACAACTAAAACTTGAATTGTACTACTTCTTACTGGCTATTACTTCAAATTAGAAGCTTCTTCTGTGTTCTACTATGGTGCTTTTAGTGTTTCGGTATACTGCAGCAGGCGACATAGCTTTGCAGACGATAAATGTAACCGTTTCAGAGAGAAGAACGGCCAATGTGACGATCTGGCTTTAAGTCGATTCGATAACAAATGACGAAATCGGACGGATTTCTCAGGTTTTTACTACATATGAACACTTTTCACATTCTCCCATGCAACGCGGCTGCTAGTCCTCCTTTCATGCAACATCTTAAGGTCCTAGGTCATGTCCAAGCCACCAAAGCAGGCTAAAAAGTGAATAATCGACAACTAAAACTTGAATTGTACTACTTCTTACTGGCTATTACTTCAACATAGAAGCTTCTTCTGTGTTCTACTATGGTGCTTTTAGTGTTTCCGCATACCGCAGCACGCGACATAGCTTTGCAGACGATAAATGTAACCGTTTCAGAGAGAAGAGCGGCCAATGTGACGATCTGGCTTTAAGTCGATTCGATGACAAATGACGAAAACGGACGGATTTCTCAGGTTTTTACTACATATGAACACTTTTCACATTCTCCCTTGTAACGCGGCTGCAAGTCCTCCTTTCACGCAAAATCTTAAGGTCCTAGGTGATGTCCAAGCCACCAAAGCCGGCTAAAAAGTGAATAATCGACAACTAAAACTTGAATTGTACTACTTCTTACTGGCTATTGCTTCAACGTAGAAGCTTCTTCTGTGTTCTACTATGGTGCTTTTAGTGTCTCCGCATACCGCAGCACGCGACATAGCTTTGCATACGATAAATGTAACCGTCTCAGAGAGAAAAGCGGCCAATGTGACGATCTGGCTGTAAGTCGATTCGACAACAAATGACGAAAACGGACTGATTTCTCAGGTTTTTACTACATATGAACACTTTTCACATTCTCCCATGCAACGCGGCTGCTAGTCCTCCTTTCATGCAACATCTTAAAGTCCTAGGTCACGTCCAATCCACCAAAGCCGGCTAAAAAGTGAATAATCGATAACTAAAACTTGAATTGTACTACTTCTTACTGGCTATTACTTCAACATAGAAGCTTCTTCTGTGTTCTACTATGGTGTTTTTAGTGTTTCCGCATACCGCAGCACGCGACATAGCTTTGCAGACGATAAATGTAACCGTTTCAGAGAGAAGAGCGGCCAATGTGACGATCTGGCTTTAAGTCGATTCGATAACAAATGACGAAAACGGACGGATTTCTCAGGTTTTTACTACATATGAACACTTTTCACATTCTCCCTTGCAACGCGGGTGCAAGTCCTCCTTTCATGCAAAATCTTAAGGTCCTAGGTGATGTCCAAGCCACCAAAGCCGGCTAAAAAGTTAATAATCGATAACTAAAACTTGAATTGTACTACTTCTTACTGGCTATTGCTTCAACTTAGAAGCCTCTTCTGTGTTCTACTATGGTGCTTTTAGTGTCTCCGCATACCGCAGCACGCGACATAGCTTTGCAGACGATAAATGTAACCGTTTCAGAGAGAAGAGCGGCCAATGTGACGATCTAGCTTTAAGTCGATTCGATAACAAATGACGAAAACGGACGGATTTCTCAGGTTTTTACTACATATGAACACTTTTCACATTCTCCCATGCAACGCAGCTGCTAGTCCTCCTTTCCTGCAAAATCTTAAGGTCCTAGGTCATGTCCAAGCCACCAAAGCTGGCTAAAAAGTGAACAATCGACAACTAAAACTTGAATTGTACTACTTCTTACTGGCTATTACTTCAACATAGAAGATTCTTCTGTGTTCTACTGTGGTGCTTTTAGTGTTTCCGCATACCGCAGCACGCGACATAGCTTTGCAGACGATAAATGTAACTGTTTCAGAGAGAAAAGCGGCCAACGTGACGATCTGGCTTTAAGTCGATTCGATAACAAATGACGAAAACGGACGGATTTCTCAGGTTTTTACTACATATGAACACTTTTCACATTCTCCCTTGCAACGCGGGTGCAGGTCCTCCTTTCATGCAAAATCTTAAGGTCCTAGGTGATGTCCAAGCCACCAAAGCCGGATAAAAAGTGAATAATCGATAACTAAAACTTGAATTGTACTATTTCCTACTGGCTATTGCTTCAACTTAGAAGCTTCTTCTGTGTTCTACTATGGTGCTTTTAGTGTCTCCGCATACCGCAGCACGTGACATAGCTTTGCAGACGATAAATGTAACCGTCTCAGAGAGAAAAGCGGCCAATGTGACGATCTGTCTTTATGTCGATTCGATAACAAATGACGAAAGCGGACGGATTTCTCAGGTTTTTACTACATATGAACACTTTTCACATTCTCGCGGGCAACGCGGCTGCTACTCCTCCTTTCATGCAAAATCTTAAGGCCCTAGGGCATGTCCAAGCCACCAAAGCCGGCTAAAAAGTGAATAATCGACAACTAAAACTTGAATTGTACTACTTCTTACTGGCTATTACTTCAAATTAGAAGCTTCTTCTGTGTTCTACTATGGTGCTTTTAGTGTTTCGGTATACTGCAGCAGGCGACATAGCTTTGCAGACGATAAATGTAACCGTTTCAGAGAGAAGAACGGCCAATGTGACGATCTGGCTTTAAGTCGATTCGATAACAAATGACGAAATCGGACGGATTTCTCAGGTTTTTACTACATATGAACACTTTTCACATTCTCCCATGCAACGCGGCTGCTAGTCCTCCTTTCATGCAACATCTTAAGGTCCTAGGTCATGTCCAAGCCACCAAAGCAGGCTAAAAAGTGAATAATCGACAACTAAAACTTGAAGTGTACTACTTCTTACTGGCTATTACTTCAACATAGAAGCTTCTTCTGTGTTCTACTATGGTGCTTTTAGTGTTTCCGCATACCGCAGCACGCGACATAGCTTTGCAGACGATAAATGTAACCGTTTCAGAGAGAAGAGCGGCCAATGTGACGATCTGGCTTTAAGTCGATTCGATGACAAATGACGAAATCGGACGGATTTCTCAGGTTTTTACTACATATGAACACTTTTCACATTCTCCCTTGCAACGCGGCTGCAAGTCCTCCTTTCACGCAAAATCTTAAGGTCCTAGGTGATGTCCAAGCCACCAAAGCCGGCTAAAAAGTGAATAATCGACAACTAAAACTTGAATTGTACTACTTCTTACTGGCTATTGCTTCAACGTAGAAGCTTCTTCTGTGTTCTACTATGGTGCTTTTAGTGTCTCCGCATACCGCAGCACGCGACATAGCTTTGCATACGATAAATGTAACCGTCTCAGAGAGAAAAGCGGCCAATGTGACGATCTGGCTGTAAGTCGATTCGACAACAAATGACGAAAACGGACTGATTTCTCAGGTTTTTACTACATATGAACACTTTTCACATTCTCCCATGCAACGCGGCTGCTAGTCCTCCTTTCATGCAACATCTTAAAGTCCTAGGTCACGTCCAATCCACCAAAGCCGGCTAAAAAGTGAATAATCGATAACTAAAACTCGAATTGTACTACTTCTTACTGGCTATTACTTCAACATAGAAGCTTCTTCTGTGTTCTACTATGGTGTTTTTAGTGTTTCCGCATACCGCAGCACGCGACATAGCTTTGCAGACGATAAATGTAACCGTTTCAGAGAGAAGAGCGGCCAATGTGACGATCTGGCTTTAAGTCGATTCGATAACAAATGACGAAAACGGACGGATTTCTCAGGTTTTTACTACATATGAACACTTTTCACATTCTCCCTTGCAACGCGGGTGCAAGTCCTCCTTTCATGCAAAATCTTAAGGTCCTAGGTGATGTCCAAGCCACCAAAGCCGGCTAAAAAGTTAATAATCGATAACTAAAACTTGAATTGTACTACTTCTTACTGGCTATTGCTTCAACTTAGAAGCCTCTTCTGTGTTCTACTATGGTGCTTTTAGTGTCTCCGCATACCGCAGCACGCGACATAGCTTTGCAGACGATAAATGTAACCGTTTCAGAGAGAAGAGCGGCCAATGTGACGATCTAGCTTTAAGTCGATTCGATAACAAATGACGAAAACGGACGGATTTCTCAGGTTTTTACTACATATGAACACTTTTCACATTCTCCCATGCAACGCAGCTGCTAGTCCTCCTTTCCTGCAAAATCTTAAGGTCCTAGGTCATGTCCAAGCCACCAAAGCTGGCTAAAAAGTGAACAATCGACAACTAAAACTTGAATTGTACTACTTCTTACTGGCTATTACTTCAACATAGAAGATTCTTCTGTGTTCTACTGTGGTGCTTTTAGTGTTTCCGCATACCGCAGCACGCGACATAGCTTTGCAGACGATAAATGTAACTGTTTCAGAGAGAAAAGCGGCCAATGTGACGATCTGGCTTTAAGTCGATTCGATAACAAATGACGAAAACGGACGGATTTCTCAGGTTTTTACTACATATGAACACTTTTCACATTCTCCCTTGCAACGCGGGTGCAGGTCCTCCTTTCATGCAAAATCTTAAGGTCCTAGGTGATGTCCAAGCCACCAAAGCCGGATAAAAAGTGAATAATCGATAACTAAAACTTGAATTGTACTACTTCCTACTGGCTATTGCTTCAACTTAGAAGCTTCTTCTGTGTTCTACTATGGTGCTTTTAGTGTCTCCGCATACCGCAGCACGTGACATAGCTTTGCAGACGATAATTGTAACCGTCTCAGAGAGAAAAGCGGCCAATGTGACGATCTGTCTTTAAGTCGATTCGATAACAAATGACGAAAGCGGACGGATTTCTCAGGTTTTTACTACATATGAACACTTTTCACATTCTCGCGGGCAACGCGGCTGCTACTCCTCCTTTCATGCAAAATCTTAAGGTCCTAGGTCATGTCCAAGCCACCAAAGCCGGCTAAAAAGTGAATAATCGACAACTAAAACTTGAATTGTACTACTTCTTACTGGCTATTACTTCAAATTAGAAGCTTCTTCTGTGTTCTACTATGGTGCTTTTAGTGTTTCGGTATACTGCAGCACGCGACATAGCTTTGCAGACGATAAATGTAACCGTTTCAGAGAGAAGAACGGCCAATGTGACGATCTGGCTTTAAGTCGATTCGATAACAAATGACGAAAACGGACGGATTTATCAGGTTTTTACTACATATGAACACTTTTCACATTCTCCCGTGCAACGCGGCTGCTAGTCCTCCTTTCATGCTAAATCTTAAGGTCCTAGGTCATGTGCAAGCCACCAAAGCAGGCTAAAAAGTGAATAATCGACAACTAAAACTTCAATTGTACTACTTCTTACTGGCTATTACTTCAACATAGAAGCTTCTTCTGTGTTCTACTATGGTGCATTTAGTGTCTCCGCATACCGCAGCACGCGACATTGCTTTGCAGACGGTAAATGTAACCGTTTCAGAGAGAAGAGCGGCCAATGTGACGATCTGGCTTTAAGTCGATTCGATAACAAATGACGAAAACGGACGGATTTCTCAGGTTTTTACTACATATGAACACTTTTCACATTCTCCCGTGCAACGCGGCTGCTAGTCCTCCTTTCATGCAAAATCTTAAGGTCCTAGGTCATGCCCAAGCCACCAAAGCCGGCTAAAAGGTGATTAATCGACAACTAAAACTTGAATTGTACTACTTCTTACTGGCTATTGCTTCAACTTAGAAGCTTCTTCTGTGTTCTACTATGGTGCTTTTAGTGTCTCCGCATACCGCAGCACGCGACATAGCTTTGCATACGATAAATGTAACCGTCTCAGAGAGAAAAGCGGCCAATGTGACGATCTGACTTTAAGTCGATTCGATAACAAGTGATGAAAGCGGACGGATTTCTCAGGTTTTTACTACATATGAACACTTTTCACATTCTCGCGGGCAACACGGCTGCTACTCCTCCTTTCATGCAAAATCTTAAGGTCCTAGGTCATGTCCAAGCTACCAAAGACGGCTAAAAAGTGAATAATCGATAACTAAAACTTGAATTGTACTACTTCTTACTGGCTATTACTTCAACTTAGAAGCTTCTTCTGTGTTCTACTATGGTGCTTTTAGTGTTTCGGAATACCGCAGCACGCGACATAGCTTTGCAGACGATAAGTGTAACCGTTTCAGAGAGAAGAGCGGCCAATGTGACGATCTGGCTTTAAGTCGATTCGATAACAAATGACGAAAACTGACGGATTTCTCAAGTTTTTACTACATATGAACACTTTTCACACTCTCTCGTGCAACGCGGCTGCTAGTCTTCCTTTCATGCAAAATCTTAAGGTTCCACCTCATATCCAAGCCACCAAAGCCGGCTAAATAGTGTATAATCGACAACTAAAACTTGAATTGTACTACTTCTTACTGGCTATTACTTCAACATAGAAGCTTCTTCTGTGTTCTACTATGGTGCTTTTAGTATTTCCGCATACCGCAGCTCGCGACATAGCTTTGCAGACGATAAATGTAACCGTTTCAGAGAGAAGAGCGGCCAATGTGACGATCTGGCTTTAAGTCGATTCGATAACAAATGACGAAAGCGGACGGATTTTTCAGGTTTTTACTACATATGAACACTTTTCACATTCTCGCGGGCAACGCGGCTGCTACTCCTCCTTTCATGCAAAATCTTAAGGTCCTAGGTCATGTCCGAGCCACCAAAGCAGGCTAAAAAGTGAATAATCGACAACTAAAACTTGAATTGTACTACTTCTTACTGGCTATTACTTCAACATAGAAGCTTCTTCTGTGTTCTACTGTGGTGCTTTTAGTGTTTCTGCATACCGCAGCACGCGACATAGCTTTGCAGACGATAAATGTAACCGTTTCAGAGAGAAGAGCGGCCAATGTGACGAACTGGCTTTAAGTCGATTCGATAACAAATGACGAAAACGGACTGATTTCTCAGGTTTTTACTACATATGAACACTTTTCACATTCTCGCGGGCAACGCGGCTGCTACTCCTCCTTTCATGCAAAATCTTAAGGCCCTAGGTCATGTCCAAGCCACCAAAGCCGGCTAAAAAGTGAATAATCGACAACTAAAACTTGAATTGTACTACTTCTTACTGGCTATTACTTCAAATTAGAAGCTTCTTCTGTGTTCTACTATGGTGCTTTTAGTGTTTCGGTATACTGCAGCAGGCGACATAGCTTTGCAGACGATAAATGTAACCGTTTCAGAGAGAAGAACGGCCAATGTGACGATCTGGCTTTAAGTCGATTCGATAACAAATGACGAAATCGGACGGATTTCTCAGGTTTTTACTACATATGAACACTTTTCACATTCTCCCATGCAACGCGGCTGCTAGTCCTCCTTTCATGCAACATCTTAAGGTCCTAGGTCATGTCCAAGCCACCAAAGCAGGCTAAAAAGTGAATAATCGACAACTAAAACTTGAATTGTACTACTTCTTACTGGCTATTACTTCAACATAGAAGCTTCTTCTGTGTTCTACTATGGTGCTTTTAGTGTTTCCGCATACCGCAGCACGCGACATAGCTTTGCAGACGATAAATGTAACCGTTTCAGAGAAAAGAGCGGCCAATGTGACGATCTGGCTTTAAGTCGATTCGATGACAAATGACGAAAACGGACGGATTTCTCAGGTTTTTACTACATATGAACACTTTTCACATTCTCCCTTGTAACGCGGCTGCAAGTCCTCCTTTCACGCAAAATCTTAAGGTCCTAGGTGATGTCCAAGCCACCAAAGCCGGCTAAAAAGTGAATAATCGACAACTAAAACTTGAATTGTACTACTTCTTACTGGCTATTGCTTCAACGTAGAAGCTTCTTCTGTGTTCTACTATGGTGCTTTTAGTGTCTCCGCATACCGCAGCACGCGACATAGCTTTGCATACGATAAATGTAACCGTCTCAGAGAGAAAAGCGGCCAATGTGACGATCTGGCTGTAAGTCGATTCGACAACAAATGACGAAAACGGACTGATTTCTCAGGTTTTAACTACATATGAACACTTTTCACATTCTCCCATGCAACGCGGCTGCTAGTCCTCCTTTCATGCAACATCTTAAAGTCCTAGGTCACGTCCAATCCACCAAAGCCGGCTAAAAAGTGAATAATCGATAACTAAAACTTGAATTGTACTACTTCTTACTGGCTATTACTTCAACATAGAAGCTTCTTCTGTGTTCTACTATGGTGTTTTTAGTGTTTCCGCATACCGCAGCACGCGACATAGCTTTGCAGACGATAAATGTAACCGTTTCAGAGAGAAGAGCGGCCAATGTGACGATCTGGCTTTAAGTCGATTCGATAACAAATGACGAAAACGGACGGATTTCTCAGGTTTTTACTACATATGAACACTTTTCACATTCTCCCTTGCAACGCGGGTGCAAGTCCTCCTTTCATGCAAAATCTTAAGGTCCTAGGTGATGTCCAAGCCACCAAAGCCGGCTAAAAAGTTAATAATCGATAACTAAAACTTGAATTGTACTACTTCTTACTGGCTATTGCTTCAACTTAGAAGCCTCTTCTGTGTTCTACTATGGTGCTTTTAGTGTCTCCGCATACCGCAGCACGCGACATAGCTTTGCAGACGATAAATGTAACCGTTTCAGAGAGAAGAGCGGCCAATGTGACGATCTAGCTTTAAGTCGATTCGATAACAAATGACGAAAACGGACGGATTTCTCAGGTTTTTACTACATATGAACACTTTTCACATTCTCCCATGCAACGCAGCTGCTAGTCCTCCTTTCCTGCAAAATCTTAAGGTCCTAGGTCATGTCCAAGCCACCAAAGCCGGCTAAAAAGTGAATAATCGACAACTAAAACTTGAATTGTACTACTTCTTACTGGCTATTACTTCAAATTAGAAGCTTCTTCTGTGTTCTACTATGGTGCTTTTAGTGTTTCGGTATACTGCAGCACGCGACATAGCTTTGCAGACGATAAATGTAACCGTTTCAGAGAGAAGAACGGCCAATGTGACGATCTGGCTTTAAGTCGATTCGATAACAAATGACGAAAACGGACGGATTTATCAGGTTTTTACTACATATGAACACTTTTCACATTCTCCCGTGCAACGCGGCTGCTAGTCCTCCTTTCATGCTAAATCTTAAGGTCCTAGGTCATGTGCAAGCCACCAAAGCAGGCTAAAAAGTGAATAATCGACAACTAAAACTTCAATTGTACTACTTCTTACTGGCTATTACTTCAACATAGAAGCTTCTTCTGTGTTCTACTATGGTGCATTTAGTGTCTCCGCATACCGCAGCACGCGACATAGCTTTGCAGACGATAAATGTAACCGTCTCAGAGAGAAAAGCGGCCAATGTGACGATCTGACTTTAAGTCGATTCGATAACAAGTGACGAAAGCGGACGGATTTCTCAGGTTTTTACTACATATGAACACTTTTCACATTCTCCCATGCAACGCGGCTGCTAGTCCTCCTTTCATGCAACATCTTAAAGTCCTAGGTCATGTCGAATCCACCAAAGCCGGCTAAAAAGTGAATAATCGACAACTAAAACTTGAATTGTACTACTTCTTACTGGCTATTACTTCAACTTATAAGCTTCTTCTGTGTTCTACTATGGTGCTTTTAGGGTTTCCGCATACCGCAGCACGCGACATAGCTTTGCAGACGATAAATGTAACCGTTTCAGAGAGAAGAGCGGCCAATGTGACGATCTGGCTTTAAGTCGATTCGATAACAAATGACGAAAACGGACGGATTTATCAGGTTTTTACTACATATGAACACTTTTCACATTCTCCCGTGCAACGCGGCTGCTAGTCCTCCTTTCATGCAAAATCTTAAGGTCCTAGGTCATGTCCAAGCCACCAAAGCAGGCTAAAAAGTGCATAATCGACAACTAAAACTTCAATTGTACTACTTCTTACTGGCTATTACTTCAACATAGAAGCTTCTTCTGTGTTCTACTATGGTGCTTTTAGTGTTTCCGCATACCGCAGCACGCGACATAGCTTTGCAGACGATAAATGTAACCGTTTCAGAGAGAAGAGCGGCCAATGTGACGATCTGGCTTTAAGTCGATTCGATAACAAATGACGAAAACGGACGGATTTCTCACGTTTTTACTACATATGAACGCTTTTCACATTCTCCCTTGCAACGCGGCTGCAAGTCCTCCTTTCACGCAAAATCTTAAGGTCCTAGGTGATGTCCAAGCCACCAAAGCCGGCTAAAAGTGAATAATCGACAACTAAAACTTCAATTGTACTACTTCTTACTGGCTATTGCTTCAACTTAGAAGCTTCTTCTGTGCTCTACTATGGTGCTTCTAGTGTCTCCGCATACCGCAGCACGCGACATAGCTTTGCAGACGATAAATGTAACCGTCTCAGAGAGAAGAACGGCCAATGTGACGATCTGGCTTCAAGTCGATTCGATGACAAATGACGAAAACGGGCGGATTTCTCAGGTTTTTACTACATATGAACACTTTTCACATTCTCCCATGCAACGCGGCTGCTAGTCCTCCTTTCATGCAAAATCTTAAGGTCCTAGGTCATGTCCAAGCCACCAAAGCAGGCTAAACAGTGAATTATCGACAACTAAAACTTCAATTGTACTACTTCTTACTGGCTATTACTTCAACATAGATGCTTCTTCTGTGTTCTACTATGGTGCTTTTAGTGTTTCCGCATACCGCAGCACGCGACATAGCTTTGCAGACGATAAATGTAACCGTTTCAGAGAGAAGAGCGGCCAGTGTGACGAACTGGCTTTAAGTCGATTCGATAACAAATGACGAAAACGGACGGATTTCTCAGGTTTTTACTACATATGAACACAATTCACTTTCTCCCATGCAACGCGGCTGCTAGTCCTCCTTTCATGCAAAATCTTAAGGTCCTAGGTCATGTCCAAGCCACCAAAGCAGGCTAAAAAGTGAATAATCGATAACTAAAACTTGAATTGTACTACTTCTTACTGGCTATTACTTCAACTTAGAAGCTTCTTCTGTGCTCTACTATAGTGCTTTTAGTGTCTCCGCATACCGCAGCACGCGACATAGCTTTGTAGACGATAAATGTAACCGTCTCAGAGAGAAAAGCGGCCAATGTGACGATCTGGCTTTAAGTCGATTCGATAACAAATGACGAAAACGGACTGATTTCTCAGGTTTTTACTACATATGAACACTTTTCACATTCTCCTTTGCAACGCGGCTGCTAGTCGTCCTTTCATGCAACATCTTAAAGTCCTAGGTCATGTCCAATCCACCAAAGCCGGCTAAAAAGTGAATAATCGACAACTAAAACTTCAATTGTACTACTTCTTACTGTCTATTACTTCAACATAGAAGCTTCTTCTGTGCTCTACTATGGTGCTTTTAGTGTTTCCGCATACCGCAGCACGCGACATAGCTTTGCAGACGATAAATGTAACCGTTTCAGAGAGAAGAGCGGCCAATGTGACGATCTGGCTTTAAGTCGATTCGATAACAAATGACGAAAACGGACGGATTTCTAGGTTTTTACTGCATATGAACACTTTTCACATTCTCCCGTGCAACGCAGCTGCTAGTCCTCCTTTCATGCAAAATCGTAAGGTGCTAGGTCATGTCCAAGCCGCCAAAGCCGGCTAAAATGTGAATAATCGACAACTAAAACTTGAATTGTATTACTTCTTACTTTTTATTACTTCTACTTAGAAGCTTCTTCTGTGTTCTACTATGTTGCTTTTAGTGTCTCCGCATACCGCAGCACGCGACATAGCTTTGCATACGATAAATGTAACCGTCTCAGAGAGAAAAGGGGCCAATGTGACGATCTGACTTTAAGTCGATTCGATAACAAGTGACGAAAGCGGACGGATTTCTCAGGTTTTTACTACATATGAACACTTTTCACATTCTCGCGGGCAACGCGGCTGCTACTCCTCCTTTCATGCAGAATCTTAAGGTCCTAGGTCATGTCCAAGCCACCAAAGACGGCTAAAAAGTGAATAATCGATAACTAAAACTTGAATTGTACTACTTCTTACTGGCTATTACTTCAACTTAGAAGCTTCTTCTGTGCTCTACTATGGTGCTTTTAGTGTCTCCGCATACCGCAGCACGCGACATAGCTTTGCAGACGATAAATGTAACCGTCTCAGAGAGAAAAGCGGCCAATGTGACGATCTGGCTTTAAGTCGATTCGATAACAAATGACGAAAACGGACTGATTTCTCAGGTTTTTACTACATATGAACACTTTTCACATTCTCCCATGCAACGCGGCTGCTAGTCCTCCTTTCATGCAACATCTTAAAGTCCTAGGTCATGTCCAATCCACCAAAGCCGGCTAAAAAGTGAATAATCGACAACTAAAACTTGAATTTTACTACTTCTTACTGGCTATTAGTTCAACTTAGAAGCTTCTTCTGTGTTCTACTATGGTGCTTTTTGCGTCTCCGCATACCGCAGCACGCGACATAGGTTTGCAGACGATAAATGTAACCGTTTCAGACAGAAGAGCGGCCAATGTGACGATCTGGCTTTAAGTCGATTCGATAACAAATGACGAAAACGGACGGATTTCTCAGGTTTTTACTACATATGAACACTTTTCACTTTCTCCCATGCAACGCGGCTGCTAGTCCTCCTTTCATGCAAAATCTTAAGGTCCTAGGTCATGTCCAAGCCACCAAAGCAGGCTAAAAAGTGAATAATCGACAACTAAAACTTCAATTGTACTACTTCTTACTGGCTATTACTTCAACATAGAAGCTTCTTCTGTGTTCTACTATGGTGCTTTTAGTGTTTCCGCATACCGCAGCACGCGATATAGCTTTGCAGACGATAAATGTAACCGTTTCAGAGAGAAGAGCGGCCAATGTGACGATCTGGCTTTAAGTCGATTCGATAACAAATGACGAATACGGACGGATTTCTCAGGTTTTTACTACATATGAACACTTTTCACATTCTCCCATGCAACGCGGCTGCTAGTCCTCCTTTCATGCAACATCTTAAGGTCCTAGGTCATGTCCAAGCCACCAAAGACGGCTAAAAAGTGAATAATCGAAAACTAAAACTTGAATTGTACTACTTCTTACTGGCTATTACTTCAAATTAGAAGCTTCTTCTGTGTTCTACTATGGTGCTTTTAGTGTTTCGGTATACTGCAGCACGCGACATAGCTTTGTAGAGGATAAATGTAACCGTTTCAGAGAGAAGAACGGCCAATGTGACGATCTGGCTTTAAGTCGATTCGACTACAAGTGACGAACACGAACGGATTTCTAAGGTTTTTACTACATATGAACACTTTTCACATTCTCCCATGCAACGCGGCTGCTAGTCCTCCTTTCATGCAACATCTTAAAGTCCTAGGTCATGTCCAATCCACCAAAGCCGGCTAAAAAGTGAATAATCGACAACTAAAACTTGAATTGTACTACTTCTTACTGTCTATTACTTCAACATAGAAGCTTCTTCTGTGTTCTACTATGGTGCTTTTAGTGTTTCCGCATACCGCAGCACGCGACATAGC
Source organism: Schistocerca gregaria (assembly GCF_023897955.1). NCBI lineage: Eukaryota > Metazoa > Arthropoda > Insecta > Orthoptera > Acrididae > Schistocerca > Schistocerca gregaria. The sequence goes on from NW_026061897.1 coordinate 598,066, forward strand.
TTTGAAGACGATAAATGTAACCGTTTCAGAGAGAAGAGCGGCCAATGTGACGATCTGGCTTTAAGTCGATTCGATAACAAATGACGAAAACGGTCGGATTTATCAGGTTTTTACTGCATATGAACACTTTTCACATTCTCCCGTGCAACGCGGCTGCTAGTCCTCCTTTCATGCAAAATGTTAAGGTCCTAGGTCATGCCCAAGCCACCAAATCCGGCTAAAAAGTGAATAATCGACAACTAAAACTTGAATTGTACTACTTCTTACTGGCTATTACTTCAACTTAGAAGCTTCTTCTGTGTTCTACTATGGTGCTTTTAGTGTTTCCGCATACCGCAGCACGCGACATAGCTTTGCATACGATAAATGTAACCGTCTCAGAGAGAAAAGCGTCCAATGTGACGATCTGACTTTAAGTCGATTCGATAACAAGTGACGAAAGCGGACGGATTTCTCAGGTTTTTACTACATATGAACACTTTTCACATTCTCCCATGCAACGCGGCTGCTAGTCCTCCTTTCATGCAACATCTTAAAGTCCTAGGTCATGTCCAATCCACCAAAGCCGGCTAAAAAGTGAATAATCGACAACTAAAACTTGAATTGTACTACTTCTTACTGGCTATTACTTCAACATAGAAGCTTCTTCTGTGTTCTACTATGGTGCTTTTAGTGTTTCGGAATACCGCAGCACGCGACATAGCTTTGCAGACGATAAATGTAACCGCTTCAGAGAGAAGAACGGCCAATGTGACGATCTGGCTTTAAGTCGATTCGATAACAAGTGACGACAGCGGACGGATTTCTCAGGTTTTTACTACATATGAACAATTTTCACATTCTCTCGGGCAACGCGGCTGCTACTCCTCCTTTCATGCAAAATCTTAAGGTCCTAGGTCATGTCCAAGCCACCAAAGACGGCTAAAAAGTGAATAATCGATAACTAAAACTTGAATTGTACTACTTCTTACTGGCTATTAGTTCAACTTAGAAGCTTCTTCTGTGTTCTACTATGGTGCTTTTAGTGTCTCCGCATACCGCAGCACGCGATATAGCTTTGCAGACGAAAAATGTAACCGTTTCAGACAGAAGAACGGCCAATGTGACGATCTGATTTAAGTCGATTCGATAACAAATGACGAAAACGGACATATTTCTCAGGTTTTTACTACATATGAACACTTTTCACATTCTCCCGTGCAACGCGGCTGCTAGTCCTCCTTTCATGCAAAATCTTAAGGTCCTAGGTCATGTCCAAGCCACCAAAGCAGGCTAAACAGTGAATAATCGACAACTAAAACTTCAATTGTACTACTTATTACTGGCTATTACTTCAACATAGAAGCTTCTTCTGTGTTCTACTATGGTGCTTTTAGTGTTTCCGCATACCGCAGCACGCGACATAGCTTTGCAGACGATAAATGTAACCGTTTCAGAGAGAAGAGCGGCCAGTGTGACGAACTGGCTTTAAGTCGATTCGATAACAAATGACGAAAACGGACGGATTACTCAGGTTTTTACTACATATGAACACAATTCACTTTCTCCCATGCAACGCGGCTGCTAGTCCTCCTTTCATGCAAAATCTTAGGGTCCTAGGTCATGTCCAAGCCACCAAAGCAGGCTAAAAAGTGAATAATCGAGAACTAAAACTGCAATTGTACTACTTCTTACTGGCTATTACTTCAACACAGAAGCTTCTTCTGTGTTCTACTATGGTGCTTTTAGTGTTTCCGCATACCGCAGCACGCGACATAGCTTTGCAGACGATAAATGTAACCGTTTCAGAGAGAAAAGCGGCCAATGTGACGATCTGGCTTTAAGTCGATTCGATAACAAATGACGAAAACGGACGGATTTCTCAGGTTTTTACTACATATGAACACTTTACACATTCTCCCATGTAACGCGGCTGCTAGTCCTCCTTTCATGCAAAATCTTAAGGTCCTAGGTCTTGTCCAAGCCACCAAAGCCGGCTAAAATGTGAATAATCGACAACTAAAACTTGAATTGTACTACTTCTTACTGGCTATTACTTCAACTTAGAAGCTTCTTCTGTGTTCTACTATGGTGCTTTAAGTGTTTCCCCATACCGCAGCACGCGACATAGCTTTGCAGACGATAAATGTAACCATTTCAGAGAGAAGAGCGGCCAATGTGACGATCTGGCTTTAAGTCGATTCGATAACAAATGACGAAAACGGACGGATTTCTCAGGTTTTTACTACATATGAACACTTTTCTCATTCTCCCTTGCAACGCGGCTGCAAGTCCTCCTTTCATGCAAAATCGTAAGGCCCTAGGTCATGTCCAAGCCACCAAAGACGGCTAAAAAGTGAATAATCGATAACTAAAACTTGAATTGTACTACTTCTTACTGGCTATTACTTCAACTTAGAAGCTTCTTCTGTGCTCTACTATAGTGCTTTTAGTGTCTCCGCATACCGCAGAACGCGACATAGCTTTGTAGACGATAAATGTAACCGTCTCAGAGAGAAAAGCGGCCAATGTGACGATCTGGCTTTAAGTCGATTCGATAACAAATGACGAAAACGGACTGATTTCTCAGGTTTTTACTACATATGAACACTTTTCACATTCTCCCATGCAACGCGGCTGCTAGTCCTCCTTTCATGCAACATCTTAAAGTCCTAGGTCATGTCCAATCCACCAAAGCCGGCTAAAAAGTGAATAATCGACAACTAAAACTTGAATTGTACTACTTCTTACTGTCTATTACTTCAACATAGAAGCTTCTTCTGTGTTCTACTATGGTGCTTTTAGTGTTTCCGCATACCGCAGCACGCGACATAGCTTTGCAGACGATAAATGTAACCGTTTCAGAGAGAAGAGAGGCCAATGTGACGATCTGGCTTTAAGTCGATTCGATAACAAATGACGAAAACGGACGGATTTCTCAGGTTTTTACTGCATATGAACACTTTTCACATTCTCCCGTGCAACGCGGCTGCTAGTCCTCCTTTCATGCAAAATCTTAAGGTCCTAGGTCATGCCCAAGCCACCAATGCCGGCAAAAAAGTGAATAATCGACAAGTAAAACTTGAATTGTACTACTTCTTACTGGCTATTCCTTCAACTTAGAAGCTTCTTCTGTGTTCTACTATGGTGCTTTTAGTGTCTCCGCATACCGCAGCACGCGACATAGCTTTGCATACGATAAATGTAACCGTTTCAGAGAGAAAAGCGGCCAATGTGACGATCTGACTTTAAGTCGATTCGATAACAAGTGACGAAAGCGGACGGATTTCTCAGGTTTTTACTACATATGAACACTTTTCACATTCTCGCGGGCAACGCGGCTGCTACTCCTCCTTTCATGCAAAATCTTAAGGTCCTAGGTCATGTCCAAGCCACCAAAGACGGCTAAAAAGTGAATAATCGATAACTAAAACTTGAATTGTACTACTTCTTACTGGCTATTACTTCAACTTAGAAGCTTCTTCTGTGCTCTACTATGGTGCTTTTAGTGTCTCCGCATACCGCAGCACGCGACATAGCTTTGCAGACGATAAATGTAACCGTCTCATAGAGAAAAGCGGCCAATGTGACGATCTGGCTTTAAGTCGATTCGATAACAAATGACGAAAACGGACTGATTTCTCAGGTTTTTACTACATATGAACACTTTTCACATTCTCCCATGCAACGCGGCTGCTAGTCCTCCTTTCATGCAACATCTTAAAGTCCTAGGTCATGTCCAATCCACCAAAGCCGGTTAGAAAGTGAATAATCGACAACTAAAACTTGAATTGTACTACTTCTTACTGTCTATTACTTCAACATAGAAGCTTCTTCTGTGTTCTACTTTGGTGCTTTTAGTGTTTCCGCATACCGCAGCACGCGACATAGCTTTGCAGACGATAAATGTAACCGTTTCAGAGAGAAGAGCGGCCAATGTGACGATCAGGCTTTGAGTCGATTCGATAACAAATGACGAAAACGGACGGATTTCTCAGGTTTTTACTGCATATGAACACTTCTCACATTCTCCCATGCAACGCGGCTGCTAGTCATCCTTTCATGCAACATCTTAAAGTCCTAGGTCATGTCCAATCCACCAAAGCCGGCTAAAAAGTGAATAATCGACAACTAAAACTTGAATTTTACTACTTCTTACTGGCTATTAGTTCAACTTAGAAGCTTCTTCTCTGTTCTACTATGGTGCTTTTTGCGTCTCCGCATACCGCAGCACGCGACATAGCTTTGCATACGATAAATGTAACCGTCTCAGAGAGAAAAGCGGCCAATGTGACGATCTGACTTTAAGTCGATTCGATAACAAGTGACGAAAGCAGACGGATTTCTCAGGTTTTTACTACATATGAACACTTTTCACATTCTCGCGGGCAACGCGGCTGCTACTCCTCCTTTCATGCAAAATCTTAAGGTCCTAGGTCATGTCCAAGCCACCAAAGACGGCTAAAAAGTGAATAATCGATAACTAAAACTTGAATTGTACTACTTCTTACTGGCTATTACTTCAACTTAGAAGCTTCTTCTGTGCTCTACTATGGTGCTTTTAGTGTCTCCGCATACCGCAGCACGCGACATAGCTTTGCAGACGATAAATGTAACCGTCTCAGAGAGAAAAGCGGCCAATGTGACGATCTGGCTTTAAGTCGATTCGATAACAAATGACGAAAACGGACTGATTTCTCAGGTTTTTACTACATATGAACACTTTTCACATTCTCCCATGCAACGTGGCTGCTAGTCCTCCTTTCATGCAACATCTTTAAGTCCTAGGTCATGTCCAATCCACCAAAGCCGGCTAAAAAGTGAATAATCGACAACTAAAACTTGAATTTTACTACTTCTTACTGGCTATTAGTTCAACTTAGAAGCTTCTTCTGTGTTCTACTATGGTGCTTTTTGCGTCTCCACATACCGCAGCACGCGACATAGGTTTGCAGACGATAAACGTAACCGTTTCAGACAGAAGAGCGGCCAATGTGACGATCTGGCTTTAAGTCGATTCGATAACAAATGACGAAAACGGACGGATTTCTCAGGTTTTTACTACATATGAACACTTTTCACTTTCTCCCATGCAACGCGGCTGCTAGTCCTCCTTTCACGCAAAATCTTAAGGTCCTAGGTGATGTCCAAGCCACCAAAGCCGGCTAAAAAGTGAATAATCGACAACTAAAACTTGAATTGTACTACTTCATACTGGCTATTGCTTCAACTTAGAAGCATCTTCTGTGCTCTACTATGGTGCTTTTAGTGTCTCCGCATACCGCAGCACGCGACATTGCTTTGCAGACGATAAATGTAACCGTCTCAGAGAGAAGAACGGCCAATGTGACGATCTGGCTTTAAGTCGATTCGATAACAAATGACGAAAACGGACGGATTTATCAGGTTTTTACTACATATGAACACTTTTCACATTCTCCCATGCAACGCGGCTGCTAGTCCTCCTTTCATGCAACATCTTAAGGTCCTAGGTCATGTACAAGCCACCAAAGCCGGCTAAAAAGTGAATAATCGAAAACTAAAACTTGAATTGTACTACTTCTTACTGGCTATTACTTCAAATTAGAAGCTTCTTCTGTGTTCTACTATGGTGCTTTTAGTGTTTCGGTATACTGCAGCAGGCGACATAGCTTTGCAGACGATAAATGCAACCGTTTCAGAGAGAAGAACGGCCAATGTGACGATCTGGCTTTAAGTCGATTCGATAACAAATGACGAAAACGGACGGATTTATCAGGTTTTTACTACATATGAACACTTTTCACATTCTCCCGTGCAACGCGGCTGCTAGTCCTCCTTTCATGCAAAATCTTAAGGTCCTAGGTCATGTCCAAGCCACCAAAGCAGGCTAAAAAGTGAATAATCGACAACTAAATTTCAATTGTACTACTTATTACTGGCTATTACTTCAACATAGAAGCTTCTTCTGTTTTCTACTATGGTGCTTTTAGTGTTTCCGCATACCGCAGCACGCGACATAGCTTTGCAGACGATAAATGTAACCGTTTCAGAGAGAAGAGCGGAAAATGTGACGAACTGGCTTTAAGTCGATTCGATAACAAATGACGAAAACGGACGGATTTCTCAGGTTTTTACTACATATGAACACTTTTCACTTTCTCCCATGCAACGCGGCTGCTAGTCCTCCTTTCATGCAAAATCTTAAGGTCCTAGGTCATGTCCAAGCCACCAAAGCAGGCTAAAAAGTGAATAATCGACAACTAAAACTTCAATTGTACTACTTCTTACTGGCTATTACTTCAACATAGAAGCTTCTTCTGTGTTCTACTATGGTGCTTTTAGTGTTTCCGCATACCGCAGCACGCGATATAGCTTTGCAGACGATAAATGTAACCGTTTCAGAGAGAAGAGCGGCCAATGTGACGATCTGGCTTTAAGTCGATTCGATAACAAATGACGAAAACTGACGGATTTCTCAGGTTTTTACTACATATGAACACTTTTCACATTCTCCCTTGCAACGCGGCTGCAAGTCCTCCTTTCACGCAAAATCTTAAGGTCCTAGGTGATGTCCAAGCCACCAAAGCCGGCTAAAAAGTGAATAATCGACAACTAAAACTTGAATTTACTACTTCTTACTGGCTATTACTTCAAATTAGAAGCTTCTTCTGTGTTCTACTATGGTGCTTTTAGTGTTTCGGTATACTGCAGCACGAGACATTGCTTTGCAGACGATAAATGTAACCGTTTCAGAGAGAAGAACGGCCAATGTGACGATCTGGCTTTAAGTCGATTCGATAACAAATGACGAAAACGGACGGATTTATCAGGTTTTTACTACATATGAACACTTTTCACATTCTCCCGTGCAACGCGGCTGCTAGTCCTCCTTTCATGCAACATCTTAAGGTCCTAGGTCATGTCCAAGCCACCAAAGCAGGCTAAAAAGTGAATAATCGACAACTAAAACTTCAATTGTACTACTTATTACTGGCTATTACTTCAACATAGAAGCTTCTTCTGTTTTCTACTATGGTGCTTTTAGTGTTTCCGCATACCGCAGCACGCGACATAGCTTTGCAGAAGATAAATGTACCCGTTTCAGAGATAAGAGCGGCCAATGTGACGAACTGGCTTTAAGTCGATTCGATAACAAATGACGAAAACGGACGGATTTCTCAGGTTTTTACTACATATGAACACTTTTCACTTTCTCCCATGCAACGCGGCTGCTAGTCCTCCTTTCATGCAAAATCTTAAGGTCCTAGGGCATGTCCAAGCCACCAAAGACGGCTAAAAAGTGAATAATCGATAACTAAAACTTGAATTGTACTACTTCTTACTGGCTATTACTTCAACTTAGAAGCTTCTTCTGTGCTCTACTATGGTGCTTTTAGTGTCTCCTCATACCGCAGCACGCGACATAGCTTTGCAGACGATAAATGTAACCGTCTCAGAGAGAAAAGCGGCCAATGTGACGATCTGGCTTTAAGTCGATTCGATAACAAATGACGAAAACGGACTGATTTCTCAGGTTTTTACTACATATGAACACTTCTCACATTCTCCCATGCATCGCGGCTGCTGGTCATCCTTTCATGCAACATCTTAAAGTCCTAGGTCATGTCCAATCCACCAAAGCCGGCTAAAAAGTGAATAATCGACAACTAAAACTTCAATTGTACTACTTATTACTGGCTATTACTTCAACATAGAAGCTTCTTCTGTTTTCTACTATGGTGCTTTTAGTGTTTCCGCATACCGCAGCACGCGACATAGCTTTGCAGACGATAAATGTAACCGTTTCAGAGAGAAGAGCGGCCAATGTGACGAACTAGCTTTAAGTCGTTTCGATAACAAATGACGAAAACGGACGGATTTCTCAGGTTTTTAGTACATATGAACACTTTTCACATTCTCCCATGCAACGCGGCTGCTAGTCCTCCTTTCATGCAAAATCTTAAGGTCCTAGGTCATGTCCAAGCCACCAAAGCAGGCTAAAAAGTGAATAATCGACAACAAAAACTTCAATTGTACTACTTCTTACTGGCTATTACTTCAACATAGAAGCTTCTTCTGTGTTCTACTATGGTGCTTTTAGTGTTTCCGCATACCGCAGCACGCGACATAGCTTTGCAGACGATAAATGTAACCGTTTCAGAGAGAAGAGCGGCCAATGTGACGATCTGGCTTTAAGTCGATTCGATAACAAATGACGAAAACGGACGGATTTCTCAGGTTTTTACTACATATGAACACTTTTCACATTCTCCCTTGCAACGCCGCTGCAAGTCCTCCTTTCACGCAAAATCTTAAAGTCCTAGGTCATGTCCAATCCACCAAAGCCGGCTAAAAGGTGAATAATCGACAACTAAAACTTGAATTGTACTACTTCTTACTGGCTATTAGTTCAACTTAGAAGCTTCTTCTGTGTTCTACTAAGGTGCTTTTTGCGTCTCCGCATACCGCAGCACGCGACATAGCTTTGCAGACGATAAATGTAACCGTTTCAGAGAGAAGAGCGGCCAATGTGACGATCTGGCTTTAAGTCGATTCGATAACAAATGACGAAAACGGACGGATTTCTCAGGTTTTTACTGCATATGAACACTTTTCACATTCTCCCGTGCAACGCGGCTGCTAGTCCTCCTTTCATGCAAAATCTTAAGGTCCTACGTCATGTCCAAGCCACCAAAGCCGGCTAAAAAGTGAATAATCGACAACTAAAGCTTGAAATGTACTACTTCTTACTAGCTATTGCTTCAACTTAGAAGCTTCTTCTGTGCTCTACTATGGTGCTTTTAGTGTCTCCGCATACCGCAGCACGCGACATAGCTTTGCAGACGATAAATGTAACCGTCTCAGAGAGAAAAGCGGCCAATGTGACGATCTGGCTTTAAGTCGATTCGATAACAAATGACGAAAACGGACTGATTTCTCAGGTTTTTACTACATATGAACACTTTTCACATTCTCCCATGCAACGCGGCTGCTAGTCCTCCTTTCATGCAACATCTTAAAGTCCTAGGTCATGTCCAATCCACCAAAGCCGGCAAAAAGTGAATAATCGACAACTAAAACTTGAATTGTACTACTTCTTACTGGCTATTACTTCAACATAGAAGCTTCTTCTGTGTTCTACTATGGTGCTTTTAGTGTTTCCGCATACCGCAGCACGCTACATAGCTTTGCAGACGATAAATGTAACCGTTTCAGAGAGAAGAGCGGCCAATGTGACGATCTGGCTTTAAGTCGATTCGATAACAAATGACGAAAACGGACGGATTTCTCAGGTTTTTACTGCATATGAACACTTTTCACATTCTCCCGTGCAACGCGGCTGCTAGTCCTCCTTTCATGCAAAATCTTAAGGTCCTAGGTCATGTCCAAGCCACCAAAGCCGGCTAAAAAGTGAATAATCGACAACTAAAACTTGAATTGTACTACTTCTTACTGGCTATTACTTCAACTTAGAAGCTTCTTCTGGTTCTACTATGGTGCTTTTAGTGTCTCCGCATACCGCAGCACGCCACATAGCTTTGCATACGATAAATGTAACCGTCTCAGAGAGAAAAGCGGCCAATGTGACGATCTGACTTTAAGTCGATTCGATAACAAGTGACGAAAGCGGACGGATTTCTCAGGTTTTTACTACATATGAACACTTTTCACATTCTCGCGGGCAAGGCGGCTGCTACTCCTCCTTTCATGCAAAATCTTAAGGTCCTAGGTCATGTCCAAGCCACCAATGCAGGCTAAAAAGTGAATAATCGATAACTAAAACTTGAATTGTACTACTTCTCACTGGCTATTACTTCAACTTAGAAGCTTCTTCTGTGCTCTACTATGGTGCTTTTAGTGTCTCCGCATACCGCAGCACGCGACATAGCTTTGCAGACGATAAATGTAACCGTCTCAGAGAGAAAAGCGGCCAATGTGACGATCTGGCTTTAAGTCGATTCGATAACAAATGACGAAAACGGACTGATTTCTCAGGTTTTTACTACATATGAACACTTTTCACATTCTCCCATGCAACGCGGCTGCTAGTCCTCCTTTCATGCAACATCTTAAAGTCCTAGGTCATGTCCAATCCACCAAAGCCGGCTAAAAAGTGAATAATCGACAACTAAAACTTGAATTGTACTACTTCTTACTGGCTATTACTTCAACATACAAGCTTCTTCTGTGTTCTACTATGGTGCTTTTAGTGTTTCCGCATACCGCAGCACGCGACATAGCTTTGCAGACGATAAATGTAACCGTTTCAGAGAGAAGAGCGGCCAATGTGACGATCTGGCTTTAAGTCGATTCGATAACAAATGACGAAAACGGACGGATTTCTCAGGTTTTTACTGCATATGAACACTTTTCACATTCTCCCGGGCAACGCGGCTGCTAGTCCTCCTTTCATGCAAAATCTTAAAGTCCTAGGTCATGTCCAAGCCACCAAAGCTGGCTAAAAAGTGAATAATCGACATCTAAAACTTGAATGGTACTACTTCTTACTGGCTATTACTTCAACTTAGAATCTTCTTCTGTGTTCTACTATGGTGCTTTTAGTGTTTCCGCATACCGCAGCACGCGACATAGCTTTGCAGACAATAAATGTAACCGTTTTAGAGAGAAGAGCGGCCAATGTGACGATTTGGCTTTAAGTCAATTCGATAACAAATGAAGAAAGCGGACGGATTTCTCAGGTTTTTACTACATATGAACACTTTTCACATTCTCCCATGCAACGCGGCTGCTAGTCCTCCTTTCATGCAAAATCGTAAGGTCCTAGGTCATGTCCAAGCCACCAAAGCCGGCTAAAATGTGAATAATCGACAACTAAAACTTGAATTGTACTACTTCTTACTGGCTATTACTTCAAATTAGAAGCTTCTTCTGTGTTCTACTATGGTGCTTTTAGTGTTTCGGCATACCGCAGCACGCGACATAGCTTTGCAGACGATAAATGTAACCGTTTCAGAGAGAAGAACGGCCAATGTGACGATCTGGCTTTAAGTCGATTCGATAACAAATGACGAAAACGGACGGATTTCTCAGGTTTTTACTACATATGAACACTTTTCACATTCTCGCGGGCAACGCGGCTGCTACTCCTCCTTTCATGCAAAATCTTAAGGTCCTAGGTCATGTCCAAGCCACCAAAGCCGGCTAAAAAGTGAATAATCGACAACTAAAACTTGAATTGTACTACTTCTTACTGGCTATTACTTCAAATTAGAAGCTTCTTCTGTGTTCTACTATGGTGCTTTTAGTGTTTCGGCATACCGCAGCACGCGACATAGCTTTGCAGACGATAAATGTAACCGCTTCAGAGAGAAGAACGGCCAATGTGACGATCTGGCTTTAAGTCGATTCGACAACAAGTGACGACAGCGGACGGATTTCTCAGGTTTTTACTACATATGAACAATTTTCACATTCTCGCAGGCAACGCGGCTGCTACTCCTCCTTTCATGCAAAATCTTAAGGTCCTAGGTCATGTCCAAGCCACCAAAGACGGCTAAAAAGTGAATAATCGATAACTAAAACTTGAATTGTACTACTTCTTACTGGTTATTACCTCAACTAAGAAGCTTCTTCTGTGTTTTACTATGGTGCTTTTAGTGTCTCCGCATACCGCAGCACGCGACATAGCTTTGCAGACGAAAAATGTAACCGTTTCAGACAGAAGAACGGCCAATGTGACGATCTGGCTTTAAGTCGATTCGATAACAAATGACGAAAACGGACATATTTCTCAGGTTTTTACTACATATGAACACTTTTCACATTCTCCCGTGCAACGCGGCTGCTAGTCCTCCTTTCATGCAAAATATTAAGGTTCCACGTAATGTCGAAGCCACCAAAGCCGGCTAAAAAGTGAATAATCGACAACTAAAACTTGAATTGTACTACTTCTTACAGGCTATTACTTCAACTTAGAAGCTTCTTCTGTGTTCTACTATGGTGCTTTAAGTGTTTCCGCATACCGCAGCACGCGACATAGCTTTGCAGACGATAAATGTAACCGTCTCAGAGAGAAAAGCGGCCAATGTGACGATCTGGCTTTAAGTCGATTCGATAACAAATGACGAAAACGGACATATTTCTCAGGTGTTTACTACATATGAACACTTTTCACATTCTCCCGTGCAACGCGGCTGCTAGTCCTCCTTTCATGCAAAATATTAAGGTTCCACGTAATGTCGAAGCCACCAAAGCCGGCTAAAAAGTGAATAATCGACAACTAAAACTTGAATTGTACTACTTCTTACTGGCTATAACTTCAACTTAGAAGCTTCTTCAGTGTTCTACTATGGTGCTTTAAGTATTTCCGCATACCGCAGCACGCGACATAGCTTTGCAGATGATAAATGTAACCGTCTTAGAGAGAAAAGCGGCCAATGCGACGATCTGGCTTTAAGTCGACTCGATTACAAATGACGAAAACGGACTGATTTCTCAGGTTTTTACTACATATGAACACTTTTCACATTCTCCCATGCAACGCGGCTGCTAGTCCTCCTTTCATGCAAAATCTTAAGGTCCTAGGTCATGTCCAAGCCACCAAAGCAGGCTATAAAGGGAATAATCGACAACTAAAACTTGAATTGTACTACTTCTTACTGGCTATTACTTCAACATAGAAGCTTCTTCTGTGTTCTACTATGGTGCTTTTAGTGTTTCCGCATACCGAAGTACGCGACATAGCTTTGCAGACGATATATGTAACCGTTTCAGAGAGAAGAGCGGCCAATGTGACGATGTGGCTTTAAGTCGATTCGATAACAAATGACGAAAACGGACGGATTTCTCACGTTTTTACTACATATGAACACTTTTCACATTCTCCCTTGCAACGCGGGTGCAAGTCCTCCTTTCATGCAAAATCTTAAGCTTCCACCTAATGTCAAAGCCACCAAAGCCGGCTAAAAAGTGAATAATCGACAACTAAAACTTTAATTGTACTACTTCTTACTGGCTATTACTTCAAATTAGAAGCTTCTTCTGTGTTCTACTATGGTGCTTTTTGTGTTTCGGCATACCGCAGCACGCGACATAGCTTTGCAGACGATAAATGTAACCGTCTCAGAGAGAAGAACGGCCAATGTGACGATCTGGCTTTAAGTCGATTCGATAACAAATGACGAAAACGGACGGATTTCTCAGGTTTTTGCTACATATGAACACTTTTCACATTCTCCATTGCAACGCGGCTCAAGTCCTCTTTTCATGGAAAATTTTAAGGGCCTAGGTCATGTCCAAGCCACCAAAGCCGGCTAAAAAGTGAATAATCGACAACTAAAACTTGAATTGTACTACTTCTTACTGGCTAATACTTCAACATAGAAGCTTCTTCTGTGTTCTACTATTGTGCTTTTAGTGTTTACGCATACCGCAGCACGCGACATAGCTTTGCAGACGATAAATGTAACCATATCAGAGAGAAAAGCGCCCAATGTGACGATCTGGCTTTAAGTCGATTCGATAACAAATGAGGAAAACGGTTGGATTTCTCAGGTTTTTACTACATATGAACACTTTTCACATTCTCCCATGCAACGCGGCTGCTAGTCCTCCTTTCATGCAAAATCTTAAGGTCCTAGGTCATGTCCAAGCCACCAAAGCAGGCTAAAAAGTGAATAATCGACAACTAAAACTTGAATTGTACTACTTCTTACTGGCTATTACTTCAAATTACATGCTTCTTCTGTGTTCTACTATGGTGCTTTTAGTGTTTACGCATACTGCAGCACGCTACATAGCTTTGCAGACGATAAATGTAACCGTTTCAGAGAGAAGAACGGCCAATGTGACGATCTGGCTTTAAGTCGATTCGATAACAAATGACGAAAACGGACGGATTTCTCAGGTTTTTACTACATATGAACACTTTTCACATTCTCTCGTGCAACGCGGCTGCAAGTCCTCCTCTCATGGAAAATCTTAAGGTCCTAGGTCATGTCCAAGCCAGCAAAGCCGGCTAAAAAGTGAATAATCGACAACTAAAACTTGAATTGTACTACTTCTTACTGGCTATAACTTCAACTTAGAAGCTTCTTCTGTGTTCTACTATGGTGCTTTAAGTATTTCCGCATACCGCAGCACGCGACATAGCTTTGCAGATGATAAATGTAACCGTCTTAGAGAGAAAAGCGGCCAATGCGACGATCTGGCTTTAAGTCGACTCGATTACAAATGACGAAAACGGACTGATTTCTCAGGTTTTTACTACATATGAACACTTTTCACATTCTCCCATGCAACGCGGCTGCTAGTCCTCCTTTCATGCAAAATCTTAAGGTCCTAGGTCATGTCCAAGCCACCAAAGCAGGCTAAAAAGGAATAATCGACAACTAAAACTTGAATTGTACTACTTCTTACTGGCTATTACTTCAACATAGAAGCTTCTTCTGTGTTCTACTATGGTGCTTTTAGTGTTTCCGCATACCGCAGTACGCGACATAGCTTTGCAGACGATATATGTAACCGTTTCAGAGTGAAGAGCGGCCAATGTGAAGATGTGGCGTTAAGTCGATTCGATAACAAATGAGGAAAACGGACGGATTTCTCAGGTTTTTACTACATATGAACACTTTTCACATTCTCCCATGCAACGCGGCTGCTAGTCCTCCTTTCATGCAAAATCTTAAGGTCCTAGGTCATGTCCAAGCCACCAAAGCCGGCTAAAAAGTGAATAATCGACAACTAAAACTTGAATAGTACTACTTCTTTCTGGCTATTACGTCAACTTACAAGCTTTTCTGTGTTCTACTATGGTGCTTTTAGTGTTTCCGCATACCGCAGCACGCGACATAGCTTTGCAGACGATAAATGTAACCGTTTCAGAGAGAAGAGCGGCCAATGTGACGATCTGGCTTTAAGTCGATTCGATAACAAATGACGAAAGCGGACGGATTTCTCAGGTTTTTACTACATATGAACACTTTTCACATTCTCGCGTGCAACGCGGCTGCTAGACCTCCTTTCATGCAAAATCTTAAGGTTCCACCTAATGTCAAAGCCACCAAAGCCGGCTAAATAGTGAATAATCGACAACTAAAACTTGAATTCTACTACTTCTTACTGGCTATTACTTCAAATTGGAAGCTTCTTCTGTGTTCTACTATGGTGCTTTTAGTGTTTCGGCATACCGCAGCACACGACATAGCTTTGCAGACGATAAATGTAACCGTCTCAGAGAGAAAAGCGGCCAATGTGACGATCTGGCTTTAAGTCGATACGATAACAAATGACGAAAACCCACGGATTTCTCAGGTTTTTACTACATATGAACACTTTTCACATTCTCTCATGCAACGCGGCAGCTAGTCCTCCTTTCATGCTAAATCGTAAGGTCCTAGGTAATGTCCAAGCCACTAAAGCCGGCTAAAAAGTGAGTAATCGACAGCTAAAACTTGAATTGTACTACTTCTTACTGGCTATTACTTCAACTTAGAAGCTTCTTCTGTGTTCTACTATGGTGCTTTTAGTGTTTCCGCATACCGCAGCACGCGACCTAGCTTTGCAGACGATAAATGTAACCGTTTCAGAGAGAAGAGCGGCCAATGTGACGATCTGGCTTTAAGTCGATTCGATAACAAATGATGAAAGCGGACGGATTTCTCAGGTTTTTACTACATATGAGCACTTTTCACATTCTCCCGTGCAACGCGGCTGCAAGTCCTCCTTTCATGGAAAATCTTTAGTCCTAGGTCATGTCCAAGCCACCAAAGCCGGCTAAAAAGTGAATAATCGACAACTAATACTTGAATTTTACTACTTCTTACTGGCTATTACTTCAACTTACAAGCTTCTTCTGTGTTCTACTATGGTGCTTTAAGTGTTTCCGCATACCGCAGCACGCGACATAGCTTTGAAGACGATAAATGTAACCATCTCAGAGAGAAAAGCGGCCAATGTGACGATCTGGCTTTAAGTCGATTCGATAACAAATGACGAAAACGGACGGATTTCTCACGTTTTTACTACATATGAACACTTTTCATATTCTCCCATGCAACGCGGCTGCTAGTCCTCCTTTCATGCAAAATCTTATGGTCCTAGGTCATGTCATAGCCACCAAAGCCGGCTAAAAAGTGAATAATCGACAACTAAAACTTGAATTGTACTACTTCTTACTGGCTATTACTTCAACTTAGAAGCTTCTTCTGTGTTCTACTATGGTGCTTTTAGTGTTTACGCATACTGCAGCACGCGACATAGCTTTGCAGACGATAAATGTAACCGTCTCAGAGAGAAAAGCGGCCAATGCGACGATCTGGCTTTAAGTCGATTCGATAACAAATGACGAAAACGGACGGATTTCTCAGGTTTTTACTACATATGAACACTTTTCACATTCTCCCGTGCAACGCGGCTGCTACTCCTCCTTTCATGCAAAATATTAAGGTTCCACCTAATGTCCAAGCCACCAAAGCCGGCTAAAAAGTGAATAATCGACAACTAAAACTTGAATTGTACTACTTCTTACTGGCTATTACTTCAAATTAGAAGCTTCTTCTGTGTTCTACTAAGGTGCTTTTAGTGTTTCGGCATACCGCAGCACGCGACATAGCTTTGCAGACGATAAATGTAACCGTTTCAGAGAGAAGAACTGCCAATGTGACGATGTGGCTTTAAGTCGATTCGATAACAAATGACGAAAACGGACGGATTTCTCAGGTTTTTACTAGATATGAACACTTTTCACATTCGCCCTTGCAACGCGGGTGCAAGTCCTCCTTTCATGCAAAATCTTAAGGTCCTAAGTGATGTCCAAGCCACCAAAGCCGGCTAAAAAGTGAATAATTGACAACTAAAACTTGAATTGTACTACTTCTTACTGGCTATTACTTCAAATTAGAAGCTTCTTCTGTGTTCTACTATGGTGCGTTTTGTGTTTCGGCATACCGCAGCACGCGACATAGCTTTGCAGACGATAAATGTAACCGTCTCAGAGAGAAGAACGGCCAATGTGACGATCTGGCTTTAAGTCGATTCGGTAACAAATGACGAAAACGGACGGATTTCTCAGGTTTTTACTACATATGAACACTTTTCACATTCTCCATTGCAACGCGGCTGCAAGTCCTCTTTTCATGGAAAATCTTAAGGGCCTAGGTCATGTCCAAGCCACCAAAGCCGGCTAAAAAGTGAATAATCGACAACTAAAACTTGAATAGTACTACTTCTTTCTGGCTATTACGTCAACTTACAAGCTTTTCTGTGTTCTACTATGGTGCTTTTAGTGTTTCCGCATACCGCAGCACGCGACATAGCTTTGCAGACGATAAATGTAACCGTTTCAGAGAGAAGAGCGGCCAATGTGACGATCTGGCTTTAAGTCGATTCGATAACAAATGACGAAAGCGGACGGATTTCTCAGGTTTTTACTACATATGAACACTTTTCACATTCTCGCGTGCAACGCGGCTGCTAGTCCTCCTTTCATGCAAAATCTTAAGGTTCCACATTATGTCAAAGCCACCAAAGCCGGCTAAAATGTGAATAATCGACAACTAAAACTTGAATTGTACTACTTCTTACTGGCTATTACTTCAAATTAGAAGCTTCTTCTGTGTTCTACTATGGTGCTTTTTGTGTCTCCGCATACCGCAGCACGCGACATAGTGTTAAAGACGATAAATGTAACCGTCTCAGAGAGAAAAGCGGCCAATGTGACGATCTGGCTTTAAGTCGATTCGATAACAAATGACGAAAGCGGACGGATTTCTCAGGTTTTTACTACATATGAACACTTTTCACATTCTCGCGTGCAACGCGGCTGCTAGTCCTCCTTTCATGCAAAATCTTAAGGTTCCACCTAATGTCAAAGCCACCAAAGCCGGCTAATATGTGAATAATCGACAACTAAAACTTGAATTGTACTACTTCTTACTGGCTATTACTTCAAATTAGAAGCTTCTTCTGTGTTCTACTATGGTGCTTTTTGTGTTTCGGCATACCGCAGCACGCGACATAGCTTTGCAGACGGTAAATGTAACTGTCTCAGAGAGAAGAACGGCCAATGTGACGATCTGGCTTTAAGTCGATTCGATAACAAATGACGAAAACGGACGGATTTCTCAGGTTTTTACTACATATGAACACTTCTCACATTCTCCCATGCAACGCGGCTGCTAGTCCTCCTTTCATGCAAAATCTTAAGGTCCTAGGTCATGTCCAAGCCTCCAAAGCCGTCTAAAAAGTGAATAATCGACAACTAAAACTTTAATTGTACTACTTCTTACTGGCTATTACTTCAGCTTAGAAGCTTCTTCTGTGTTCTACTATGGTGCTTTTAGTGTTTCCGCATAACGCAGCACGCGACATAGCTTTGCAGACGATAAATGTAACCGTCTCTGAGAGAAAAGCGGCCAATGTGACGATCTGGCTTTAAGTCGATTCGATAACAAATGACGAAAACGGACGGATTTATCACGTTTTTACTACATATGAACACTTTTCACATTCTCCCATGCAACGCGGCTGCTAGTCCTCCTTTCATGCAAAATCTTAAGGTCCTAGGTCATGTTCAAGCCACCAAAAGCGGCTAAAAAGTGAATAATCGACAACTAAAACTTCAATTGTAATACTTCTTTCTGGCTATTACTTCAACATAGAAGCATCTTCTGTGTTCTACTATGGTGCTTTTAGTTTTTCAGCATACCGCAGCACACGACATAGCTTTGTAGACGATAAATGTAACCGTTTCAGAGGGAAGAGCGGCCAATGTGTCGATCTGGCTTTAAGCCGATTCGATTACAAATGACGAAAACGGACGGATTTCTCATATTTTTACTACATATTAACACTTTTCACATTCTCCCGTGCAACGCGGCTGCTAGTCTTCCTTTCATGCAAAATCTTAAGGTTCCACCTCATGTCCAGGCCACCAAAGCCGGCTAAAAAGTGAATAATCGACAACTAAAACTTCAATTGTACTACTTCTTACTGGCTATTACTTCAACATAGAAGCTTCTTCTGTGTTCTACTATGGTGCTTTTAGTGTTCCGCATACCGCAGCACGCGACATAGCTTTGTAGACGATAAATGTAACCGTTTCAGAGGGAAGAGCGGCCAATGTGACGATCTGGCTTTAAGTCGATTCGATAACAAATGACGAAAACGGACGGATTTCTCAGGTTTTTACTACATATGAACACTTTTCACATTCTCCCATGCAACGCGGCTGCTAGTCCTCCTTTCATGCAATATCTTAAGGTCCGAGGTCATGTCCAAGCCACCAAAGCAGGCTAAAAAGTGAATAATCGACAACTAAAACTTCAATTGTAATACTTCTTTCTGGCTATTACTTCAACATAGAAGCATCTTCTGTGTTCTACTATGGTGCTTTTAGTTTTTCAGCATACCGCAGCACACGACATAGCTTTGTAGACGATAAATGTAACCGTTTCAGAGGGAAGAGCGGCCAATGTGTCGATCTGGCTTTAAGCCGATTCGATTACAAATGACGAAAACGGACGGATTTCTCATATTTTTACTACATATTAACACTTTTCACATTCTCCCGTGCAACGCGGCTGCTAGTCTTCCTTTCATGCAAAATCTTAAGGTTCCACCTCATGTCCAGGCCACCAAAGCCGGCTAAAAAGTGAATAATCGACAACTAAAACTTCAATTGTACTACATCTTACTGGCTATTACTTCAACATAGAAGCTTCTTCTGTGTTCTACTATGGTGCTTTTAGTGTTCCGCATACCGCAGCACGCGACATAGCTTTGTAGACGATAAATGTAACCGTTTCAGAGGGAAGAGCGGCCAATGTGACGATCTGGCTTTAAGTCGATTCGATAACAAATGACGAAAACGGACGGATTTCTCAGGTTTTTACTACATATGAACACTTTTCACATTCTCCCATGCAACGCGGCTGCTAGTCCTCCTTTCATGCAATATCTTAAGGTCCGAGGTCATGTCCAAGCCACCAAAGCCGGCTAAAAAGTGAATAATCGACAACTAAAACTTCAATTGTACTACATCTTACTGGCTATTACTTCAACATAGAAGCTTCTTCTGTGTTCTACTATGGTGCTTTTAGTGTTCCGCATACCGCAGCACGCGACATAGCTTTGCAGACGATAAATGTAACCGTCTCAGAGAGAAAAGCGGCCAATTTGACGATCTAGCTTTAAGTCGATTCGATAACAAATGACGAAAACGGACGGATTTCTCAGGTTTTTACTACATATGAACACTTTTCACATTCTCCCATGCAACGCGGCTGCTAGTCCTCCTTTCATGCAATACCTTAAGGTCCTAGGTCATGTCCAAGCCACCAAAGCCGGCTAAAAAGTGAATAATCGACAACTAAAACTTGATTTGTACTACATCTTACTGGCTATTACTTCAACTTAGAAGCTTCTTCTGTGTTCTACTATGGTGCTTTTAGTGTCTCCGCATACCGCAGCACGCGAAATAGCTTTGCAGACGATAAATGTAACCGTCTCAGAGAGAAAAGCTGCCAATGTGACGATCTGGCTTTAAGTCGATTCGATAACAAATGACGAAAACGGACGGATTTCTCAGGTATTTACTACATATGAACACTTTTTACATTCTCCCATGCAACGCGGCTGCTAGTCCTCCTTTCATGCTAAATCTTAAGGTCCTAGGTCATTTCCAAGCCACCAAAGCCGACTAAAAAGTCAATAATCGACAACTAAAACTTGAATTGTACTACTTCTTACTGGTTATTACTTCAACTTAGAAGCTCCTTCTGTGTTCTACTATGGTGCTTTTAGTGTCTCCGCATAACGCAGCACGCGACATAGCTTTGCAGACGATAAATGTAACCGTCTCAGAGAGAAAAGCGGCCAATATGACGATCTGGCTTTAAGTCAATTGGATAACAAATGACGAAAACGGACGGATTTCTCAGGTTTTTACTACATATGAACACTTTTTACATTCTCCCATGCAACGCGGCTGCTAGTCCTCCTTTCATGCAAAATCTTAAGGTCCTAGGTCATGTCCAAGCCACCAAAGCTGGCTAAAAAGTGAATAATCGACATCTAAAACTTGAATTGTACTACTTCTTACTGGCTATTGCTTCAACTTAGAACCTTCTTCTGTGTTCTACTATGGTACTTTTAGTGTCTCCGCATACCGCAGCACGCGACATAGCTTTGCAGACGATAAATGTAACCGTCTCATAGAGAAACGCGGCCAGTGTGACGATATGGCTTTAAGTCGATTCGATAACAAATGACGAAAACGGACGGATTTCTCAGGTTTTTATTACATATGAACACATTTCACATACTCCCTTGCAACGCGGCTGCTAGTCCTCCTTTCATGCAAAATCTTATGGTCCTAGGTCATGTCATAGCCACCAAAGCCGGCTAAAAAGTGAATAATCGACAACTAAAACTTGAATTGTACTACTTCTTACTGGCCATTACTTAACTTAGAAGCTTCTTCTGTGTTCTACTATGGTGCTTTTAGTGTCTCCGCATACCGCAGCACGCGACATAGCTTTGCAGGCGATAAATGTAACCGTCTCAGAGAGAAAAGCGGCCAATGTGACGATCTGGCTTTAAGTCGATTCGATAACAAATGACGAAAACGGACGTATTTCTCAGGTTTTTACTACATATGAACACTTTTCACATTCTCCCATGCAACGCGGCTGCTAGTCCTCCTTTCATGCAATATCTTAAGGTCCTAGGTCATGTCCAAGCCACCAAAGCCGGCTAAAAAGTGAATAATCGACAACTAAAACTTCAATTGTACTACTTCTTACTGGCTATTACTTCAACATAGAAGCTTCTTCTGTGTTCTAGTATGGTGCTTTTAGTGTTTCCGCATACCGCAGCACGCGACATAGCTTTGCAGACGATAAATGTAACCGTCTGAGAGAGAAAAGCGGCCAATTTGACGATCTGGCTTTAAGTCGATTCGATAACAAATGACGAAAACGGACGGATTTCTCAGGTTTTTACTACATATGAACACTTTTCACATTCTCCCATGCAACGCGGCTGCTAGTCCTCCTTTCATGCAATACCTTAAGGTCCTAGGTCATGTCCAAGCCACCAAAACCGGCTAAAAAGTGAATAATCGACAACTAAAACTTGAATTGTACTAGTTCTTACTGGCTATTACTTCAACTTAGAAGCTTCTTCTGTGTTCTACTATGGTGCTTTTAGTGTCTCCGCATACCGCAGCACGCGACTTAGCTTTGCAGACGATAAATGTAACCGTCTCAGAGAGAAAAGCTGCCAATGTGACGATCTGCCTTTAAGTCGATTCGACAACAAATGACGAAAACGGACGGATTTCTCAGGTTTTTACTACATATGAACACTTTTTACATTCTCCCATGCAACGCGGCTGCTAGTCCTCCTTTCATGCAAAATCTTAAGGTCCTAGGTCATGTCCAAGCCACCAAAGCCGGCTAAAAAGTGAATAATCGACAACTAAAACTTGAATAGTACTACTTCTTACTGGCTATTGCTTCAACTTAGAACCTTCTTCTGTGTTCTACTATGGTACTTTTAGTGTCTCCGCATACCGCAGCACGCGACATAGCTTTGCAGACGATAAATGTAACCGTCTCATAGGGAAACGCGGCCAGTGTGACGATATGGCTTTAAGTCGATTCGATTACAAATGACGAAAACGGACGGATTTCTCAGGTTTTTATTACATATGAACATATTTCACATACTCCCTTGCAACGCGGCTGCTAGTCCTCCTTTCATGCAAAATCTTATGGTCCTAGGTCATGTCATAGCCACCAAAGCCAGCTAAAAAGTGAATAATCGACAACTAAAACTTGAATTGTACTACTTCTTACTGGCCATTACTTCATTTTAGAAGCTTCTTCTGTGTTCTACTATGGTGCTTTTAGTGTCTCCGCATACCGCAGCACGCGACATAGCTTTGCAGACGATAAATGTAACCGTCTCAGAGAGAAAAGCGGCCAATGTGACGATCTGGCTTTAAGTCGATTCGATAACAAATGACGAAAACGGACGTATTTCTCAGGTTTTTACTACATATGAACACTTTTCACATTCTCCCATGCAACGCGGCTGCTAGTCCTCCTTTCATGCAATATCTTAAGGTCCTAGGTCATGTCCAAGCCACCAAAGCCGGCTAAAAAGTGAATAATCGACAACTAAAACTTCAATTGTACTACGTCTTACTGGCTATTACTTTAACATTGAAGTTTCTTCTGTGTTCTACTATGGTGCTTTTAGTGTTTCCACATACCGCAGCACGCGACATAGCTTTGTAGACGATAAATGTAACCGTCTCAGAGAGAAAAGCGGCCAATGTGACGATCTGGCTTTAAGTCGATTCGATAACAAATGACGAAAACGGACGTATTTCTCAGGTTTTTACTACATATGAACACTTTTCACATTCTCCCATGCAACGCGGCTGCTAGTCCTCCTTTCATGCAATATCTTAAGGTCCTAGGTCATGTCCAAGCCACCAAAGCCGGCTAAAAAGTGAATAATCGACAACTAAAACTTCAATTGTACTACTTCTTACTGGCTATTACTTCAACATAGAAGCTTCTTCTGTGTTCTAGTATGGTGCTTTTAGTGTTTCCGCATACCGCAGCACGCGACATAGCTTTGCAGACGATAAATGTAACCGTCTGAGAGAGAAAAGCGGCCAATTTGACGATCTGGCTTTAAGTCGATTCGATAACAAATGACGAAAACGGACGGATTTCTCAGGTTTTTACTACATATGAACACTTTTCACATTCTCCCATGCAACGCGGCTGCTAGTCCTCCTTTCATGCAATACCTTAAGGTCCTAGGTCATGTCCAAGCCACCAAAGCCGGCTAAAAAGTGAATAATCGACAACTAAAACTTGAATTGTACTACTTCTTACTGGCTATTACTTCAACTTAGAAGCTTCTTCTGTGTTCTACTATGGTGCTTTTAGTGTCTCCGCATACCGCAGCACGCGACTTAGCTTTGCAGACGATAAATGTAACCGTCTCAGAGAGAAAAGCTGCCAATGTGACGATCTGGCTTTAAGTCGATTCGATAACAAATGACGAAAACGGACGGATTTCTCAGGTTTTTATTACATATGAACATATTTCACATACTCCCTTGCAACGCGGCTGCTAGTCCTCCTTTCATGCAAAATCTTATGGTCCTAGATCATGTCATAGCCACCAAAGCCAGCTAAAAAGTGAATAATTGACAACTAAAACTTGAATTGTACTACTTCTTACTGGCCATTACTTCATCTTAGAAGCTTCTTCTGTGTTCTACTATGGTGCTTTTAGTGTCTCCGCATACCGCAGCACGCGACATAGCTTTGCAGACGATAAATGTAACCGTCTCAGAGAGAAAAGCGGCCAATGTGACGATCTGGCTTTAAGTCGATTCGATAACAAATGACGAAAACGGACGTATTTCTCAGGTTTTTACTACATATGAACACTTTTCACATTCTCCCATGCAACGCGGCTGCTAGTCCTCCTTTCATGCAATATCTTAAGGTCCTAGGTCATGTCCAAGCCACCAAAGCCGGCTAAAAAGTGAATAATCGAAAACTAAAACTTCAATTGTACTACGCCTTACTGGCTATTACTTCAACATTGAACCTTCTTCTGTGTTCTACTATGGTGCTTTTAGTGTTTCCGCATACCGCAGCACGCGACATAGCTCTGTAGACGATAAATGTAACCGTCTCAGAGAGAAAAGCGGCCAATGTGACGATCTGGCTTTAAGTCGATTCGATAACAAATGACGAAAACGGACTGATTTCTCAGGTTTTTACTACATATGAACACTTTTCACATTCTCGCGTGCAACGCGGCTGCTAGTCCTCCATTCATGCAAAATCTTAAGGTCCTAGGTCATGTCCAAGCCACCAAAGCCGGCTAAAATGTGAATAATCGACAACTAAAACTTGAATTGTATTACTTCTTACTGGCTATTACTTCAATTTAGAAGCTTCTTCTGTGTTCTACTGTGGTGCTTTTAGTGTCTCCGCATACCGCAGCACGCGACATAGCTTTGCAGACGATAAATGTAACCGTCTCAGAGAGAAAAGCGGCCAATGTGACGATCTGGCTTTAAGCCGATTCGATAACAAATGACGAAAACGGACGGATTTATCAGGTTTTTACCACATATGAACACTTTTCACATTCTCCCGTGCAACGCGGCTGCCAGTCCTCCTTTCATGTAACATCTTATGGTCCCAGGTCATGTCCAAGCCACCAATGCCGGCTAAAAAGTGAATAATCGACAACTAAAACTTGAACTGTACTACCTCTTACTGGCTATTACTTCAACTTAGAAGTTTCTACTATGGTGCGTTTAGTGTCTCCGCACACCGCAGCACGCGACACAGCTTTGCAGACAATAAATGTAAGCGTCTCAGAGAAAAAAGCGGCCAATGTGACGATCTGGCTTTAAGTCGATTCGATAACAAATGACGAAAACGGACGGATTTCTCAGGTTTTTACTACATATGAACACTTTTCACATTTTCCCATGCAACGCGGCGGCTAGTCCTCCTTTCATGCAAAATCTTAAGGTCCTAGGTCATGTCCAAGCCACCAAAGGCGGCTAAAAAGTGAATAATCGACAACTAAAACTTCAATTGTAATACTTCTTTCTGGCTATTACTTCAACATAGAAGCTTCTTCTGTGTTCTACTATGGTGCTTTTAGTGTTTCCGCATATCGCAGCACGCGACATAGCATTGTAGACGATAAATGTAACCGTTTCAGAGAGAAGAGCGGCCAATGTGACGATCTGGCTTTAAGTCGATTCGATAACAAATGACGAAAACGGACGGATTTCTCAGGTTTTTACTACATATGAACACTTTTCAAATTCTCCCGTGCAACGCGGCTGCTAGTCCTCCTTTTCATGCAAAATCTTAAGGTCCTAGGTCATGTCCAAGCCACCAAAGCTGGCTAAAATGTGAATAATCGACAACTAAAACTTGAATTGTATTACTTCTTACTGGCTATTACTTCAACTTAGAAGCTTCTTCTGTGTTCTACTATGGTGCGTTTAGTGTCTCCGCACACCGCAGCACGCGACACAGCTTTGCAGACAATAAATGTAACCGTCTCAGAGAGAAAAGCGGCCAATGTGACGATCTGGCTTTAAGTCGATTCGATAACAAATGACGAAAAATGACGGATTTCTCAGGTTTTTACACATATGAACACTTTTCACATTCTCCCATGCAACGCGGCTGCTAGACCTCCTTTCATGCAAAATCTTAAGGTCCTAGGTCATGTAAAAGCCACGAAAGCCGGCTAAAAAGTGAATAATCGATAACTAAAACTTGAATTGTACTACATCTTACTGGCTATTACTTCAACATAGAAGCTTCTTCTGTGTTCTACTATGGTGCTTTTAGTGTTTCCGCATACCGCAGCACGCGACATAGCTTTGTAGACGATAAATGTAACCGTTTCAGAGAGAAGAGCGGCCTATGTGACGACCTGGCTTTAAGTCGATTCGATAACAAATGACGAAAACGGACGGATTTCTCTTGTTTTTACTACATATGAACACTTTTCACATTCTCCCGTGCAACGCGGCTGCTAGTCCCCCTTTCATGCAAAATCGTAAGGTCCTAGGTCATGTCCAAGCCACCAAAGCCGACTAAAAAGTGAATAATCGACAACTAAAACTTCAATTCTACTACTTCTTACAGGCTATAACTTCAACTTAGAAGCTTCTTTTGTGTTCTACTATGGTGCTTTTAGTGTTTCGGCATACCGCAGCACGCGACATAGCTTTGCAGACGATAAGTGTAACCGTTTCAAAGAGAAGAGCGGCCAATGTGACGATCTGGCTTTACGTCGATTAATAACAAATGACGAAAACGGACGGATTTCTCAGGTTTTTACTACATTTGAACACTTTTCACATTCTCACATGCAACGCGGCTGCTAGTCCTCCTTTCATGCAAAATCTTATGGTCCTAGGTCATGTCATAGCCACCAAAGCCGGCTAAAAAGTGAATAATCGACATCCAAAACTTGAATTGTACTACCTCTTACTGGCTATTACTTCAACTTAGAAGCTTCTTCTGTGTTCTACTATGGTGCTTTTAGTGTTTCCGCATACTGCAGCACGCGTCATAGCTTTGCAGACGATAAATGTAACCGTTTCAGAGAGAAGAGCGGCCTATGTGACGATCTGGCTTTAAGTCGATTCGATAACAAATGTCGAAAACGGACGGATTTCTCAGGTTTTTACTACATATGAACACTTTTCACATTCTCCCGTGCAACGCGGCTGCTAGACCTCCTTTCATGCAAAATCTTAAGGTCCTAGGTCATGTCCAAGCCACCAAAGCCGGCTAAAAAGTGAATAATCGACCACTAAAACTTGAAATGTACTACTTCTTACTGGCTATTACTTCAACTTAGAAGCTTCTTCTGTGTTCTACTATGGTGCGTTTAGTGTCTCCGCACACCGCAGCACGCGACACAGCTTTGCAGACAATAAATGTAACCGTCTCAGAGAGAAAAGCGGCCAATGTGACGATCTGGCTTTAAGTCGATTCGATAACAAATGAGGAAAAATGACGGATTTCTCAGGTTTTTACACATATGAACACTTTTCACATTCTCCCATGCAACGCGGCTGCTAGACCTCCTTTCATGCAAAATCTTAAGGTCCTAGGTCATGTAAAAGCCACAAAAGCCGGCTAAAAAGTGAATAATCGACAACTAAAACTTGAATTGTACTACATCTTACTGGCTATTACTTCAACATAGAAGCTTCTTCTGTGTTCTACTATGGTGCTTTTAGTGTTTCCGCATACCGCAGCACGCGACATAGCTTTGTAGACGATAAATGTAACCGTTTCAGAGAGAAGAGCGGCCTATGTGACGATTTGGCTTTAAGTCGATTCGATAACAAATGACGAAAACGGACGGATTTCTGAGGTTTTTACTACATATGAACACTTTTCACATTCTCCCGTGCAACGCGGCTGCTAGTCCTCCTTTCATGCAAAATCTTATGGTCCCAGGTCATGTCCAAGCCACCACAGCCGGCTAAAAAGTGAATAATCGACAACTAAAACTTGAACTGTACTACCTCTTACTGGCTATTACTTCAACTTAGAAGTTTCTACTATGGTGCGTTTAGTGTCTCCGCACACCGCAGCACGCGACACAGCTTTGCAGACAATAAATGTAAGCGTCTCAGAGAAAAAAGCGGCCAATGTGACGATCTGGCTTTAAGTCGATTCGATAACAAATGACGAAAACGGACGGATTTCTCAGGTTTTTACTACATATGAACACTTTTCACATTTTCCCATGCAACGCGGCGGCTAGTCCTCCTTTCATGCAAAATCTTAAGGTCCTAGGTCATGTCCAAGCCACCAAAGGCGGCTAAAAAGTGAATAATCGACAACTAAAACTTCAATTGTAATACTTCTTTCTGGCTATTACTTCAACATAGAAGCTTCTTCTGTGTTCTACTATGGTGCTTTTAGTGTTTCCGCATATCGCAGCACGCGACATAGCATTGTAGACGATAAATGTAACCGTTTCAGAGAGAAGAGCGGCCAATGTGACGATCTGGCTTTAAGTCGATTCGATAACAAATGACGAAAACGGACGGATTTCTGAGGTTTTTACTACATATGAACACTTTTCACATTCTCCCGTGCAACGCGGCTGCTAGTCCTCCTTTTCATGCAAAATCTTAAGGTCCTAGGTCATGTCCAAGCCACCAAAGCTGGCTAAAATGTGAATAATCGACAACTAAAACTTGAATTGTACTACTTCTTACTGGCTATTACTTCAACTTAGAAGCTCCTTCTGTGTTCTACTATGGTGCTTTTAGTGTTTCGGCATACCGCAGCACGCGACATAGCTTTGCAGACGATAAGTATAACCGTTTCAGAGAGAAGAGCGGCCAATGTGACGATCTGGCTTTAAGTCGATTAATAACAAATGACGAAAACGGACGGATTTCTCAGATTTTTACTACATATGAACACTTTTCACATTCTCCCGTGCAACGCGGCTGCCAGTCCTCCTTTCATGCCAAATCTTAACGTAGTAGGTAATGTCCAAGCCACCAAAGCCGGCTAAAAAGTGAATAATCGACAACTAAAACTTGAATTGTACTACTTCTTACTGGCTATTACTTCAACTTAGAAGCTTCTTCTGTGTTCTACTATGGTGCGTTTAGTGTCTCCGCACACCGCAGCACGCGACACAGCTTTGCAGACAATAAATGTAACCGTCTCAGAGAGAAAAGCGGCCAATGTGACGATCTGGCTTTAAGTCGATTCGATAACAAATGACGAAAAATGACGGATTTCTCAGGTTTTTACACATATGAACACTTTTCACATTCTCCCATGCAACGCGGCTGCTAGACCTCCTTTCATGCAAAATCTTAAGGTCCTAGGTCATGTAAAAGCCACGAAAGCCGGCTAAAAAGTGAATAATCGATAACTAAAACTTGAATTGTACTACATCTTACTGGCTATTACTTCAACATAGAAGCTTCTTCTGTGTTCTACTATGGTGCTTTTAGTGTTTCCGCATACCGCAGCACGCGACATAGCTTTGTAGACGATAAATGTAACCGTTTCAGAGAGAAGAGCGGCCTATGTGACGACCTGGCTTTAAGTCGATTCGATAACAAATGACGAAAACGGACGGATTTCTCTTGTTTTTACTACATATGAACACTTTTCACATTCTCCCGTGCAACGCGGCTGCTAGTCCCCCTTTCATGCAAAATCGTAAGGTCCTAGGTCATGTCCAAGCCACCAAAGCCGACTAAAAAGTGAATAATCGACAACTAAAACTTCAATTCTACTACTTCTTACAGGCTATAACTTCAACTTAGAAGCTTCTTTTGTGTTCTACTATGGTGCTTTTAGTGTTTCGGCATACCGCAGCACGCGACATAGCTTTGCAGACGATAAGTGTAACCGTTTCAAAGAGAAGAGCGGCCAATGTGACGATCTGGCTTTACGTCGATTAATAACAAATGACGAAAACGGACGGATTTCTCAGGTTTTTACTACATATGAACACTTTTCACATTCTCACATGCAACGCGGCTGCTAGTCCTCCTTTCATGCAAAATCTTATGGTCCTAGGTCATGTCATAGCCACCAAAGCCGGCTAAAAAGTGAATAATCGACATCCAAAACTTGAATTGTACTACCTCTTACTGGCTATTACTTCAACTTAGAAGCTTCTTCTGTGTTCTACTATGGTGCTTTTAGTGTTTCCGCATACTGCAGCACGCGTCATAGCTTTGCAGACGATAAATGTAACCGTTTCAGAGAGAAGAGCGGCCTATGTGACGATCTGGCTTTAAGTCGATTCGATAACAAATGTCGAAAACGGACGGATTTCTCAGGTTTTTACTACATATGAACACTTTTCACATTCTCCCGTGCAACGCGGCTGCTAGACCTCCTTTCATGCAAAATCTTAAGGTCCTAGGTCATGTCCAAGCCACCAAAGCCGGCTAAAAAGTGAATAATCGACCACTAAAACTTGAAATGTACTACTTCTTACTGGCTATTACTTCAACTTAGAAGCTTCTTCTGTGTTCTACTATGGTGCGTTTAGTGTCTCCGCACACCGCAGCACGCGACACAGCTTTGCAGACAATAAATGTAACCGTCTCAGAGAGAAAAGCGGCCAATGTGACGATCTGGCTTTAAGTCGATTCGATAACAAATGAGGAAAAATGACGGATTTCTCAGGTTTTTACACATATGAACACTTTTCACATTCTCCCATGCAACGCGGCTGCTAGACCTCCTTTCATGCAAAATCTTAAGGTCCTAGGTCATGTAAAAGCCACAAAAGCCGGCTAAAAAGTGAATAATCGACAACTAAAACTTGAATTGTACTACATCTTACTGGCTATTACTTCAACATAGAAGCTTCTTCTGTGTTCTACTATGGTGCTTTTAGTGTTTCCGCATACCGCAGCACGCGACATAGCTTTGTAGACGATAAATGTAACCGTTTCAGAGAGAAGAGCGGCCTATGTGACGATTTGGCTTTAAGTCGATTCGATAACAAATGACGAAAACGGACGGATTTCTGAGGTTTTTACTACATATGAACACTTTTCACATTCTCCCGTGCAACGCGGCTGCTAGTCCTCCTTTCATGCAAAATCTTATGGTCCCAGGTCATGTCCAAGCCACCACAGCCGGCTAAAAAGTGAATAATCGACAACTAAAACTTGAACTGTACTACCTCTTACTGGCTATTACTTCAACTTAGAAGTTTCTACTATGGTGCGTTTAGTGTCTCCGCACACCGCAGCACGCGACACAGCTTTGCAGACAATAAATGTAAGCGTCTCAGAGAAAAAAGCGGCCAATGTGACGATCTGGCTTTAAGTCGATTCGATAACAAATGACGAAAACAGACGGATTTCTCAGGTTTTTACTACATATGAACACTTTTCACATTTTCCCATGCAACGCGGCGGCTAGTCCTCCTTTCATGCAAAATCTTAAGGTCCTAGGTCATGTCCAAGCCACCAAAGGCGGCTAAAAAGTGAATAATCGACAACTAAAACTTCAATTGTAATACTTCTTTCTGGCTATTACTTCAACATAGAAGCTTCTTCTGTGTTCTACTATGGTGCTTTTAGTGTTTCCGCATATCGCAGCACGCGACATAGCATTGTAGACGATAAATGTAACCGTTTCAGAGAGAAGAGCGGCCAATGTGACGATCTGGCTTTAAGTCGATTCGATAACAAATGACGAAAACGGACGGATTTCTGAGGTTTTTACTACATATGAACACTTTTCACATTCTCCCGTGCAACGCGGCTGCTAGTCCTCCTTTTCATGCAAAATCTTAAGGTCCTAGGTCATGTCCAAGCCACCAAAGCTGGCTAAAATGTGAATAATCGACAACTAAAACTTGAATTGTACTACTTCTTACTGGCTATTACTTCAACTTAGAAGCTCCTTCTGTGTTCTACTATGGTGCTTTTAGTGTTTCGGCATACCGCAGCACGCGACATAGCTTTGCAGACGATAAGTATAACCGTTTCAGAGAGAAGAGCGGCCAATGTGACGATCTGGCTTTAAGTCGATTAATAACAAATGACGAAAACGGACGGATTTCTCAGATTTTTACTACATATGAACACTTTTCACATTCTCCCGTGCAACGCGGCTGCCAGTCCTCCTTTCATGCCAAATCTTAACGTAGTAGGTAATGTCCAAGCCACCAAAGCCGGCTAAAAAGTGAATAATCGACAACTAAAACTTGAATTGTACTACTTCTTACTGGCTATTACTTCAACTTAGAAGCTTCTTCTGTGTTCTACTATGGTGCGTTTAGTGTCTCCGCACACCGCAGCACGCGACACAGCTTTGCAGACAATAAATGTAACCGTCTCAGAGAGAAAAGCGGCCAATGTGACGATCTGGCTTTAAGTCGATTCGATAACAAATGACGAAAAATGACGGATTTCTCAGGTTTTTAAACATATGAACACTTTTCACATTCTCCCATGCAACGCGGCTGCTAGACCTCCTTTCATGCAAAATCTTAAGGTCCTAGGTCATGTAAAAGCCACGAAAGCCGGCTAAAAAGTGAATAATCGATAACTAAAACTTGAATTGTACTACATCTTACTGGCTATTACTTCAACATAGAAGCTTCTTCTGTGTTCTACTATGGTGCTTTTAGTGTTTCCGCATACCGCAGCACGCGACATAGCTTTGTAGACGATAAATGTAACCGTTTCAGAGAGAAGAGCGGCCTATGTGACGATTTGGCTTTAAGTCGATTCGATAACAAATGACGAAAACGGACGGATTTCTCTTGTTTTTACTACATATGAACACTTTTCACATTCTCCCGTGCAACGCGGCTGCTAGTCCCCCTTTCATGCAAAATCGTAAGGTCCTAGGTCATGTCCAAGCCACCAAAGCCGACTAAAAAGTGAATAATCGACAACTAAAACTTCAATTGTACTACTTCTTACAGGCTATAACTTCAACTTAGAAGCTTCTTTTGTGTTCTACTATGGTGCTTTTAGTGTTTCGGCATACCGCAGCACGCGACATAGCTTTGCAGACGATAAGTGTAACCGTTTCAGAGAGAAGAGCGGCCAATGTGACGATCTGGTTTTAAGTCGATTAATAACAAATGACGAAAACGGACGGATTTCTCAGGTTTTTACTACATATGAACACATTTCACATTCTCCCGTGCAACGCGGCTGCTAGTCCTCCTTTCATGCAAAATCTTATGGTCCTAGGGCATGTCATAGCCACCAAAGCCGACTACAAAGTGAATAATCGACAACTAAAACTTCAATTGTACTACTTCTTACAGGTTATAACTTCAACTTAGAAGCTTCTTCTGTGTTCTACTATGGTGCTTTTAGTGTTTCGGCATACCGCAGCACGCGACATAGCTTTGCAGACGATAAGTGTAACCGTTTCAAAGAGAAGAGCGGCCAATGTGACGATCTGGCTTTAAGTCGATTAATAACAAATGACGAAAACGGACGGATTTCTCAGGTTTTTACTACATATGAACACTTTTCACATTCTCCCATGCAACGCGGCTGCTAGTCCTCCTTTCATGCAAAATCTTATGGTCCTAGGTCATGTCATAGCCACCAAAGCCGGCTAAAAAGTGAATAATCGACATCCAAAACTTGAATTGTACTACCTCTTACTGGCTATTACTTCAACTTAGAAGCTTCTTCTGTGTTCTACTATGGTGCTTTTAGTGTTTCCGCATACTGCAGCACGCGTCATAGCTTTGCAGACGATAAATGTAACCGTTTCAGAGAGAAGATCGGCCTATGTGACGATCTGGCTTTAAGTCGATTCGATAACAAATGTCGAAAACGGACGGATTTCTCAGGTTTTTACTACATATGAACACTTTTCACATTCTCCCGTGCAACGCGGCTGCTAGACCTCCTTTCATGCAAAATCTTAAGGTCCTAGGTCATGTCCAAGCCACCAAAGCCGGCTAAAAAGTGAATAATCGACCACTAAAACTTGAAATGTACTACTTCTTACTGGCTATTACTTCAACTTAGAAGCTTCTTCTGTGTTCTACTATGGTGCGTTTAGTGTCTCCGCACACCGCAGCACGCGACACAGCTTTGCAGACAATAAATGTAACCGTCTCAGAGAGAAAAGCGGCCAATGTGACGATCTGGCTTTAAGTCGATTCGATAACAAATGACGAAAAATGACGGATTTCTCAGGTTTTTACACATATGAACACTTTTCACATTCTCCCATGCAACGCGGCTGCTAGACCTCCTTTCATGCAAAATCTTAAGGTCCTAGGTCATGTAAAAGCCACAAAAGCCGGCTAAAAAGTGAATAATCGACAACTAAAACTTGAATTGTACTACATCTTACTGGCTATTACTTCAACATAGAAGCTTCTTCTGTGTTCTACTATGGTGCTTTTAGTGTTTCCGCATACCGCAGCACGCGACATAGCTTTGTAGACGATAAATGTAACCGTTTCAGAGAGAAGCGTGGCCTATGTGACGATCTGGCTTTAAGTCGATTCGATAACAAATGACGAAAACGGACGGATTTCTGAGGTTTTTACTACATATGAACACTTTTCACATTCTCCCGTGCAACGCGGCTGCTAGTCCTCTTTTCATGCAAAATCTTATGGTCCTAGGTCATGTCATAGCAACCAAAGCCGGCTAAAAAGTGAATAATCGACAACTAAAACTTGAATTGTACTACTTCTTACTGGCTATTACTTCAACTTAGAAGCTTCTTCTGTGTTCTACTATGGTGC
This sequence comes from Schistocerca gregaria, assembly GCF_023897955.1. Classification (NCBI taxonomy): domain Eukaryota; kingdom Metazoa; phylum Arthropoda; class Insecta; order Orthoptera; family Acrididae; genus Schistocerca; species Schistocerca gregaria. Next base: position 632,824 of record NW_026061897.1, read on the forward strand.
TTTTAGTGTTTCCGCATACCGCAGCACGCGACATAGCTTTGCAGACGATAAATGTAACCGTCTCAGAGAGAAAGGCGGCCAATGTGACGATCTGGCTTTAAGTCGATTCGATAACAAATGACGAAAACGGACTGATTTCTCAGGTTTTTACTACATATGAACACTTTTCACATTCTCCCGTGGAACGCGGCTGCAAGTACTCCTTGCATGCAAAATCTTAAGGTCCTAGGTCATGTCCAAGCCCCAAAAGCCGGCTAAAAAGTGATTAATCGACAACTAAAACTTGAATTGTACTACTTCTTACTGGCTATTGCTTCAACTTAGAAACTCCTTCTGTGTTCTACTATGGTGCTTTTAGTGTCTCCGCATACCGCAGCACGCGACATAGCTTTGCAGACGATAAATGTAACCGTCTCAGAGAGAAAGGCGGCCAATGTGACGATCTGGCTTTTTAAGTCGATTCGATAACAAATGACGAAAACGGACTGATTTCTGAGGTTTTTACTACATATGAACACTTTTCACATTCTCCCATACAACGCGGCTGCTAGTCCTCCTTTCATGCAAAATCTTAAGGTCCTAGGTCATATCCAAGCCACAAAAGCCGGCTAAAAAGTGAATAATCGATAGTTAAAACTTGAATTGTACTACCTCTTACTCGCTATTACTTCAACTTAGAAGCTTCTTCTGTGTTCTACTATGGTGCTTTTAGTGTTTCCGCATACCGCAGCACGCGACATAGCTTTGCAGACGATAAATGTAACCGTTTCAGAGAGAAAGGCGGCCAATGTGACGATCTGGCTTTAAGTCGATTCGATAACAAATGACGAAAACGGACTGATTTCTCAGGTTTTTACTACATATGAACACTTTTCACATTCTCCCATGCAACGCGGCTGCTAGTCATCCTTTCATGCAAAATCTTAAGATTCCACCACATGTCCAAGCCACCAAAGCCGGCTAAAAAGTGAATAATCGACAACTAAAACTTGAATTGTACTACTTCTTACTGGCTATTACTTCAACATAGAAGCTTCTTCTGTGTTCTACTATGGTGCTTTTAGTGTCTCCGCACACCGCAGCACGCGACATAGCGTTGCAGACGATAAATGTAACCGTTTCAGAGAGAAAAGCGGCCAATGTGACGATCTGGCTTTAAGTCGATTCGATAACAAATGACGAAAAGGGACGGATTTCTCAGGTTTTTAATACATATGAACACTTTTCACATTCTCCCGTGGAACGCGGCTGCAAGTACTCCTTGCATGCAAAATCTTAAGGTCCTAGGTCATGTCCAAGCCAGAAAAGCCGGCTAAAAAGTGAATAATCGACAACTAAAACTTGAATTGTACTACTTCTTACTGGCTATTACTTCAACTTAGAAGCTCCTTCTGTGTTCTACTATGGTGCTTTTAGTGTCTCCGCATACCGCAGCACGCGACATAGCTTTGCAGACGATAAATGTAACAGTCTCAGAGAGAAAAGCAGCCAATCTGACGATATGGCTTTAAGTCGATTCGATAACAAATGACGAAAACGGACGGATTTCTCAGGTTTTTATTACATATGAACACATTTCACATTCTCCCGTGCAACGCGGCTGCTAGTCCTCCTTTCATGCAGAATCTTATGGTCCTAGGTCATGTCCAAGCCACCAAAGCCGGCTAAAAAGTGAATAATCGACAACAAAAACTTGAATTGTACTACTTCTTACTGGCTATTACTTCAACTTAGAAGCTTCTTCTGTGTTCTACTATGGTGCTTTTTGTGTTTCCGCATACCGCAGCACGCGACATAGCTTTGCAGACGATAAATGTAACCGTTTCAGAGAGTAGAGCGGCCAATGTGACGATCTGGCTTTAAGTCGATTCGATAACAAATGACGAAAACGGACGGATTTCTCAGGTTTTTACTACATATGAACACTTTTCACATTCTCCCGTGCAACGCGGATGCTAGTCTTCCTTTCATGCAAAATCTTAAGGTTCCACCAAATGTCCAAGCCACCAAAGCCGGCTAAAAAGTGAATAATCGACAAATAAACTTGAATTGTACTACTTCTTACTGGCTATTACTTCAACATAGAAGCTTCTTCTGTGTTCTACTATGGTGCTTTTAGTGTCTCCGCACACCGCAGCACGCGACATAGCGTTGCAGACGATAAATGTAACCGTTTCAGAGAGAAAAGCGGCCAATGTGACGATCTGGCTTTAAGTCGATTCGATAACAAATGACGAAAACGGACGGATTTCTCAGGTTTTTACTACATATGAACACTTTTCACATTCTCCCGTGGAACGCGGCTGCAAGTACTCCTTTCATGCAAAATCTTAAGGTCCTAGGTCATGTCCAAGCCACAAAAGCCGGCTAAAAGGTGAATAATCGACAACTAAAACTTGAATTGTACTACTTCTTACTGGCTATTACTTCAACATAGAAGCTTCTTCTGTGTTCTACTGTGGTGCTTTTAGTGTCTCCGCACACCGCAGCACGCGACATAGCGTTGCAGACGATAAATGTAACCGTCTCAGAGAGAAAAGCGGCCAATGTGACGATCTGGCTTTAAGTCGATTCGATAACAAATGACGAAAACGGACGGATTTCTCAGGTTTTTACTACATATGAACACTTTTCACATTCTCCCGTGCAACGCGGCTGCTAGTCTTCCTTTCATGCAAAATCTTAAGGTTCCACCTAATGTCCAAGCCACCAAAGCCGGCTAAAAAGTGAATAATCGACAACTAAAACTTGAATTGTACTACTTCTTACTGGCTATTACTTCAACTTAGAAGCTTCTTCTGTGTTCTACTATGGGGCTTTTAGTGTCTCCGCATACCGCAGCTCGCGACATAGCTTTGAAGACAACAAATGTAACCGTCTCAGAGAGTAAAGCGGAAAATGTGACGATCTGGCTTTAAGTCGATTCGATAACAAATGACAAAAACGGACGGAATTATCAGGGTTTTACTACATATGAACACTTTTAACATTCTCCCATACAACGCGGCTGCTAGTCCTCCTGTCATGCAAAATCTTAAGGACCTAGGTCATGTCCAAGCCACCAAAGCCGGCTAAAAAGTGAATAATCGACAACTAAAACTTGTATTGTACTACATCTTACTGGCTATTGCTTCAATTTAGAATGTAACCGTTTCAGAGAGAAAGGCGGCCAATGTGACGATCTGGCTTTAAGTCGATTCGATAACAAATGACGAGAACGGACTGATTTCTCAGGTTTTTACTACATATGAACACTTTTCACATTCTCCCATGCAACGCGGCTGCTAGTCATCCTTTCATGCAAAATCTTAAGATTCCACCACATGTCCAAGCCACCAAAGCCGGCTAAAAAGTGAATAATCGACAACTAAAACTTGAATTGTACTACTTCTTACTGGCTATTACTTCAACATAGAAGCTTCTTCTGTGTTCTACTATGGTGCTTTTAGTGTCTCCGCACACCGCAGCACGCGACATAGCGTTGCAGACGATAAATGTAACCGTTTCAGAGAGAAAAGCGGCCAATGTGACGATCTGGCTTTAAGTCGATTCGATAACAAATGACGAAAAGGGACGGATTTCTCAGGTTTTTAATACATATGAACACTTTTCACATTCTCCCGTGGAACGCGGCTGCAAGTACTCCTTGCATGCAAAATCTTAAGGTCCTAGGTCATGTCCAAGCCACAAAAGCCGGCTAAAAAGTGAATAATCGACAACTAAAACTTGAATTGTACTACTTCTTACTGGCTATTACTTCAACTTAGAAGCTCCTTCTGTGTTCTACTATGGTGCTTTTAGTGTCTCCGCATACCGCAGCACGCGACATAGCTTTGCAGACGATAAATGTAACAGTCTCAGAGAGAAAAGCAGCCAATCTGACGATATGGCTTTAAGTCGATTCGATAACAAATGACGAAAACGGACGGATTTCTCAGGTTTTTATTACATATGAACACATTTCACATTCTCCCGTGCAACGCGGCTGCTAGTCCTCCTTTCATGCAACATCTTATGGTCCTAGGTCATGTCCAAGCCACCAAAGCCGGCTAAAAAGTGAATAATCGACAACAAAAACTTGAATTGTACTACTTCTTACTGGCTATTACTTCAACTTAGAAGCTTCTTCTGTGTTCTACTATGGTGCTTTTTGTGTTTCCGCATACAGCAGCACGCGACATAGCTTTGCAGACGATAAATGTAACCGTTTCAGAGAGTAGAGCGGCCAATGTGACGATCTGGCTTTAGGTCGATTCGATAACAAATGACGAAAACGGACGGATTTCTCAGGTTTTTACTACATATGAACACTTTTCACATTCTCCCGTGCAACGCGGATGCTAGTCTTCCTTTCATGCAAAATCTTAAGGTTCCACCAAATATCCAAGCCACCAAAGCCGGCTAAAAAGTGAATAATCGACAAATAAACTTGAATTGTACTACTTCTTACTGGCTATTACTTCAACATAGAAGCTTCTTCTGTGTTCTACTATGGTGCTTTTAGTGTCTCCGCACACCGCAGCACGCGACATAGCGTTGCAGACGATAAATGTAACCGTTTCAGAGAGAAAAGCGGCCAATGTGACGATCTGGCTTTAAGTCGATTCGATAACAAATGACGAAAACGGACGGATTTCTCAGGTTTTTACTACATATGAACACTTTTCACATTCTCCCGTGGAACGCGGCTGCAAGTACTCCTTTCATGCAAAATCTTAAGGTCCTAGGTCATGTCCAAGCCACAAAAGCCGGCTAAAAGGTGAATAATCGACAACTAAAACTTGAATTGTACTACTTCTTACTGGCTATTACTTCAACATAGAAGCTTCTTCTGTGTTCTACTGTGGTGCTTTTAGTGTCTCCGCACACCGCAGCACGCGACATAGCGTTGCAGACGATAAATGTAACCGTCTCAGAGAGAAAAGCGGCCAATGTGACGATCTGGCTTTAAGTCGATTCGATAACAAATGACGAAAACGGACGGATTTCTAAGGTTTTTACTACATATGAACACTTTTCACATTCTCCCGTGCAACGCGGCTGCTAGTCTTCCTTTCATGCAAAATCTTAAGGTTCCACCTAATGTCCAAGCCACCAAAGCCGGCTAAAAAGTGAATAATCGACAACTAAAACTTGAATTGTACTACTTCTTACTGGCTATTACTTCAACTTAGAAGCTTCTTCTGTGTTCTACTATGGGGCTTTTAGTGTCTCCGCATACCGCAGCTCGCGACATAGCTTTGAAGACAACAAATGTAACCGTCTCAGAGAGTAAAGCGGAAAATGTGACGATCTGGCTTTAAGTCGATTCGATAACAAATGACAAAAACGGACGGAATTATCAGGGTTTTACTACATATGAACACTTTTAACATTCTCCCACACAACGCGGCTGCTAGTCCTCCTGTCATGCAAAATCTTAAGGACCTAGGTCATGTCCAAGCCACCAAAGCCGGCTAAAAAGTGAATAATCGACAACTAAAACTTGTATTGTACTACATCTTACTGGCTATTGCTTCAATTTAGAATGTAACCGTTTCAGAGAGAAAGGCGGCCAATGTGACGATCTGGCTTTAAGTCGATTCGATAACAAATGACGAGAACGGACTGATTTCTCGGGTTTTTACTACATATGAACACTTTTCACATTCTCCCATGCAACGCGGCTGCTAGTCATCCTTTCATGCAAAATCTTAAGATTCCACCACATGTCCAAGCCACCAAAGCCGGCTAAAAAGTGAATAATCGACAACTAAAACTTGAATTGTACTACTTCTTACTGGCTATTACTTCAACATAGAAGCTTCTTCTGTGTTCTACTATGGTGCTTTTAGTGTCTCCGCACACCGCAGCACGCGACATAGCGTTGCAGACGATAAATGTAACCGTTTCAGAGAGAAAAGCGGCCAATGTGACGATCTGGCTTTAAGTCGATTCGATAACAAATGACGAAAAGGGACGGATTTCTCAGGTTTTTAATACATATGAACACTTTTCACATTCTCCCGTGGAACGCGGCTGCAAGTACTCCTTGCATGCAAAATCTTAAGGTCCTAGGTCATGTCCAAGCCACAAAAGCCGGCTAAAAAGTGAATAATCGACAACTAAAACTTGAATTGTACTACTTCTTACTGGCTATTACTTCAACTTAGAAGCTCCTTCTGTGTTCTACTATGGTGCTTTTACTGTCTCCGCATACCGCAGCACGCGACATAGCTTTGCAGACGATAAATGTAACAGTCTCAGAGAGAAAAGCAGCCAATCTGACGATATGGCTTTAAGTCGATTCGATAACAAATGACGAAAACGGACGGATTTCTCAGGTTTTTATTACATATGAACACATTTCACATTCTCCCGTGCAACGCGGCTGCTAGTCCTCCTTTCATGCAAAATCTTATGGTCCTAGGTCATGTCCAAGCCACCAAAGCCGGCTAAAAAGTGAATAATCGACAACAAAAACTTGAATTGTACTACTTCTTACTGGCTATTACTTCAACTTAGAAGCTTCTTCTGTGTTCTACTATGGTGCTTTTTGTGTTTCCGCATACAGCAGCACGCGACATAGCTTTGCAGACGATAAATGTAACCGTTTCAGAGAGTAGAGCGGCCAATGTGACGATCTGGCTTTAAGTCGATTCGATAACAAATGACGAAAACGGACGGATTTCTCAGGTTTTTACTACATATGAACACTTTTCACATTCTCCCGTGCAACGCGGATGCTAGTCTTCCTTTCATGCAAAATCTTAAGGTTCCACCAAATGTCCAAGCCACCAAAGCCGGCTAAAAAGTGAATAATCGACAAATAAACTTGAATTGTACTACTTCTTACTGGCTATTACTTCAACATAGAAGCTTCTTCTGTGTTCTACTATGGTGCTTTTAGTGTCTCCGCACACCGCAGCACGCGACATAGCGTTGCAGACGATAAATGTAACCGTTTCAGAGAGAAAAGCGGCCAATGTGACGATCTGGCTTTAAGTCGATTCGATAACAAATGACGAAAACGGACGGATTTCTCAGGTTTTTACTACATATGAACACTTTTCACATTCTCCCGTGGAACGCGGCTGCAAGTACTCCTTTCATGCAAAATCTTAAGGTCCTAGGTCGTGTCCTAGCCACAAAAGCCGGCTAAAAGGTGAATAATCGACAACTAAAACTTGAATTGTACTACTTCTTACTGGCTATTACTTCAACTTAGAAGCTTCTTCTGTGTTCTACTGTGGTGCTTTTAGTGTCTCCGCACACCGCAGCACGCGACATAGCGTTGCAGACGATAAATGTAACCGTCTCAGAGAGAAAAGCGGCCAATGTGACGATCTGGCTTAAGTCGATTCGATAACAAGTGACGAAAACGGACGGATTTCTCAGGTTTTTACTACATATGAACACTTTTCACATTCTCCCATGCAACGCGGCTGCTAGACCTCTTTTCATGCAAAATCATAAGGCCTTAGGTCATGTCCAAGCCACCAAAGCCGGCTAAAAAGTGGTTAATCGATAACTAAAACTTGAATTGTACTACTTCTTACTGGCTATTACTTCAACTTAGAAGCTTCTTCTGTGTTCTACTATGGTGCGTTTAGTGTTTCCGCATACCGCAGCACGCGACACAGCTTTGTAGACGATAAATGTAACCGTTTCAGAGAGAAGAGCGGCCTATGTGACGATCTGGCTTTAAGTCGATTCGATAACAAATGACGAAAACGGTCGGATTTCTCAGGTTTTTACTACATATGAACACATTTCACATTCTCCCGTGCAACGCGGCTGCTAGTCCTCCTTTAATGCAAAATCTTATGGTCCTAGGTCATGTCATAGCAACCAAAGCCGGCTAAAAAGTGAATAATCGACAACTAAAACTTGAATTGTACTACCTCTTACTGGCTATTACTTCAACTTAGAAGCTTCTTCTGTGTTTTACTATGGTGCTTTTAGTATCTCCGCATACCGCAGCACGCGACATAGCTTTGCAGACGATAAATGTAACCGTCTCAGAGAGAAAGGCGGCCAATGTGACGATCTGGCTTTAAGTCGATTCGATAACAAATGACGAAAACGGACTGATTTCTCAGGTTTTTACTACATATGAACACTTTTCACATTCTCCCATACAACGCGGCTGCTAGTCCTCCTTTCATGCAAAATCTTAAGGTCCTAGGTCATGTCCAAGCCACCAAAGCCGGCTAAAAAGTGAATAATCGACAATTAAAACTTGAATTGTACTACTTCTTACTGGCTATTACTTCAACTTAGAAGCTTCTTCTGTGTTGTACTATGGTGCGTTTAGTGTTTCCGCATACCGCAGCACGCGACACAGCTTTGTAGACGATAAATGTAACCGTTTCAGAGAGAAGAGCGGCCTATGTGACGATCTGGCTTTAAGTCGATTCGATAACAAATGACGAAAACGGACGGATTTCTCAGGTTATTACTACATATGAACACTTTTCACATTCTCCCATGCAACGCGGCTGCTAGTCCTCCTTTCATGCAATACCTTAAGGTCCTAGGTCATGTCCAAGCCACCAAAGCCGGCTAAAAAGTGAATAATCGACAACTAAAACTTGAATTGTACTACTTCTTACTGGCTATTACTTCAACTTAGAAGCTTCTTCTGTGTTCTACTATTGTGCGTTTAGTGTCTCCGCACACCGCAGCACGCGACACAACTTTGCAGACGATAAATGTAACCGTCTCAGAGAGAAAGGCGGCCAATGTGACGATCTGGCTTTAAGTCGATTCGATAACAAATGACGAAAACGGACTGATTTCTCAGGTTTTTACTACATACGAACACTTTTCACATTCTCCCATACAACGCGGCTGCTAGTCCTCCTTTCATGCAAAATCTTATGGTCCTAGGTCATGTCCAAGCCACCAAAGCCGGCTAAAAAGTGAATAATAGACAACTAAAACTTGAATTGTACTACTTCTTACTGGCTATTACTTCAACATAGAAGCTTCTTCTGTGTTCTACTATGGTGCTTTTAGTGTCTCCGCACACCGCAGCACGCGACATAGCGTTGCAGACGATAAATGTAACCGTCTCAGAGAGAAAAGCGGCCAATCTGAAGATATGGCTTTAAGTCGATTCGATAACAAATGACGAAAACGGACGGATTTCTCAGGTTTTTACTACATATGAACACTTTTCACATTCTCCCGTGGAACGCGGCTGCAAGTACTCCTTGCATGCAAAATCTTAAGGTCCTAGGTCATGTCCAAGCCCCAAAAGCCGGCTTAAAAGTGAATAGTCGACAACTAAAACTTGAATTGTACTACTTCTTACTGGCTATTGCTTCAACTTAGAAGCTCCTTCTGTGTTCTACTATGGTGCTTTTAGTGTCTCCGCATACCGCAGCACGCGACATAGCTTTGCAGACGATAAATGTAACCGTCTCAGAGAGAATAGCGGCCAATCTGACGATATGGCTTTAAGTCGATTCGATAACAAATGACGAAAACGGACGGATTTCTCAGGTTTTTATTACATATGAACACATTTCACATTCTCCCGTGCAACGCGGCTGCTAGTCCTCCTTTCATGCAAAATCTTATGGTCCTAGGTCATGTCCAAGCCACCAAAGCCGGCTAAAAAGTGAATAATCGACAACTAAAACTTGAATTGTACTACTTCTTACTGGCTATTACTTCAACATAGAAGCTTCTTCTGTGTTCTACTATGGTGCTTTTAGTGTCTCCGCACACCGCAGCACGCGACATAGCGTTGCAGACGATAAATGTAACCGTCTCAGAGAGAATAGCGGCCAATCTGACGATATGGCTTTAAGTCGATTCGATAACAAATGACGAAAACGGACGGATTTCTCAGGTTTTTATTACATATGAACACATTTCACATTCTCCCGTGCAACGCGGCTGCTAGTCCTCCTTTCATGCAAAATCTTATGGTCCTAGATCATGTCCAAGCCACCAAAGCCGGCTAAAAAGTGAATAATCGGCAACTAAAACTTGAATTGTACTACTTCTTACTGGCTATTACTTCAACTTAGAAGCTTCTTCTGTATTCTACTATGGTGCTTTTAGTGTCTCCGCATACCGCAGCACGCGACATAGCTTTGCAGACGATAAATGTAACCGTTTCAGAGAGAAAGGCGGCCAATGTGACGATATGGCTTTAAGTCGATTCGATAACAAATGACGAAAACGGACGGATTTCTCAGGTTTTTACTACATATGAACACTTTTCACATTCTCCCATACAACGCGGCTGCTAGTCCTCCTTTCATGCAAAATCTTAAGGTCCTAGGTCATATCCAAGCCACAAAAGCCGGCTAAAAAGTGAATAATAGATAGTTAAAACTTGAATTGTACTACCTCTTACTGGCTATTACTTCAACTTAGAAGCTTCTTCTGTGTTCTACTATGGTGCTTTTTGTGTTTCCGCATACAGCAGCACGCGACATAGCTTTGCAGACGATAAATGTAACCGTTTCAGAGAGAAGAGCGGCCTATGTGACGATCTGGCTTTAAGTCGATTCGATAACAAATGACGAAAACGGACGGATTTCTCAGGTTTTTACTACATATGAACACTTTTCACATTCTCCCGTGCAACGCGGCTGCTAGTCCCCCTTTCATGCAAAATCGTAAGGTCCTAGGTCATGTCCAAGCCACCAAAGCCGACTAAAAAGTGAATAATCGACAACTAAAACTTCAATTGTACTACTTCTTACAGGCTATAACTTCAACTTAGAAGCTTCTTTTGTGTTCTACTATGGTGCTTTTAGTGTTTCGGCATACCGCAGCACGCGACATAGCTTTGCAGACGATAAGTGTAACCGTTTCAGAGAGAAGAGCGGCCAATGTGACGATCTGGTTTTAAGTCGATTAATAACAAATGACGAAAACGGACGGATTTCTCAGGTTTTTACTACATATGAACACATTTCACATTCTCCCGTGCAACGCGGCTGCTAGTCCTCCTTTCATGCAAAATCCTATGGTCCTAGGGCATGTCATAGCCACCAAAGCCGGCAAAAAAGTGAATAATCGACATCCAAAACTTGAATTGTACTACCTCTTACTGGCTATTACTTCAACTTAGAAGCTTCTTCTGTGTTCTACTATGGTGCTTTTAGTGTTTCCGCATACTGCAGCACGCGTCATAGCTTTGCAGACGATAAATGTAACCGTTTCAGAGAGAAGAGCGGCCAATGTGATGATCTGGCTTTAAGTCGATTAATAACAAATGACGAAAACGGACGGATTTCTCAGGTTTTTACTACTTATGAACACATTTCACATTCTCCCGTGCAACGCGGCTGCTAGTCCTCCTTTCATGCAAAATCTTAAGGTCCTAGTTCACGTCCAAGCCACCAAAGCCGACAACAAAGTGAATAATCGACATCCAAAACTTGAATTGTACTACCTCTTACTGGCTATTACTTCAACTTAGAAGCTTCTTCTGTGTTCTACTATGGTGCTTTTAGCGTTTCCGCATACTGCAGCACGCGTCATAGCTTTGCAGACGATAAATGTAACCGTTTCAGAGAGAAGAGTGGCCTATGTGACGATCTGGCTTTAAGTCGATTCGATAACAAATTTCGAAAACGGACGGATTTCTCAGGTTTTTACTACATATGAACACTTTTCACATTCTCCCGTGCAACGCGGCTGCTAGACCTCCTTTCATGCAAAATCTTAAGGTCCTAGGTCATGTCCAAGCCACCAAAGCCGGCTAAAAAGTGAATAATCGACAACTAAAACTTGAATTGTACTACTTCTTACTGGCTATTACTTCAACTTAGAAGCTTCTTCTGTGTTCTACTATGGTGCGTTTAGTGTCTCCGCACACCGCAGCACGCGACACAGCTTTGCAGACAATAAATGTAACCGTCTCAGAGAGAAAAGCGGCCAATGTGACGATCTGGCTTTAAGTCGATTCGATAACAAATGACGAAAAATGACGGATTTCTCAGGTTTTTACACATATGAACACTTTTCACATTCTCCCATGCAACGCGGCTGCTAGACCTCCTTTCATGCAAAATCTTAAGGTCCTAGGTCATGTAAAAGCCACAAAAGCCGGCTAAAAAGTGAATAATCGATAACTAAAACTTGAATTGTACTACATCTTACTGGCTATTACTTCAACATAGAAGCTTCTTCTGTGTTCTACTATGGTGCTTTTAGTGTTTCCGCATACCGCAGCACGCGACATAGCTTTGCAGACGATAAATGTAACCGTCTCAGAGAGAAAGGCGGCTAATGTGACGATCTGGCTTTAAGTCGATTCGATAACAAATGACGAAAACGGACTGATTTCTCAGGTTTTTACTACATATGAACACTTTTCACATTCTCCCATACAACGCGGCTGCTAGTCCTCCTTTCATGCAAAATCTTAAGGTCCTAGGTCATGTCCAAGCCACCAAAGCCGGCTAAAAAGTGAATAATCAAACTACTAAAACTTGAATTGTACTACTTCTTACTGGCTATTACTTCAACATAGAAGCTTCTTCTGTGTTCTACTATGGTGCTTTTAGTGTCTCCGCACACCGCAGCACGCGACATAGCGTTGCAGACGATAAATGTAACCGTCTCAGAGAGAAAAGCGGCCAATCTGAAGATATGGCTTTAAGTCGATTCGATAACAAATGACGAAAACGGACGGATTTCTCAGGTTTTTACTACATATGAACACTTTTCACATTCTCCCGTGGAACGCGGCTGCAAGTACTCCTTGCATGCAAAATCTTAAGGTCCTAGGTCATGTCCAAGCCCCAAAAGCCGGCTAAAAAGTGAATAATCGACAACTAAAACTTGAATTGTACTACTTCTTACTGGCTATTGCTTCAACTTAGAAGCTCCTTCTGTGTTCTACTATGGTGCTTTTAGTGTCTCCGCATACCGCAACACGCGACATAGCTTTGCAGACGATAAATGTAACCGTCTCAGAGAGAATAGCGGCCAATCTGACGATATGGCTTTAAGTCGATTCGATAACAAATGACGAAAACGAACGGATTTCTCAGGTTTTTATTACATATGAACACATTTCACATTCTCCCGTGCAACGCGGCTGCTAGTCCTCCTTTCATGAAAAATCTTATGGTCCTAGGTCATATCCAAGCCACCAAAGCCGGCTAAAAAGTGAATAATCGACAACTAAAACTTGAATTGTACTACTTCTTACTGGCTATTACTTCAACTTAGAAGCTTCTTCTGTGTTCTACTATGGTGCTTTTAGTGTCTCCGCATACCGCAGCACGCGACATAGCTTTGCAGACGATAAATGTAACCGTCTCAGAGAGAAAGGCGGCCAATGTGACGATCTGGCTTTAAGTCGATTCGATAACAAATGACGAAAACGGACTGATTTCTCAGGTTTTTACTACATATGAACACTTTTCACATTCTTCCATACAACGCGGCTGCTAGTCCTCCTTTCATGCAAAATCTTAAGGTCCTAGGTCATATCCAAACCACAAAAGCCGGCAAAAAAGTGAATAATCGATAGTTAAAACTTGAATTGTACTACCTCTTACTGGCTATTACTTCAACTTAGAAGCTTCTTCTGTGTTCTACTATGGTGCTTTTTGTGTTTCCGCCTACAGCAGCACGCGACATAGCTTTGCAGACGATAAATGTAACCGTTTCAGAGAGTAGAGCGGCCATTGTGACGATCTGGCTTTAAGTCGATTCGATAACAAATTACGAAAATGGACGGATTTCTCAGGTTTTTACTACATATGAACACTTTTCACATTCTCCCGTGCAACGCGGCTGCTAGTCTTCCTTTCATGCAATATCTTCAGGTTCCACCTAATGTCCAAGCCACCAAAGCCGGCTAAAAAGAGAATAATCGACAACTAAATCTTGAATTGTACTACTTCTTACTGGCTATTACTTCAACATAGAAGCTTCTTCTGTGTTCTACTATGGTGATTTTAGTGTCTCCGCACACCGCAGCACGCGACATAGCGTTGCAGACGATAAATGTAACCGTTTCAGAGAGAAAAGCGGCCAATGTGACGATCTGGCTTTAAGTCGATTCGCTAACAAATGACGAAAACGAACGGATTTCTCAGGTTTTTACTACATATGAACACTTTTCACATTCTCCCGTGGAACGCGGCTGCAAGTACCCCTTGCATGCAAAATCTTAAGGTCCTAGGTCATGTCCAAGCCACAAAAGCCGGCTAAAAAGTGAATAATCGACAACTAAAACTTGAATTGTACTACTTCTTACTGGCTATTGCTTCAACTTAGAAGCCTCTTCTGTGTTCTACTATGGTGCTTTTAGTGTCTCCGCATACCGCAGCACGCGACATAGCTTTGCAGACGATAAATGTAACCGTCTCAGAGAGAAAAGCGGCCAATCTGACGATATGGCTTTAAGTCGATTCGATAACAAATGACGAAAACGGACGGATTTCTCAGGTTTTTATTACATATGAACACATTTCACATTCTCCCGTGCAACGCGGCTGCTAGTCCTCCTTTCATGCAAAATCTTATGGTCCTAGGTCATGTCCAAGCCACCAAAGCCGGCTAAAAAGTGAATAATCGACAAGTAAAACTTGAATTGTACTACTTCTTACTGGCTATTACTTCAACTTAGAAGCTTCTTCTGTGTTCTACTATGGTGCTTTTAGTGTCTCGGCATACCGCAGCACGCGACATAGCTTTGCAGACGATAAATGTAACCGTCTCAGAGAGAAAAGCGGCCAATGTGACGATCTGGCTTTAAGTCGATTCGATAACAAATGACGAAAACGGACGGATTTCTCAGGTTTTTACTATATATGAACACTTTTCACATTCTCCCGTGCAACGCGGCTGCTAGTCCCCCTTTCATGCAAAATCGTAAGGTCCTAGGTCATGTCCAAGCCACCAAAGCCGACTAAAAAGTGAATAATCGACATCTAAAACTTCAATTGTACTACTTCTTACAGGCTATAACTTCAACTTAGAAGCTTCTTTTGTGTTCTACTATGGTGCTTTTAGTGTTTCGGCATACCGCAGCACGCGTCATAGCTTTGCAGACGATAAGTGTAACCGTTTCAGAGAGAAGAGCGGCCAATGTGACGATCTGGTTTTAAGTCGATTAATAACAAATGACGAAAACGGACGGATTTCTCAGGTTTTTACTACATATGAACACATTTCACATTCTCCCGTGCAACGCGGCTGCTAGTCCTCCTTTCATGCAAAATCTTATGGTCCTAGGGCATGTCATAGCCACCAAAGCCGGCAAAAAAGTGAATAATCGCCATCCAAAACTTGAATTGTACTACCTCTTACTGGCTATTACTTCAACTTAGAAGCTTCTTCTGTGTTCTACTATGGTGCTTTTAGTGTTTCCGCATACTGCAGCACGCGTCATAGCTTTGCAGACGATAAATGTAACCGTTTCAGAGAGAAGAGCGGCCAATGTGATGATCTGGCTTTAAGTCGATTAATAACAAATGACGAAAACGGACGGATTTCTCAGGTTTTTCTACTTATGAACACATTTCACATTCTCCCGTGCAACGCGGCTGCTAGACCTCCTTTCATGCAAAATCTTAAGGTCCTAGGTCATGTAAAAGCCACAAAAGCCGGCTAAAAAGTGAATAATCGATAACTAAATCTTGAATTGTACTACCTCTTACTGGCTATTACTTCAACATAGAAGCTTCTTCTGTGTTCTACTATGGTGCTTTTTGTGTTTCCGCATACAGCAGCACGCGACATAGCTTTGCAGACGATAAATGTAACCGTTTCAGAGAGAAGAGCGGCCTATGTGACGATCTGGCTTTAAGTCGATTCGATAACAAATGACGAAAACGGTCGGATTTCTCAGGTTTTTACTACATATGAACACATTTCACATTCTCCCGTGCAACGCGGCTGCTAGTCCTCCTTTAATGCAAAATCTTATGGTCCTAGGTCATGTCATAGCAACCAAAGCCGGCTAAAAAGTGAATAATCGACAACTAAAACTTGAATTGTACTACCTCTTACTGGCTATTACTTCAACTTAGAAGCTTCTTCTGTGTTTTACTATGGTGCTTTTAGTATCTCCGCATACCGCAGCACGCGACATAGCTTTGCAGACGATAAATGTAACCGTCTCAGAGATAAAGGCGGCCAATGTGACGATCTGGCTTTAAGTCGATTCGATAACAAATGACGAAGACGGACTGATTTCTCAGGTTTTTACTACATATGAACACTTTTCACATTCTCCCATACAACGCGGCTGCTAGTCCTCCTTTCATGCAAAATCTTAAGGTCCTAGGTCATATCCAAGCCACCAAAGCCGGCTAAAAAGTGAATAATCGATAGTTAAAACTTGAATTGTACTACTTCTTACTGGCTGTCTCTTCAACTTAGAAGCTTCTTCTGTGTTTTACTATGGTGCTTTTAGTGTTTCCGCATACCGCAGCACGCGACATAGCTTTGCAGACGATAAATGTAACCGTCTCAGAGAGAAAGGCGGCCAATGTGACGATCTGGCTTTAAGTCGATTCGATAACAAATGACGAAAACGGACTGATTTCTCAGGTTTTTACTACATATGAACACTTTTCACATTCTCCCATACAACGCGGCTGCTAGTCCTCCTTTCATGCAAAATCTTAAGGTCCTAGGTCATGTCCAAGCCACCAAAGCCGGCTAAAAAGTGAATAATAGACAACTAAAACTTGAATTGTACTACTTCTTACTGGCTATTACTTCAACATAGAAGCTTCTTCTGTGTTCTACTATGGTGCTTTTAGTGTCTCCGCACACCGCAGCACGCGACATAGCGTTGCAGACGATAAATGTAACCGTCTCAGAGAGAAAAGCGGCCAATCTGAAGATATGGCTTTAAGTCGATTCGATAACAAATGACGAAAACGGACGGATTTCTCAGGTTTTTACTACATATGAACACTTTTCACATTCTCCCGTGGAACGCGGCTGCAAGTACTCCTTGCATGCAAAATCTTAAGGTCCTAGGTCATGTCCAAGCCCCAAAAGCCGGCTAAAAAGTGAATAGTCGACAACTAAAACTTGAATTGTACTACTTCTTACTGGCTATTGCTTCAACTTAGAAGCTCCTTCTGTGTTCTACTATGGTGCTTTTAGTGTCTCCGCATACCGCAGCACGCGACATAGCTTTGCAGACGATAAATGTAACCGTCTCAGAGAGAATAGCGGCCAATCTGACGATATGTCTTTAAGTCGATTCGATAACAAATGACGAAAACGGACGGATTTCTCAGGTTTTTATTACATATGAACACATTTCACATTCTCCCGTGCAACGCGGCTGCTAGTCCTCCTTTCATGCAAAATCTTATGGTCCTAGGTCATGTCCAAGCCACCAAAGCCGGCTAAAAAGTGAATAATCGACAACTAAAACTTGAATTGTACTACTTCTTACTGGCTATTACTTCAACATAGAAGCTTCTTCTGTGTTCTACTATGGTGCTTTTAGTGTCTCCGCACACCGCAGCACGCGACATAGCGTTGCAGACGATAAATGTAACCGTCTCAGAGAGAATAGCGGCCAATCTGACGATATGGCTTTAAGTCGATTCGATAACAAATGACGAAAACGGACGGATTTCTCAGGTTTTTATTACATATGAACACATTTCACATTCTCCCGTGCAACGCGGCTGCTAGTCCTCCTTTCATGCAAAATCTTATGGTCCTAGGTCATGTCCAAGCCACCAAAGCCGGCTAAAAAGTGAATAATCGGCAACTAAAACTTGAATTGTACTACTTCTTACTGGGTATTACTTCAACTTAGAAGCTTCTTCTGTGTTCTACTATGGTGCTTTTAGTGTCTCCGCATACCGCAGCACGCGACATAGCTTTGCAGACGATAAATGTAACCGTTTCAGAGAGAAAGGCGGCCAATGTGACGATATGGCTTTAAGTCGATTCGATAACAAATGACGAAAACGGACTGATTTCTCAGGTTTTTACTACATATGAACACTTTTCACATTCTCCCATACAACGCGGCTGCTAGTCCTCCTTTCATGCAAAATCTTAAGGTCCTAGGTCATATCCAAGCCACAAAAGCCGGCTAAAAAGTGAATAGTAGATAGTTAAAACTTGAATTGTACTACCTCTTACTGGCTATTACTTCAACTTAGAAGCTTCTTCTGTGTTCTACTATGGTGCTTTTTGTGTTTCCGCATACAGCAGCACGCGACATAGCTTTGCAGACGATAAATGTAACCGTTTCAGAGAGAAGAGCGGCCTATGTGACGATCTGGCTTTAAGTCGATTCGATAACAAATGACGAAAACGGACGGATTTCTCAGGTTTTTACTACATATGAACACTTTTCACATTCTCCCGTGCAACGCGGCTGCTAGTCCCCCTTTCATGCAAAATCGTAAGGTCCTAGGTCATGTCCAAGCCACCAAAGCCGACTAAAAAGTGAATAATCGACAACTAAAACTTCAATTGTACTACTTCTTACAGGCTATAACTTCAACTTAGAAGCTTCTTTTGTGTTCTACTATGGTGCTTTTAGTGTTTCGGCATACCGCAGCACGCGACATAGCTTTGCAAACGATAAGTGTAACCGTTTCAGAGAGAAGAGCGGCCAATGTGACGATCTGGTTTTAAGTCGATTAATAACAAATGACGAAAACGGACGGATTTCTCAGGTTTTTACTACATATGAACACATTTCACATTCTCCCGTGCAACGCGGCTGCTAGTCCTCCTTTCATGCAAAATCCTATGGTCCTAGGGCATGTCATAGCCACCAAAGCCGGCAAAAAAGTGAATAATCGACATCCAAAACTTGAATTGTACTACCTCTTACTGGCTATTACTTCAACTTAGAAGCTTCTTCTGTGTTCTACTATGGTGCTTTTAGTGTTTCCGCATACTGCAGCACGCGTCATAGCTTTGCAGACGATAAATGTAACCGTTTCAGAGAGAAGAGCGGCCAATGTGATGATCTGGCTTTAAGTCGATTAATAACAAACGACGAAAACGGACGGATTTCTCAGGTTTTTACTACTTATGAACACATTTCACATTCTCCCGTGCAACGCGGCTGCCAGTCCTCCTTTCATGCAAAATCTTAAGGTCCTAGTTCACGTCCAAGCCACCAAAGCCGACAACAAAGTGAATAATCGACATCCAAAACTTGAATTGTACTACCTCTTACTGGCTATTACTTCAACTTAGAAGCTTCTTCTGTGTTCTACTATGGTGCTTTTAGCGTTTCCGCATACTGCAGCACGCGTCATAGCTTTGCAGACGATAAATGTAACCGTTTCAGAGAGAAGAGCGGCCTATGTGACGATCTGGCTTTAAGTCGATTCGATAACAAATGTCGAAAACGGACGGATTTCTCAGGTTTTTACTACATATGAACACTTTTCACATTCTCCCGTGCAACGCGGCTGCTAGACCTCCTTTCATGCAAAATCTTAAGGTCCTAGGTCATGTCCAAGCCACCAAAGCTGGCTAAAAAGTGAATAATCGACAACTAAAACTTGAATTGTACTACTTCTTACTGGCTATTACTTCAACTTAGAAGCTTCTTCTGTGTTCTACTATGGTGCGTTTAGTGTCTCCGCACACCGCAGCACGCGACACAGCTTTGCAGACAATAAATGTATCGTCTCAGAGAGAAAAGCGGCCAATGTGACGATCTGGCTTTAAGTCGATTCGATAACAAATGACGAAAAATGACGGATTTCTCAGGTTTTTACACATATGAACACTTTTCACATTCTCCCATGCAACGCGGCTGCTAGACCTCCTTTCATGCAAAATCTTAAGGTCCTAGGTCATGTAAAAGCCACAAAAGCCGGCTAAAAAGTGAATAATCGATAACTAAAACTTGAATTGTACTACATCTTACTGGCTATTACTTCAACATAGAAGCTTCTTCTGTGTTCTACTATGGTGCTTTTAGTGTTTCCGCATACCGCAGCACGCGACATAGCTTTGTAGACGATAAATGTAAACGTTTCAGAGTGAAGAGCGGCCTATGTGACGATCTGGCTTTAAGTCGATTCGATAACAAATGACGAAAACGGACGGATTTCTCAGGTTTTTACTACATATGAACACTTTTCACATTCTCCCGTGCAACGCGGCTGCTAGTCCTCCTTTCATGCAAAATCTTATGGTCCTAGGTCATGTCCAAGCCACCAAAGCCGGCTAAAAAGTGAATAATCGACAAGTAAAACTTGAATTGTACTACTTCTTACTGGCTATTACTTCAACTTAGAAGCTTCTTCTGTGTTCTACTATGGTGCTTTTAGTGTCTCGGCATACCGCAGCACGCGACATAGCTTTGCAGACGATAAATGTAACCGTCTCAGAGAGAAAAGCGGCCAATGTGACGATCTGGCTTTAAGTCGATTCGATAACAAATGACGAAAACGGACTGATTTCTCAGGTTTTTACTACATATGAACACTTTTCACATTCTCCCATACAACGCGGCTGCTAGTCCTCCTTTCATGCAAAATCTTAAGGTCCTAGGTCATATCCAAGCCACAAAAGCCGGCTAAAAAGTGAATAATCGATAGTTAAAACTTGAATTGTACTACCTCTTACTGGCTATTACTTCAACTTAGAAGCTTCTTCTGTGTTCTACTATGGTGCTTTTTGTGTTTCCGCATACAGCAGCACGCGACATAGCTTTGCAGACGATAAATGTAACCGTTTCAGAGAGAAGAGCGGCCTATGTGACGATCTGGCTTTAAGTCGATTCGATAACAAATGACGAAAACGGACGGATTTCTCAGGTTTTTACTATATATGAACACTTTTCACATTCTCCCGTGGAACGCGGCTGCTAGTCCCCCTTTCATGCAAAATCGTAAGGTCCTAGGTCATGTCCAAGCCACCAAGGCCGACTAAAAAGTGAATAATCGACATCTAAAACTTCAATTGTACTACTTCTTACAGGCTATAACTTCAACTTAGAAGCTTCTTTTGTGTTCTACTATGGTGCTTTTAGTGTTTCGGCATACCGCAGCACGCGACATAGCTTTGCAGACGATAAGTGTAACCGTTTCAGAGAGAAGAGCGGCCAATGTGACGATCTGGTTTTAAGTCGATTAATAACAAATGACGAAAACGGACGGATTTCTCAGGTTTTTACTACATATGAACACATTTCACATTCTCCCGTGCAACGCGGCTGCTAGTCCTCCTTTCATGCAAAATCTTATGGTCCTAGGGCATGTCATAGCCACCAAAGCCGGCAAAAAAGTGAATAATCGCCATCCAAAACTTGAATTGTACTACCTCTTACTGGCTATTACTTCAACTTAGAAGCTTCTTCTGTGTTCTACTATGGTGCTTTTAGTGTTTCCGCATACTGCAGCACGCGTCATAGCTTTGCAGACGATAAATGTAACCGTTTCAGAGAGAAGAGCGGCCAATGTGATGATCTGGCTTTAAGTCGATTAATAACAAATGACGAAAACGGACGGATTTCTCAGGTTTTTCTACTTATGAACACATTTCACATTCTCCCGTGCAACGCGGCTGCTAGACCTCCTTTCATGCAAAATCTTAAGGTCCTAGGTCATGTAAAAGCCACAAAAGCCGGCTAAAAAGTGAATAATCGATAACTAAATCTTGAATTGTACTACCTCTTACTGGCTATTACTTCAACATAGAAGCTTCTTCTGTGTTCTACTATGGTGCTTTTTGTGTTTCCGCATACAGCAGCACGCGACGTAGCTTTGCAGACGATAAATGTAACCGTTTCAGAGAGAAGAGCGGCCTATGTGACGATCTGGCTTTAAGTCGATTCGATAACAAATGACGAAAACGGACTGATTTCTCAGGTTTTTACTACATATGAACACTTTTCACATTCTCCCATACAACGCGGCTGCTAGTCCTCCTTTCATGCAAAATCTTAAGGTCCTAGGTCATATCCAAGCCACCAAAGCCGGCTAAAAAGTGAATAATCGATAGTTAAAACTTGAATTGTACTACTTCTTACTGGCTGTCTCTTCAACTTAGAAGCTTCTTCTGTGTTCTACTATGGTGCTTTTAGTGTTTCCGCATACCGCAGCACGCGACATAGCTTTGCAGACGATAAATGTAACCGTCTCAGAGAGAAAGGCGGCCAATGTGACGATCTGGCTTTAAGTCGATTCGATAACAAATGACGAAAACGGACTGATTTCTCAGGTTTTTACTACATATGAACACTTTTCACATTCTCCCATACAACGCGGCTGCTAGTCCTCCTTTCATGCAAAATCTTAAGGTCCTAGGTCATGTCCAAGCCACCAAAGCCGGCTAAAAAGTGAATAATAGACAACTAAAACTTGAATTGTACTACTTCTTACTGGCTATTACTTCAACATAGAAGCTTCTTCTGTGTTCTACTATGGTGCTTTTAGTGTCTCCGCACACCGCAGCACGCGACATAGCGTTGCAGACGATAAATGTAACCGTCTCAGAGAGAAAAGCGGCCAATCTGAAGATATGGCTTTAAGTCGATTCGATAACAAATGACGAAAACGGACGGATTTCTCAGGTTTTTACTACATATGAACACTTTTCACATTCTCCCGTGGAACGCGGCTGCAAGTACTCCTTGCATGCAAAATCTTAAGGTCCTAGGTCATGTCCAAGCCCCAAAAGCCGGCTAAAAGTGAATAGTCGACAACTAAAACTTGAATTGTACTACTTCTTACTGGCTATTGCTTCAACTTAGAAGCTCCTTCTGTGTTCTACTATGGTGCTTTTAGTGTCTCCGCATACCGCAGCACGCGACATAGCTTTTCAGACGATAAATGTAACCGTCTCAGAGAGAATAGCGGCCAATCTGACGATATGTCTTTAAGTCGATTCGATAACAAATGACGAAAACGGACGGATTTCTCAGGTTTTTATTACATATGAACACATTTCACATTCTCCCGTGCAACGCGGCTGCTAGTCCTCCTTTCATGCAAAATCTTATGGTCCTAGGTCATGTCCAAGCCACCAAAGCCGGCTAAAAAGTGAATAATCGACAACTAAAACTTGAATTGTACTACTTCTTACTGGCCATTACTTCAACATAGAAGCTTCTTCTGTGTTCTACTATGGTGCTTTTAGTGTCTCCGCACACCGCAGCACGCGACATAGCGTTGCAGACGATAAATGTAACCGTCTCAGAGAGAATAGCGGCCAATCTGACGATATGGCTTTAAGTCGATTCGATAACAAATGACGAAAACGGACGGATTTCTCAGGTTTTTATTACATATGAACACATTTCACATTCTCCCGTGCAACGCGGCTGCTAGTCCTCCTTTCATGCAAAATCTTATGGTCCTAGGTCATGTCCAAGCCACCAAAGCCGGCTAAAAAGTGAATAATCGGCAACTAAAACTTGAATTGTACTACTTCTTACTGGCTATTACTTCAACTTAGAAGCTTCTTCTGTGTTCTACTATGGTGCTTTTAGCGTCTCCGCATACCGCAGCACGCGACATAGCTTTGCAGACGATAAATGTAACCGTTTCAGAGAGAAAGGCGGCCAATGTGACGATATGGCTTTAAGTCGATTCGATAACAAATGACGAAAACGGACTGATTTCTCAGGTTTTTACTACATATGAACACTTTTCACATTCTCCCATACAACGCGGCTGCTAGTCCTCCTTTCATGCAAAATCTTAAGGTCCTAGGTCATATCCAAGCCACAAAAGCCGGCTAAAAAGTGAATAATAGATAGTTAAAACTTGAATTGTACTACCTCTTACTGGCTATTACTTCAACTTAGAAGCTTCTTCTGTGTTCTACTATGGTGCTTTTTGTGTTTCCGCATACAGCAGCACGCGACATAGCTTTGCAGACGATAAATGTAACCGTTTCAGAGAGAAGAGCGGCCTATGTGACGATCTGGCTTTAAGTCGATTCGATAACAAATGACGAAAACGGACGGATTTCTCAGGTTTTTACTACATATGAACACTTTTCACATTCTCCCGTGCAACGCGGCTGCTAGTCCCCCTTTCATGCAAATTCGTAAGGTCCTAGGTCATGTCCAAGCCACCAAAGCCGACTAAAAAGTGAATAATCGACAACTAAAACTTCAATTGTACTACTTCTTACAGGCTATAACTTCAACTTAGAAGCTTCTTTTGTGTTCTACTATGGTGCTTTTAGTGTTTCGGCATACCGCAGCACGCGACATAGCTTTGCAGACGATAAGTGTAACCGTTTCAGAGAGAAGAGCGGCCAATGTGACGATCTGGTTTTAAGTCGATTAATAACAAATGACGAAAACGGACGGATTTCTCAGGTTTTTACTACATATGAACACATTTCACATTCTCCCGTGCAACGCGGCTGCTAGTCCTCCTTTCATGCAAAATCCTATGGTCCTAGGGCATGTCATAGCCACCAAAGCCGGCAAAAAAGTGAATAATCGACATCCAAAACTTGAATTGTACTACCTCTTAATGGCTATTACTTCAACTTAGAAGCTTCTTCTGTGTTCTACTATGGTGCTTTTAGTGTTTCCGCATACTGCAGCACGCGTCATAGCTTTGCAGACGATAAATGTAACCGTTTCAGAGAGAAGAGCGGCCAATGTGATGATCTGGCTTTAAGTCGATTAATAACAAATGACGAAAACGGACGGATTTCTCAGGTTTTTACTACTTATGAACACATTTCACATTCTCCCGTGCAACGCGGCTGCTAGTCCTCCTTTCATGCAAAATCTTAAGGTCCTAGTTCACGTCCAAGCCACCAAAGCCGACAACAAAGTGAATAATCGACATCCAAAACTTGAATTGTACTACCTCTTACTGGCTATTACTTCAACTTAGAAGCTTCTTCTGTGTTCTACTATGGTGCTTTTAGCGTTTCCGCATACTGCAGCACGCGTCATAGCTTTGCAGACGATAAATGTAACCGTTTCAGAGAGAAGAGCGGCCTATGTGACGATCTGGCTTTAAGTCGATTCGATAACTAATGTCGAAAACGGACGGATTTCTCAGGTTTTTACTACATATGAACACTTTTCACATTCTCCCGTGCAACGCGGCTGCTAGACCTCCTTTCATGCAAAATCTTAAGGTCCTAGGTCATGTCCAAGCCACCAAAGCCGGCTAAAAAGTGAATAATCGACAACTAAAACTTGAATTGTACTACTTCTTACTGGCTATTACTTCAACTTAGAAGCTTCTTCTGTGTTCTACTATGGTGCGTTTAGTGTCTCCGCACACCGCAGCACGCGACACAGCTTTGCAGACAATAAATGTAACCGTCTCAGAGAGAAAAGCGGCCAATGTGACGATCTGGCTTTAAGTCGATTCGATAACAAATGACGAAAAATGACGGATTTCTCAGGTTTTTACACATATGAACACTTTTCACATTCTCCCATGCAACGCGGCTGCTAGACCTCCTTTCATGCAAAATCTTAAGGTCCTAGGTCATGTAAAAGCCACAAAAGCCGGCTAAAAAGTGAATAATCGATAACTAAAACTTGAATTGTACTACATCTTACTGGCTATTACTTCAACATAGAAGCTTCTTCTGTGTTCTACTATGGTGCTTTTAGTGTTTCCGCATACCGCAGCACGCGACATAGCTTTGTAGACGATAAATGTAAACGTTTCAGAGAGAAGAGCGGCCTATGTGACGATCTGGCTTTAAGTCGATTCGATAACAAATGACGAAAACGGACGGATTTCTCAGGTTTTTACTACATATGAACACTTTTCACATTCTCCCGTGCAACGCGGCTGCTAGTCCTCCTTTCATGCAAAATCTTATGGTCCTAGGTCATGTCATAGCAACCAAAGCCGGCTAAAAAGTGAATAATCGACAACTAAAACTTGAATTGTACTACTTCTTACTGGCTATTACTTCAACTTAGAAGCTTCTTCTGTGTTTTACTATGGTGCTTTTAGTGTCTCCGCATACCGCAGCACGCGACATAGCTTTGCAGACGATAAATGTAACCGTCTCAGAGAGAAAGGCGGCCAATGTGACGATCTGGCTTTAAGTCGATTCGATAACAAATGACGAAAACGGACTGATTTCTCAGGTTTTTACTACATATGAACACTTTTCACATTCTCCCATACAACGCGGCTGCTAGTCCTCCTTTCATGCAAAATCTTAAGGTCCTAGGTCATATCCAAGCCATCAAAGCCGGCTAAAAAGTGAATAATCGATAGTTAAAACTTGAATTGTACTACATCTTACTGGCTGTCTCTTCAACTTAGAAGCTTCTTCTGTGTTCTACTATGGTGCTTTTAGTGTTTCCGCATACCGCAGCACGCGACATAGCTTTGCAGACGATAAATGTAACCGTCTCAGAGAGAAAGGCGGCCAATGTGACGATCTGGCTTTAAGTCGATTCGATAACAAATGACGAAAACGGACTGATTTCTCAGGTTTTTACTACATATGAACACTTTTCACATTCTCCCATACAACGCGGCTGCTAGTCCTCCTTTCATGCAAAATCTTAAGGTCCTAAGTCATGTCCAAGCCACCAAAGCCGGCTAAAAAGTGAATAATCAAACTACTAAAACTTGAATTGTACTACTTCTTACTGGCTATTACTTCAACATAGAAGCTTCTTCTGTGTTCTACTATGGTGCTTTTAGTGTCTCCGCACACCGCAGCACGCGACATAGCGTTGCAGACGATAAATGTAACCGTCTCAGAGAGAAAAGCGGCCAATCTGAAGATATGGCTTTAAGTCGATTCGATAACAAATGACGAAAACGGACGGATTTCTCAGGTTTTTACTACATATGAACACTTTTCACATTCTCCCGTGGAACGCGGCTGCAAGTACTCCTTGCATGCAAAATCTTAAGGTCCTAGGTCATGTCCAAGCCCCAAAAGCCGGCTAAAAAGTGAATAATCGACAACTAAAACTTGAATTGTACTACTTCTTACTGGCTATTGCTTCAACTTAGAAGCTCCTTCTGTGTTCTACTATGGTGCTTTTAGTGTCTCCGCATACCGCAACACGCGACATAGCTTTGCAGACGATAAATGTAACCGTCTCAGAGAGAATAGCGGCCAATCTGACGATATGGCTTTAAGTCGATTCGATAACAAATGACGAAAACGAACGGATTTCTCAGGTTTTTATTACATATGAACACATTTCACATTCTCCCGTGCAACGCGGCTGCTAGTCCTCCTTTCATGCAAAATCTTATGGTCCTAGGTCATGTCCAAGCCACCAAAGCCGGCTAAAAAGTGAATAATCGACAACTAAAACTTGAATTGTACTACTTCTTACTGGCTATTACTTCAACTTAGAAGCTTCTTCTGTGTTCTACTATGGTGCTTTTAGTGTCTCCGCATACCGCAGCACGCGACATAGCTTTGCAGACGATAAATGTAACCGTCTCAGAGAGAAAGGCGGCCAATGTGACGATCTGGCTTTAAGTCGATTCGATAACAAATGACGAAAACGGACTGATTTCTCAGGTTTTTACTACATATGAACACTTTTCACATTCTTCCATACAACGCGGCTGCTAGTCCTCCTTTCATGCAAAATCTTAAGGTCCTAGGTCATATCCAAGCCACAAAAGCCGGCTAAAAAGTGAATAATCGATAGTTAAAACTTGAATTGTACTACCTCTTACTGGCTATTACTTCAACTTAGAAGCTTCTTCTGTGTTCTACTATGGTGCTTTTTGTGTTTCCGCCTACAGCAGCACGCGACATAGCTTTGCAGACGATAAATGTAACCGTTTCAGAGAGTAGAGCGGCCATTGTGACGATCTGGCTGTAAGTCGATTCGATAACAAATTACGAAAACGGACGGATTTCTCAGGTTTTTACTACATATGAACACTTTTCACATTCTCCCGTGCAACGCGGCTGCTAGTCTTCCTTTCATGCAATATCTTCAGGTTCCACCTAATGTCCAAGAAACCAAAGCCGGCTAAAAAGAGAATAATCGACAACTAAATCTTGAATTGTACTACTTCTTACTGGCTATTACTTCAACATAGAAGCTTCTTCTGTGTTCTACTATGGTGCTTTTAGTGTCTCCGCATACCGCAGCACGCGACATAGCTTTGCAGACGATAAATGTAACCGTCTCAGAGAGAAAAGCGGCCAATCTGACGATATGGCTTTAAGTCGATTCGATAACAAATGACGAAAACGGACGGATTTCTCAGGTTTTTATTACATATGAACACATTTCACATTCTCCCGTGCAACGCGGCTGCTAGTCCTCCTTTCATGCAAAATCTTATGGTCCTAGGTCATGTCCAAGCCACCAAAGCCGGCTAAAAAGTGAATAATCGACAAGTAAAACTTGAATTGTACTACTTCTTACTGGCTATTACTTCAACTTAGAAGCTTCTTCTGTGTTCTACTATGGTGCGTTTAGTGTCTCGGCATACCGCAGCACGCGACATAGCTTTGCAGACGATAAATGTAACCGTCTCAGAGAGAAAAGCGGCCAATGTGACGATCTGGCTTTAAGTCGATTCGATAACAAATGACGAAAACGGACTGATTTCTCAGGTTTTAACTACATATGAACACTTTTCACATTCTCCCATACAACGCGGCTGCTAGTCCTCCTTTCATGCAAAATCTTAAGGTCCTAGGTCATATCCAAGCCACAAAAGCCGGCTAAAAAGTGAATAATCGATAGTTAAAACTTGAATTGTACTACCTCTTACTGGCTATTACTTCAACTTAGAAGCTTCTTCTGTGTTCTACTATGGTGCTTTTTGTGTTTCCGCATACAGCAGCACGCGACATAGCTTTGCAGACGATAAATGTAACCGTTTCAGAGAGAAGAGCGGCCTATGTGACGATCTGGCTTTAAGTCGATTCGATAACAAATGACGAAAACGGACGGATTTCTCAGGTTTTTACTATATATGAACACTTTTCACATTCTCCCGTGGAACGCGGCTGCTAGTCCCCCTTTCATGCAAAATCGTAAGGTCCTAGGTCATGTCCAAGCCACCAAAGCCGACTAAAAAGTGAATAATCGACATCTAAAACTTCAATTGTACTACTTCTTACAGGCTATAACTTCAACTTAGAAGCTTCTTTTGTGTTCTACTATGGTGCTTTTAGTGTTTCGGCATACCGCAGCACGCGACATAGCTTTGCAGACGATAAGTGTAACCGTTTCAGAGAGAAGAGCGGCCAATGTGACGATCTGGTTTTAAGTCGATTAATAACAAATGACGAAAACGGACGGATTCCTCAGGTTTTTACTACATATGAACACATTTCACATTCTCCCGTGCAACGCGGCTGCTAGTCCTCCTTTCATGCAAAATCTTATGGTCCTAGGGCATGTCATAGCCACCAAAGCCGGCAAAAAAGTGAATAATCGCCATCCAAAACTTGAATTGTACTACCTCTTACTGGCTATTACTTCAACTTAGAAGCTTCTTCTGTGTTCTACTATGGTGCTTTTAGTGTTTCCGCATACTGCAGCACGCGTCATAGCTTTGCAGACGATAAATGTAACCGTTTCAGATAGAAGAGCGGCCAATGTGATGATCTGGCTTTAAGTCGATTAATAACAAATGACGAAAACGGACGGATTTCTCAGGTTTTTCTACTTATGAACACATTTCACATTCTCCCGTGCAACGCGGCTGCTAGACCTCCTTTCATGCAAAATCTTAAGGTCCTAGGTCATGTAAAAGCCACAAAAGCCGGCTAAAAAGTGAATAATCGATAACTAAAACTTGAATTGTACTACCTCTTACTGGCTATTACTTCAACATAGAAGCTTCTTCTGTGTTCTACTATGGTGCTTTTAGTGTTTCCGCATACCGCAGCACGCGACATAGCTTTGTAGACGATAAATGTAACCGTTTCAGAGAGAAGAGCGGCCTATGTGACGATCTGGCTTTAAGTCGATTCGATAACAAATGAAGAAAACGGACGGATTTCTCAGGTTTTTACTACATATGAACACTTTTCACATTCTCCCGTGCAACGCGGCTGCTAGTCCTCCTTTCATGCAAAATCTTATGGTCCTAGGTCATGTCATAGCAACCAAAGCCGGCTAAAAAGTGAATAATCGACAACTAAAACTTGAATTGTACTACTTCTTACTGGCTATTACTTCAACTTAGAAGCTTCTTCTGTGTTTTACTATGGTGCTTTTAGTGTCTCCGCATACCGCAGCACGCGACATAGCTTTGCAGACGATAAATGTAACCGTCTCAGAGAGAAAGGCGGCCAATGTGACGATCTGGCTTTAAGTCGATTCGATAACAAATGACGAAAACGGACTGATTTCTCAGGTTTTTACTACATATGAACACTTTTCACATTCTCCCATACAACGCAGCTGCTAGTCCTCCTTTCATGCAAAATCTTAAGGTCCTAGGTCATATCCAAGCCACCAAAGCCGGCTAAAAAGTGAATAATCGATAGTTAAAACTTGAATTGTACTACATCTTACTGGCTGTCTCTTCAACTTAGAAGCTTCTTCTGTGTTCTACTATGGTGCTTTTAGTGTTTCGGCATACCGCAGCACGCGACATAGCTTTGCAGACGATAAGTGTAACCGTTTCAGAGAGAAGAGCGGCCAATGTGACGATCTGGTTTTAAGTCGATTAATAACAAATGACGAAAACGGACGGATTTCTCAGGTTTTTACTACATATGAACACATTTCACATTCTCCCGTGCAACGCGGCTGCTAGTCCTCCTTTCATGCAAAATCTTATGGTCCTAGGGCATGTCATAGCCACCAAAGCCGGCAAAAAAGTGAATAATCGCCATCCAAAACTTGAATTGTACTACCTCTTACTGGCTATTACTTCAACTTCGAAGCTTCTTCTGTGTTCTACTATGGTGCTTTTAGTGTTTCCGCATACTGCAGCACGCGTCATAGCTTTGCAGACGATAAATGTAACCGTTTCAGAGAGAAGAGCGGCCAATGTGATGATCTGGCTTTAAGTCGATTAATAACAAATGACGAAAACGGACGGATTTCTCAGGTTTTTCTACTTATGAACACATTTCACATTCTCCCATGCAACGCGGCTGCTAGACCTCCTTTCATGCAAAATCTTAAGGTCCTAGGTCATGTAAAAGCCACAAAAGCCGGCTAAAAAGTGAATAATCGATAACTAAAACTTGAATTGTAGTACCTCTTACTGGCTATTACTTCAACATAGAAGCTTCTTCTGTGTTCTACTATGGTGCTTTTAGTGTTTCCGCATACCGCAGCACGCGACATAGCTTTGTAGACGATAAATGTAACCGTTTCAGAGAGAAGAGCGGCCTATGTGACGATCTGGCTTTAAGTCGATTCGATAACAAATGAAGAAAACGGACGGATTTCTCAGGTTTTTACTACATATGAACACTTTTCACATTCTCCCGTGCAACGCGGCTGCTAGTCCTCCTTTCATGCAAAATCTTATGGTCCTAGGTCATGTCATAGCAACCAAAGCCGGCTAAAAAGTGAATAATCCACAACTAAAACTTGAATTGTACTACTTCTTACTGGCTATTACTTCAACTTAGAAGCTTCTTCTGTGTTTTACTATGGTGCTTTTAGTGTCTCCGCATACCGCAGCACGCGACATAGCTTTGCAGTCGATAAATGTAACCGTCTCAGAGAGAAAGGCGGCCAATGTGACGATCTGGCTTTAAGTCGATTCGATAACAAATGACGAAAACGGACTGATTTCTCAGGTTTTTACTACATATGAACACTTTTCACATTCTCCCATACAACGCAGCTGCTAGTCCTCCTTTCATGCAAAATCTTAAGGTCCTAGGTCATATCCAAGCCACCAAAGCCGGCTAAAAAGTGAATAATCGATAGTTAAAACTTGAATTGTACTACATCTTACTGGCTGTCTCTTCAACTTAGAAGCTTCTTCTGTGTTCTACTATGGTGCTTTTAGTGTTTCCGCATACCGCAGCACGCGACATAGCTTTGCAGACGATAAATGTAACCGTCTCAGAGGAAAGGCGGCCAATGTGACGATCTGGCTTTAAGTCGATTCGATAACAAATGACGAAAACGGACTGATTTCTCAGGTTTTTACTACATATGAACACTTTTCACATTCTCCCATACAACGCGGCTGCTAGTCCTCCTTTCATGCAAAATCTTAAGGTCCTAGGTCATGTCCAAGCCACCAAAGCCGGCTAAAAAGTGAATAATCAAACTACTAAAACTTGAATTGTACTACTTCTTACTGGCTATTACTTCAACATAGAAGCTTCTTCTGTGTTCTACTATGGTGCTTTTAGTGTCTCCGCACACCGCAGCACGCGACATAGCGTTGCAGACGATAAATGTAACCGTCACAGAGAGAAAAGCGGCCAATCTGAAGATATGGCTTTAAGTCGATTCGATAACAAATGACGAAAACGGACGGATTTCTCAGGTTTTTACTACATATGAACACTTTTCACATTCTCCCGTGGAACGAGGCTGCAAGTACTCCTTGCATGCAAAATCTTAAGGTCCTAGGTCATGTCCAAGCCCCAAAAGCCGGCTAAAAAGTGAATAATCGACAACTAAAACTTGTATTGTACTACATCTTACAGGCTATAACTTCAACGTAGAAGCTTCTTTTGTGTTCTACTATGGTGCTTTTAGTGTTTCGGCATACCGCAGCACGTGACATAGCTTTGCAGACGATAAGTGTAACCGTTTCAGAGAGAAGAGCGGCCAATGTGACGATCTGGTTTTAAGTCGATTAATAACAAATGACGAAAACGGACGGATTTCTCAGGTTTTTACTACATATGAACACATTTCACATTCTCCCGTGCAACGCGGCTGCTAGTCCTCCATTCATGCAAAATCTTATGGTCCTAGGGCATGTCATAGCCACCAAAGCCGGCAAAAAAGTGAATAATCGACATCCAAAACTTGAATTGTACTACCTCTTACTGGCTATTACTTCAACTTAGAAGCTTCTTCTGTGTTCTACTATGGTGCTTTTAGTGTTTCTGCATACCGCAGCACGCGACATAGCTTTGCAGACGATAAGTGTAACCGTTTCAAAGAGAAGAGCGGCCAATGTGACGATCTGGCTTTAAGTCGATTAATAACAAATGACGAAAACGGACGGATTTCTCAGGTTTTTACTACATATGAACACTTTTCACATTCTCCCGTGCAACGCGGCTGCTAGTCCTCCTTTCATGCAAAATCTTATGGTCCTAGGTCATGTCATAGCCACCAAAGCCGGCTAAAAAGTGAATAATCGATAATTAAAACTTGAATTGTACTACATCTTACTTGCTGTTTCTTCAACTTAGAAGCTTCTTCTGTGTTCTACTATGGTGCTTTTAGTGTTTCCGCATACCGCAGCATGCGACATAGCTTTGCAGACGATAAATGTAACCGTTTCAGAGAGAAGAACGGCCAATGTGACGATCTGGCTTTAAGTCGATTCGATAACAAATGACGAAAACGGACAGATTTCTCAGGTTTTTACTACATATGAACACTTTTCACAATCTCCCGTGCAACGCGGCTGCAAGTCCTCCTTCCATGGAAAATCTTAAGGTCCTAGGTCATGTCCACGCCACCAAAGCCGGCTATAAAGTGAATAATCGACTACTTGAATTGTACTACTTCTTACTGGCTGTTTCTTCAACTTAGAAGCTTCTTCTGTGTTCTACTATGGTGCTTTTAGTGTTTCCGCATACCGCAGCACGCGACATAGCTTTGCAGACGATAAATGTAACCGTTTCAGAGAGTAGAGCGGCCATTGTGACGATCTGGCTGTAAGTCGATTCGATAACAAATTACGAAAACGGACGGATTTCTCAGGTTTTTACTACATATGAACACTTTTCACATTCTCCCGTGCAACGCGGCTGCTAGTCTTCCTTTCATGCAATATCTTCAGGTTCCACCTAATGTCCAAGCCACCAAAGCCGGCTAAAAAGAGAATAATCGACAACTAAATCTTGAATTGTACTACTTCTTACTGGCTATTACTTCAACATAGAAGCTTCTTCTGTGTTCTACTATGGTGCTTTTAGTGTCTCCGCATACCGCAGCACGCGACATAGCTTTGCAGACGATAAATGTAACCGTCTCAGAGAGAAAAGCGGCCAATGTGACGATCTGGCTTTAAGTCGATTCGATAACAAATGACGAAAACGGACGGATTTCTCAGGTTTTTATTACATATGAACACATTTCACATTCTCCCGTGCAACGCGGCTGCTAGTCCTCCTTTCATGCAAAATCTTATGGTCCTAGGTCATGTCCAAGCCACCAAAGCCGGCTAAAAAGTGAATAATCGACAAGTAAAACTTGAATTGTACTACTTCTTACTGGCTATTACTTCAACTTAGAAGCTTCTTCTGTGTTCTACTATGGTGCGTTTAGTGTCTCGGCATACCGCAGCACGCGACATAGCTTTGCAGACGATAAATGTAACCGTCTCAGAGAGAAAAGCGGCCAATGTGACGATCTGGCTTTAAGTCGATTCGATAACAAATGACGAAAACGGACTGATTTCTCAGGTTTTAACTACATATGAACACTTTTCACATTCTCCCATACAACGCCGCTGCTAGTCCTCCTTTCATGCAAAATCTTAAGGTCCTAGGTCATATCCAAGCCACAAAAGCCGGCTAAAAAGTGAATAATCGATAGTTAAAACTTGAATTGTACTACCTCTTACTGGCTATTACTTCAACTTAGAAGCTTCTTCTGTGTTCTACTATGGTGCTTTTTGTGTTTCCGCATACAGCAGCACGCGACATAGCTTTGCAGACGATAAATGTAACCGTTTCAGAGAGAAGAGCGGCCTATGTGACGATCTGGCTTTAAGTCGATTCGATAACAAATGACGAAAACGGACGGATTTCTCAGGTTTTTACTATATATGAACACTTTTCACATTCTCCCGTGGAACGCGGCTGCTAGTCCCCCTTTCATGCAAAATCGTAAGGTCCTAGGTCATGTCCAAGCCACCAAAGCCGACTAAAAACTGAATAATCGACATCTAAAACTTCAATTGTACTACTTCTTACAGGCTATAACTTCAACTTAGAAGCTTCTTTTGTGTTCTACTATGGTGCTTTTAGTGTTTCGGCATACCGCAGCACGCGACATAGCTTTGCAGACGATAAGTGTAACCGTTTCAGAGAGAAGAGCGGCCAATGTGACGATCTGGTTTTAAGTCGATTAATAACAAATGACGAAAACGGACGGATTCCTCAGGTTTTTACTACATATGAACACATTTCACATTCTCCCGTGCAACGCGGCTGCTAGTCCTCCTTTCATGCAAAATCTTATGGTCCTAGGGCATGTCATAGCCACCAAAGCCGGCAAAAAAGTGAATAATCGCCATCCAAAACTTGAATTGTACTACCTCTTACTGGCTATTACTTCAACTTAGAAGCTTCTTCTGTGTTCTACTATGGTGCTTTTAGTGTTTCCGCATACTGCAGCACGCGTCATAGCTTTGCAGACGATAAATGTAACCGTTTCAGAGAGAAGAGCGGCCAATGTGATGATCTGGCTTTAAGTCGATTAATAACAAATGACGAAAACGGACGGATTTCTCAGGTTTTTCTACTTATGAACACATTTCACATTCTCCCGTGCAACGCGGCTGCTAGACCTCCTTTCATGCAAAATCTTAAGGTCCTAGGTCATGTAAAAGCCACAAAAGCCGGCTAAAAAGTGAATAATCGATAACTAAAACTTGAATTGTACTACCTCTTACTGGCTATTACTTCAACATAGAAGCTTCTTCTGTGTTCTACTATGGTGCTTTTAGTGTTTCCGCATACCGCAGCACGCGACATAGCTTTGTAGACGATAAATGTAACCGTTTCAGAGAGAAGAGCGGCCTATGTGACGATCTGGCTTTAAGTCGATTCGATAACAAATGAAGAAAACGGACGGATTTCTCAGGTTTTTACTACATATGAACACTTTTCACATTCTCCCGTGCAACGCGGCTGCTAGTCCTCCTTTCATGCAAAATCTTATGGTCCTAGGTCATGTCATAGCAACCAAAGCCGGCTAAAAAGTGAATAATCGACAACTAAAACTTGAATTGTACTACTTCTTACTGGCTATTACTTCAACTTAGAAGCTTCTTCTGTGTTTTACTATGGTGCTTTTAGTGTCTCCGCATACCGCAGCACGCGACATAGCTTTGCAGACGATAAATGTAACCGTCTCAGAGAGAAAGGCGGCCAATGTGACGATCTGGCTTTAAGTCGATTCGATAACAAATGACGAAAACGGACTGATTTCTCAGGTTTTTACTACATATGAACACTTTTCACATTCTCCCATACAACGCAGCTGCTAGTCCTCCTTTCATGCAAAATCTTAAGGTCCTAGGTCATATCCAAGCCACCAAAGCCGGCTAAAAAGTGAATAATCGATAGTTAAAACTTGAATTGTACTACATCTTACTGGCTGTCTCTTCAACTTAGAAGCTTCTTCTGTGTTCTACTATGGTGCTTTTAGTGTTTCGGCATACCGCAGCACGCGACATAGCTTTGCAGACGATAAGTGTAACCGTTTCAGAGAGAAGAGCGGCCAATGTGACGATCTGGTTTTAAGTCGATTAATAACAAATGACGAAAACGGACGGATTTCTCAGGTTTTTACTACATATGAACACATTTCACATTCTCCCGTGCAACGCGGCTGCTAGTCCTCCTTTCATGCAAAATCTTATGGTCCTAGGGCATGTCATAGCCACCAAAGCCGGCAAAAAAGTGAATAATCGCCATCCAAAACTTGAATTGTACTACCTCTTACTGGCTATTACTTCAACTTCGAAGCTTCTTCTGTGTTCTACTATGGTGCTTTTAGTGTTTCCGCATATTGCAGCACGCGTCATAGCTTTGCAGACGATAAATGTAACCGTTTCAGAGAGAAGAGCGGCCAATGTGATGATCTGGCTTTAAGTCGATTAATAACAAATGACGAAAACGGACGGATTTCTCAGGTTTTTCTACTTATGAACACATTTCACATTCTCCCATGCAACGCGGCTGCTAGACCTCCTTTCATGCAAAATCTTAAGGTCCTAGGTCATGTAAAAGCCACAAAAGCCGGCTAAAAAGTGAATAATCGATAACTAAAACTTGAATTGTAGTACCTCTTACTGGCTATTACTTCAACATAGAAGCTTCTTCTGTGTTCTACTATGGTGCTTTTAGTGTTTCCGCATACCGCAGCACGCGACATAGCTTTGTAGACGATAAATGTAACCGTTTCAGAGAGAAGAGCGGCCTATGTGACGATCTGGCTTTAAGTCGATTCGATAACAAATGAAGAAAACGGACGGATTTCTCAGGTTTTTACTACATATGAACACTTTTCACATTCTCCCGTGCAACGCGGCTGCTAGTCCTCCTTTCATGCAAAATCTTATGGTCCTAGGTCATGTCATAGCAACCAAAGCCGGCTAAAAAGTGAATAATCCACAACTAAAACTTGAATTGTACTACTTCTTACTGGCTATTACTTCAACTTAGAAGCTTCTTCTGTGTTTTACTATGGTGCTTTTAGTGTCTCCGCATACCGCAGCACGCGACATAGCTTTGCAGTCGATAAATGTAACCGTCTCAGAGAGAAAGGCGGCCAATGTGACGATCTGGCTTTAAGTCGATTCGATAACAAATGACGAAAACGGACGGATTTCTCAGGTTTTTACTACATATGAACACTTTTCACATTCTCCCGTGGAACGAGGCTGCAAGTACTCCTTGCATGCAAAATCTTAAGGTCCTAGGTCATGTCCAAGCCCCAAAAGCCGGCTAAAAAGTGAATAATCGACAACTAAAACTTGTATTGTACTACATCTTACAGGCTATAACTTCAACGTAGAAGCTTCTTTTGTGTTCTACTATGGTGCTTTTAGTGTTTCGGCATACCGCAGCACGTGACATAGCTTTGCAGACGATAAGTGTAACCGTTTCAGAGAGAAGAGCGGCCAATGTGACGATCTGGTTTTAAGTCGATTAATAACAAATGACGAAAACGGACGGATTTCTCAGGTTTTTACTACATATGAACACATTTCACATTCTCCCGTGCAACGCGGCTGCTAGTCCTCCATTCATGCAAAATCTTATGGTCCTAGGGCATGTCATAGCCACCAAAGCCGGCAAAAAAGTGAATAATCGACATCCAAAACTTGAATTGTACTACCTCTTACTGGCTATTACTTCAACTTAGAAGCTTCTTCTGTGTTCTACTATGGTGCTTTTAGTGTTTCGGCATACCGCAGCACGCGACATAGCTTTGCAGACGATAAGTGTAACCGTTTCAAAGAGAAGAGCGGCCAATGTGACGATCTGGCTTTAAGTCGATTAATAACAAATGACGAAAACGGACGGATTTCTCAGGTTTTTACTACATATGAACACTTTTCACATTCTCCCGTGCAACGCGGCTGCTAGTCCTCCTTTCATGCAAAATCTTATGGTCCTAGGTCATGTCATAGCCACCAAAGCCGGCTAAAAAGTGAATAATCGATAATTAAAACTTGAATTGTACTACATCTTACTTGCTGTTTCTTCAACTTAGAAGCTTCTTCTGTGTTCTACTATGTTGCTTTTAGTGTTTCCGCATACCGCAGCATGCGACATAGCTTTGCAGACGATAAATGTAACCGTTTCAGAGAGAAGAACGGCCAATGTGACGATCTGGCTTTAAGTCGATTCGATAACAAATGACGAAAACGGACAGATTTCTCAGGTTTTTACTACATATGAACACTTTTCACAATCTCCCGTGCAACGCGGCTGCAAGTCCTCCTTCCATGGAAAATCTTAAGGTCCTAGGTCATGTCCACGCCACCAAAGCCGGCTATAAAGTGAATAATCGACTACTTGAATTGTACTACTTCTTACTGGCTGTTTCTTCAACTTAGAAGCTTCTTCTGTGTTCTACTATGGTGCTTTTAGTGTTTCCGCATACCGCAGCACGCGACATAGCTTTGCAGACGATAAATGTAACCGTTTCAGAGAGAAAGGCGGCCAATGTGACGATCTGGCTTTAAGTCGATTCGATAACAAATGACGAAAACGGACTGATTTCTCAGGTTTTTACTACATATGAACACTTTTCACATTCTCCCATGCAACGCGGCTGCTAGTCATCCTTTCATGCAAAATCTTAAGGTTCCACCACATGTCCAAGCCACCAAAGCCGGCTAAAACGTGAATAGTCGACAACTAAAACTTGAATTGTACTACTTCTTACTGGCTATTACTTCAAAATAGAAGCTTCTTCTGTGTTCTACTATGGTGCTTTTAGTGTCTCCGCACACCGCAGCACGAGACATAGCGTTGCAGACGATAAATGTAACCGTCTCAGAGAGAAAAGCGGCCAATGTGACGATCTGGCTTTAAGTCGATTCGATAACAAATGACGAAAACGGACGGATTTCTCAGGTTTTTACTACATATGAACACTTTTCACATTCTCCCGTGCAACGCGGCTGCAAGTACTCCTTGCATGCAAAATCTTAAGGTCCTAGGTCATGTCCAAGCCACCAAAGCCGGCTAAAAAGTGAATATTCGACAACTAAAACTTGAATAGTACTACTTCTTACTGGCTATTACTTCAACTTAGAAGCTTCTTCTGTGTTCTACTATGGTGCTTTTAGTGTCTCCGCATACCGCAGCACGCGACATAGCTTTGAAGACAACAAATGTAACCGTCTCAGAGAGTAAAGCGGAAAATGTGACGATCTGGCTTTAAGTCGATTCGATAACAAATGACAAAAACGGACGGATTTCTCAGGGATTTACTACATATGAACACTTTTCACATTCTCCCGTGCAACGCGGCTGCTAGTCCTCCTTTCATGCAAAATCTTAAGGTCCTAGGTCATGTCCAAGCCACCAAGGCCGGCTAAAAAGTGAATAATTGACAACTAAAACTTGAATTGTACTACTTCTTACTGGCTATTACTTCAACTTAGAAGCTTCTTCTGTGTTCTACTATGGTGCTTTTAGTGTCTCCACACACCGCAGCACGCGACACAGCTTTGCAGGCGATAAATGTAACCGTCTCAGAGAGAAAAGCGGCCAATGTGACGATCTGGCTTAAGTCGATTCGATAACAAGTGACGAAAACGGACGGATTTCTCAGGTTTTTACTACATATGAACACTTTTCACATTCTCCCATGCAACGCGGCTGCTAGACCTCTTTTCATGCAAAATCATAAGGCCTTAGGTCATGTCCAAGCCACCAAAGCCGGCTAAAAAGTGGTTAATCGATAACTAAAACTTGAATTGTACTACTTCTTACTGGCTATTACTTCAACTTAGAAGCTTCTTCTGTGTTCTACTATGGTGCGTTTAGTGTTTCCGCATACCGCAGCACGCGACACAGCTTTGTAGACGATAAATGTAACCGTTTCAGAGAGAAGAGCGGCCTATGTGACGATCTGGCTTTAAGTCGATTCGATAACAAATGACGAAAACGGACGGATTTCTCAGGTTTTTACTACATATGAACACTTTTCACATTCTCCCGTGCAACGCGGCTGCTAGTCCCCCTTTCATGCAAAATCGTAAGGTCCTAGGTCATGTCCAAGCCACCAAAGCCGACTAAAAAGTGAATAATCGACAACTAAAACTTCAATTTTACTACTTCTTACAGGCTATAACTTCAACGTAGAAGCTTCTTTTGTGTTCTACTATGGTGCTTTTAGTGTTTCGGCATACCGCAGCACGTGACATAGCTTTGCAGACGATAAGTGTAACCGTTTCAGAGAGAAGAGCGGCCAATGTGACGATCTGGTTTTAAGTCGATTAATAACAAATGACGAAAACGGACGGATTTCTCAGGTTTTTACTACATATGAACACATTTCACATTCTCCCGTGCAACGCGGCTGCTAGTCCTCCATTCATGCAAAATCTTATGGTCCTAGGGCATGTCATAGCCACCAAAGCCGGCAAAAAAGTGAATAATCGACATCCAAAACTTGAATTGTACTACCTCTTACTGGCTATTACTTCAACTTAGAAGCTTCTTCTGTGTTCTACTATGGTGCTTTTAGTGTTTCGGCATACCGCAGCACGCGACATAGCTTTGCAGACGATAAGTGTAACCGTTTCAAAGAGAAGAGCGGCCAATGTGACGATCTGGCTTTAAGTCGATTAATAACAAATGACGAAAACGGACGGATTTCTCAGGTTTTTACTACATATGAACACTTTTCACATTCTCCCGTGCAACGCGGCTGCTAGTCCTCCTTT
The DNA here is from genome assembly GCF_023897955.1 of Schistocerca gregaria. NCBI lineage: Eukaryota > Metazoa > Arthropoda > Insecta > Orthoptera > Acrididae > Schistocerca > Schistocerca gregaria. The sequence goes on from NW_026061897.1 coordinate 674,010, forward strand.
CATGCAAAATCTTATGGTCCTAGGTCATGTCATAGCCACCAAAGCCGGCTAAAAAGTGAATAATCGACATCCAAAACTTGAATTGTACTACCTCTTACTGGCTATTACTTCAACTTAGAAGCTTCTTCTGTGTTCTACTATGGTGCTTTTAGTGTTTCCGCATACTGCAGCACGCGTCATAGCTTTGCAGACGATAAATGTAACCGTTTCAAAGAGAAGAGCGGCCTATGTGACGATCTGGCTTTAAGTCGATTCGATAACAAATGTCGAAAACGGACGGTTTTCTCAGGTTTTTACTACATATGAACACTTTTCACATTCTCCCGTGCAACGCGGCTGCTAGACCTCCTTTCATGCAAAATCTTAAGGTCCTAGGTCATGTCCAAGCCACCAAAGCCGGCTAAAAAGTGAATAATCGACAACTAAAACTTGAATTGTACTACTTCTTACTGGCTATTACTTCAACTTAGAAGCTTCTTCTGTGTTCTACTATGGTGCGTTTAGTGTTTCCGCATACCGCAGCACGCGACACAGCTTTGTAGACGATAAATGTAACCGTTTCAGAGAGAAGAGCGGCCTATGTGACGATCTGGCTTTAAGTCGATTCGATAACAAATGACGAAAACGGACGGATTTCTCAGGTTATTACTACATATGAACACTTTTCACATTCTCCCATGCAACGCGGCTGCAAGTCCTCCTTCCATGGAAAATCTTAAGGTCCTAGGTCATGTCCACGCCACCAAAGCCGGCTATAAAGTGAATAATCGACTACTTGAATTGTACTACTTCTTACTGGCTGTTTCTTCAACTTAGAAGCTTCTTCTGTGTTCTACTATGGTGCTTTTAGTGTTTCCGCATACCGCAGCACGCGACATAGCTTTGCAGACGATAAATGTAACCGTTTCAGAGAGAAAGGCGGCCAATGTGACGATCTGGCTTTAAGTCGATTCGATAACAAATGACGAAAACGGACTGATTTCTCAGGTTTTTACTACATATGAACACTTTTCACATTCTCCCATGCCACGCGGCTGCTAGTCATCCTTTCATGCAAAATCTTAAGGTTCCACCACATGTCCAAGCCACCAAAGCCGCCTAAAACGTGAATAGTCGACAACTAAAACTTGAATTGTACTACTTCTTACTGGCTATTACTTCAAAATAGAAGCTTCTTCTGTGTTCTACTATGGTGCTTTTAGTGTCTCCGCACACCGCAGCACGAGACATAGCGTTGCAGACGATAAATGTAACCGTCTCAGAGAGAAAAGCGGCCAATGTGACGATCTGGCTTTAAGTCGATTCGATAACAAATGACGAAAACGGACGGATTTCTCAGGTTTTTACTACATATGAACACTTTTCACATTCTCCCGTGCAACGCGGCTGCAAGTACTCCTTGCATGCAAAATCTTAAGGTCCTAGGTCATGTCCAAGCCACCAAAGCCGGCTAAAAAGTGAATATTCGACAACTAAAACTTGAATAGTACTACTTCTTACTGGCTATTACTTCAACTTAGAAGCTTCTTCTGTGTTCTACTATGGTGCTTTTAGTGTCTCCGCATACCGCAGCTCGCGACATAGCTTTGAAGACAACAAATGTAACCGTCTCAGAGAGTAAAGCGGAAAATGTGACGATCTGGCTTTAAGTCGATTCGATAACAAATGACAAAAACGGACGGATTTCTCAGGGATTTACTACATATGAACACTTTTCACATTCTCCCGTGCAACGCGGCTGCTAGTCCTCCTTTCATGCAAAATCTTAAGGTCCTAGGTCATGTCCAAGCCACCAAGGCCGGCTAAAAAGTGAATAATTGACAACTAAAACTTGAATTGTACTACTTCTTACTGGCTATTACTTCAACTTAGAAGCTTCTTCTGTGTTCTACTATGGTGCTTTTAGTGTCTCCACACACCGCAGCACGCGACACAGCTTTGCAGGCGATAAATGTAACCGTCTCAGAGAGAAAAGCGGCCAATGTGACGATCTGGCTTAAGTCGATTCGATAACAAGTGACGAAAACGGACGGATTTCTCAGGTTTTTACTACATATGAACACTTTTCACATTCTCCCATGCAACGCGGCTGCTAGACCTCTTTTCATGCAAAATCATAAGGCCTTAGGTCATGTCCAAGCCACCAAAGCCGGCTAAAAAGTGGTTAATCGATAACTAAAACTTGAATTGTACTACTTCTTACTGGCTATTACTTCAACTTAGAAGCTTCTTCTGTGTTCTACTATGGTGCGTTTAGTGTTTCCGCATACCGCAGCACGCGACACAGCTTTGTAGACGATAAATGTAACCGTTTCAGAGAGAAGAGCGGCCTATGTGACGATCTGGCTTTAAGTCGATTCGATAACAAATGACGAAAACGGACGGATTTCTCAGGTTTTTACTACATATGAACACTTTTCACATTCTCCCGTGCAACGCGGCTGCTAGTCCCCCTTTCATGCAAACTCGTAAGGTCCTAGGTCATGTCCAAGCCACCAAAGCCGACTAAAAAGTGAATAATCGACAACTAAAACTTCAATTGTACTACTTCTTACAGGCTATAACTTCAACGTAGAAGCTTCTTTTGTGTTCTACTATGGTGCTTTTAGTGTTTCGGCATACCGCAGCACGTGACATAGCTTTGCAGACGATAAGTGTAACCGTTTCAGAGAGAAGAGCGGCCAATGTGACGATCTGGTTTTAAGTCGATTAATAACAAATGACGAAAACGGACGGATTTCTCAGGTTTTTACTACATATGAACACATTTCACATTCTCCCGTGCAACGCGGCTGCTAGTCCTCCATTCATGCAAAATCTTATGGTCCTAGGGCATGTCATAGCCACCAAAGCCGGCAAAAAAGTGAATAATCGACATCCAAAACTTGAATTGTACTACCTCTTACTGGCTATTACTTCAACTTAGAAGCTTCTTCTGTGTTCTACTATGGTGCTTTTAGTGTTTCGGCATACCGCAGCACGCGACATAGCTTTGCAGACGATAAGTGTAACCGTTTCAAAGAGAAGAGCGGCCAATGTGACGATCTGGCTTTAAGTCGATTAATAACAAATGACGAAAACGGACGGATTTCTCAGGTTTTTACTACATATGAACACTTTTCACATTCTCCCGTGCAACGCGGCTGCTAGTCCTCCTTTCATGCAAAATCTTATGGTCCTAGGTCATGTCATAGCCCCCAAAGCCGGCTAAAAAGTGAATAATCGACATCCAAAACTTGAATTGTACTACCTCTTACTGGCTATTACTTCAACTTAGAAGCTTCTTCTGTGTTCTACTATGGTGCTTTTAGTGTTTCCGCATACTGCAGCACGCGTCATAGCTTTGCAGACGATAAATGTAACCGTTTCAGAGAGAAGAGCGGCCTATGTGACGATCTGGCTTTAAGTCGATTCGATAACAAATGTCGAAAACGGACGGTTTTCTCAGGTTTTTACTACATATGAACACTTTTCACATTCTCCCGTGCAACGCGGCTGCTAGACCTCCTTTCATGCAAAATCTTAAGGTCCTAGGTCATGTCCAAGCCACCAAAGCCGGCTAAAAAGTGAATAATCGACAACTAAAACTTGAATTGTACTACTTCTTACTGGCTATTACTTCAACTTAGAAGCTTCTTCTGTGTTCTACTATGGTGCGTTTAGTGTTTCCGCATACCGCAGCACGCGACACAGCTTTGTAGACGATAAATGTAACCGTTTCAGAGAGAAGAGCGGCCTATGTGACGATCTGGCTTTAAGTCGATTCGATAACAAATGACGAAAACGGACGGATTTCTCAGGTTATTACTACATATGAACACTTTTCACATTCTCCCATGCAACGCGGCTGCTAGTCCTCCTTTCACGCAATACCTTAAGGTCCTAGGTCATGTCCAAGCCACCAAAGCCGGCTAAAAAGTGAATAATCGACAACTAAAACTTGAATTGTACTACTTCTTACTGGCTATTACTTCAACTTAGAAGCTTCTTCTGTGTTCTACTATGGTGCTTTTAGTGTCTCCACACACCGCAGCACGCGACACAGCTTTGCAGGCGATAAATGTAACCGTCTCAGAGAGAAAAGCGGCCAATGTGACGATCTGGCTTAAGTCGATTCGATAACAAGTGACGAAAACGGACGGATTTCTCAGGTTTTTACTACATATGAACACTTTTCACATTCTCCCATGCAACGCGGCTGCTAGACCTCTTTTCATGCAAAATCATAAGGCCTTAGGTCATGTCCAAGCCACCAAAGCCGGCTAAAAAGTGGTTAATCGATAACTAAAACTTGAATTGTACTACTTCTTACTGGCTATTACTTAACTTAGAAGCTTCTTCTGTGTTCTACTATGGTGCGTTTAGTGTTTCCGCATACCGCAGCACGCGACACAGCTTTGTAGACGATAAATGTAACCGTTTCAGAGAGAAGAGCGGCCTATGTGACGATCTGGCTTTAAGTCGATTCGATAACAAATGACGAAAACGGACGGATTTCTCAGGTTTTTACTACATATGAACACTTTTCACATTCTCCCGTGCAACGCGGCTGCTAGTCCCCCTTTCATGCAAAATCGTAAGGTCCTAGGTCATGTCTAAGCCACCAAAGCCGACTAAAAAGTGAATAATCGACAACTAAAACTTCAATTGTACTACTTCTTACAGGCTATAACTTCAACTTAGAAGCTTCTTTTGTGTTCTACTATGGTGCTTTTAGTGTTTCGGCATACCGCAGCACGCGACATAGCTTTGCAGACGATAAGTGTAACCGTTTCAGAGAGAAGAGCGGCCAATGTGACGATCTGGTTTTAAGTCGATTAATAACAAATGACGAAAACGGACGGATTTCTCAGGTTTTTACTACATATGAACACATTTCACATTCTCCCATGCAACGCGGCTGCTAGTCCTCCATTCATGCAAAATCTTATGGTCCTAGGGCATGTCATAGCCACCAAAGCCGGCTAAAAAGTGAATAATCGACATCCAAAACTTGAATTGTACTACCTCTTACTGGCTATTACATCAACTGAGAAGCTTCTTCTGTGTTCTACTATGGTGCTTTTAGTGTTTCGGCATACCGCAGCACGCGACATAGCTTTGCAGACGATAAGTGTAACCGTTTCAAAGAGAAGAGCGGCCAATGTGACGATCTGGCTTTAAGTCGATTAATAACAAATGACGAAAACGGACGGATTTCTCAGGTTTTTACTACATATGAACACTTTTCACATTCTCCCGTGCAACGCGGCTGCTAGTCCTCCTTTCATGCAAAATCTTATGGTCCTAGGTCATGTCATAGCCACCAAAGCCGGCTAAAAAGTGAATAATCGACAACTAAAACTTGAATTGTACTACTTCTTACTGGCTATTACTTCAACTTAGAAGCTTCTTCTGTGTTCTACTATGGTGCTTTTAGTGTCTCCACACACCGCAGCAAGCGACACATCTTTGCAGGCGATAAATGTAACCGTCTCAGAGAGAAAAGCGGCCAATGTGAGGATCTGGCTTAAGTCGATTCGATAACAAGTGACGAAAACGGACGGATTTCTCAGGTTTTTACTACATATGAACACTTTTCACATTCTCCCATGCAACGCGGCTGCTAGACCTCTTTTCATGCAAAATCATAAGGCCTTAGGTCATGTCCAAGCCACCAAAGCCGGCTAAAAAGTGGTTAATCGATAACAAAAACTTGAATTGTACTACTTCTTACTGGCTATTACTTCAACTTAGAAGCTTCTTCTGTGTTCTACTATGGTGCGTTTAGTGTTTCCGCATACCGCAGCACGCGACACAGCTTTGTAGACGATAAATGTAACCGTTTCAGAGAGAAGAGCGGCCTATGTGACGATCTGGCTTTAAGTCGATTCGATAACAAATGACGAAAACGGACGGATTTCTCAGGTTTTTACTACATATGAACACTTTTCACATTCTCCCGTGCAACGCGGCTGCTAGTCCCCCTTTCATGCAAAATCGTAAGGTCCTAGGTCATGTCCAAGCCACCAAAGCCGACTAAAAAGTGAATAATCGACAACTAAAACTTCAATTGTACTACTTCTTACAGGCTATAACTTCAACTTAGAAGCTTCTTTTGTGTTCTACTATGGTGCTTTTAGTGTTTCGGCATACCGCAGCACGCGACATAGCTTTGCAGACGATAAGTGTAACCGTTTCAGAGAGAAGAGCGGCCAATGTGACGATCTGGTTTTAAGTCGATTAATAACAAATGACGAAAATGGACGGATTTCTCAGGTTTTTACTACATATGAACACATTTCACATTCTCCCGTGCAACGCGGCGGCTAGTCCTCCATTCATGCAAAATCTTATGGTCCTAGGGCATGTCATAGCCACCAAAGCCGGCAAAAAAGTGAATAATCGACATCCAAAACTTGAATTGTACTAAATCTTACTGGCTGTTACATCAACTTAGAAGCTTCTTCTGTGTTCTACTATGGTGCTTTTAGTGTTTCGGCATACCGCAGCACGCGACATAGCTTTGCAGACGATAAGTGTAACCGTTTCAAAGAGAAGAGCGGCCAATGTGACGATCTGGCTTTAAGTCGATTAATAACAAATGACGAAAACGGACGGATTTCTCAGGTTTTTACTACATATGAACGCTTTTCACATTCTCCCGTGCAACGCGGCTGCTAGTCCTCCTTTCATGCAAAATCTTATGGTCCTAGGTCATGTCATAGCCACCAAAGCCGGCTAAAAAGTGAATAATCGACATCCAAAACTTGAATTGTACTACCTCTTACTGGCTATTACTTCAACTTAGAAGCTTCTTCTGTGTTCTACTAATGTGCGTTTAGTGTCTCCGCACACCGCAGCACGCGACACAGCTTTGCAGACAATAAATGTAACCGTCTCAGAGAGAAAAGCGGCCAATGTGACGATCTGGCTTTAAGTCGATTCGATAACAAATGACGAAAAATGACGGATTTCTCAGGTTTTTACACATATGAACACTTTTCACATTCTCCCATGCAACGCGGCTGCTAGACCTCCTTTCATGCAAAATCTTAAGGTCCTAGGTCATGTAAAAGCCACAAAAGCCGGCTAAAAAGTGAATAATCGATAACTAAAACTTGAATTGTACTACATCTTACTGGCTATTACTTCAACTTAGAAGCTTCTTCTGTGTTCTACTATGGTGCTTTTTGTGTTTCCGCATACAGCAGCACGCGACATAGCTTTGTAGACAAAAAATGTAACCGTTTCAGAGAGAAGAGCGGCCTATGTGACGATCTGGCTTTAAGTCGATTCGATAACAAATGACGAAAACGGACGGATTTCTCAGGTTTTTACTACATATGAACACATTTCACATTCTCCCGTGCAACGCGGCTGCTAGTCCTCCTTTCATGCAAAATCTTATGGTCCTAGGTCATGTCATAGCAACCAAAGCCGGCTAAAAAGTGAATAATCGACAACTAAAACTTGAATTGTACTACTTCTTACTGGCTATTACTTCAACTTAGAAGCTTCTTCTGTGTTTTACTATGGTGCTTTTAGTATCTCCGCATACCGCAGCACGCGACATAGCTTTGCAGACGATAAATGTAACCGTCTCAGAGAGAAAGGCGGCCAATGTGACGATCTGGCTTTAAGTCGATTCGATAACAAATGACGAAAACGGACTGATTTCTCAGGTTTTTACTACATATGAACACTTTTCACATTCTCCCATACAACGCGGCTGCTAGTCCTCCTTTCATGCAAAATCTTAAGGTCCTAGGTCATATCCAAGCCACCAAAGCCGGCTAAAAAGTGAATAATCGATAGTTAAAACTTGAATTGTACTACTTCTTACTGGCTATTACTTCAACATAGAAGCTTCTTCTGTGTTCTACTATGGTGCTTTTAGTGTCTCCGCACACCGCAGCACGCGACATAGCGTTGCAGACGATAAATGTAACCTTCTCAGAGAGAAAAGCGGCCAATCTGAAGATATGGCTTTAAGTCGATTCGATAACAAATGACGAAAACGGACGGATTTCTCAGGTTTTTACTACATATGAACACTTTTCACATTCTCCCGTGGAACGCGGCTGCAAGTACTCCTTGCATGCAAAATCTTAAGGTCCTAGGTCATGTCCAAGCCCCAAAAGCCGGCTAAAAAGTGAATAGTCGACAACTAAAACTTGAATTGTACTACTTCTTACTGGCTATTGCTTCAACTTAGAAGCTCCTTCTGTGTTCTACTATGGTGCTTTTAGTGTCTCCGCATACCGCAGCACGCGACATAGCTTTGCAGACGATAAATGTAACCGTCTCAGAGAGAATAGCGGCCAATCTGATGATATGGCTTTAAGTCGATTCGATAACAAATGACGAAAACGGACGGATTTCTCAGGTTTTTATTACATATGAACACATTTCACATTCTCCCGTGCAACGCGGCTGCTAGTCCTCCTTTCATGCAAAATCTTATGGTCCTAGGTCATGTCCAAGCCACCAAAGCCGGCTAAAAAGTGAATAATCGACAACTAAAACTTGAATTGTACTACTTCTTACTGGCTATTACTTCAACATAGAAGCTTCTTCTGTGTTCTACTATGGTGCTTTTAGTGTCTCCGCACACCGCAGCACGCGACATAGCGTTGCAGACGATAAATGTAACCGTCTCAGAGAGAAAAGCGGCCAATCTGAAGATATGGCTTTAAGTCGATTCGATAACAAATGACGAAAACGGACGGATTTCTCAGGTTTTTACTACATATGAACACTTTTCACATTCTCCCGTGGAACGCGGCTGCAAGTACCCCTTGCATGCAAAATCTTAAGGTCCTAGGTCATGTCCAAGCCCCAAAAGCCGGCTAAAAAGTGAATAATCGACAACTAAAACTTGAATTGTACTACTTCTTACTGGCTATTGCTTCAACTTAGAAGCTCCTTCTGTGTTCTACTATGGTGCTTTTAGTGTCTCCGCATACCGCAGCACGCGACATAGCTTTGCAGACGATAAATGTAACCGTCTCAGAGAGAATAGCGGCCAATCTGACGATATGGCTTTAAGTCGATTCGATAACAAATGACGAAAACGGACGGATTTCTCAGGTTTTTATTACATATGAACACATTTCACATTCTCCCGTGCAACGCGGCTGCTAGTCCTCCTTTCATGCAAAATCTTATGGTCCTAGGTCATGTCCAAGCCACCAAAGCCGGCTAAAAAGTGAATAATCGGCAACTAAAACTTGAATTGTACTACTTCTTACTGGCTATTACTTCAACTTAGAAGCTTCTTCTGTGTTCTACTATGGTGCTTTTAGTGTCTCCGCATACCGCAGCACGCGACATAGCTTTGCAGACGATAAATGTAACCGTTTCAGAGAGAAGAGCGGCCTATGTGACGATCTGGCTTTAAGTCGATTCGATAACAAATGACGAAAACGGACGGATTTCTCAGGTTTTTACTACATATGAACACTTTTCACATTCTCCCGTGCAACGCGGCTGCTAGTCCCCCTTTCATGCAAAATCGTAAGGTCCTAGGTCATGTCCAAGCCACCAAAGCCGACTAAAAAGTGAATAATCGACAACTAAAACTTCAATTGTACTACTTCTTACAGGCTATAACTTCAACTTAGAAGCTTCTTTTGTGTTCTACTATGGTGCTTTTAGTGTTTCGGCATACCGCAGCACGCGACATAGCTTTGCAGACGATAAGTGTAACCGTTTCAGAGAGAAGAGCGGCCAATGTGACGATCTGGTTTTAAGTCGATTAATAACAAATGACGAAAACGGACGGATTTCTCAGGTTTTTACTACATATGAACACATTTCACATTCTCCCGTGCAACGCGGCTGCTAGTCCTCCTTTCATGCAAAATCCTATGGTCCTAGGGCATGTCATAGCCACCAAAGCCGGCAAAAAAGTGAATAATCGACATCCAAAACTTGAATTGTACTACCTCTTACTGGCTATTACTTCAACTTAGAAGCTTCTTCTGTGTTCTACTATGGTGCTTTTAGTGTTTCCGCATACTGCAGCACGCGTCATAGCTTTGCAGACGATAAATGTAACCGTTTCAGAGAGAAGAGCGGCCAATGTGATGATCTGGCTTTAAGTCGATTAATAACAAATGACGAAAACGGACGGATTTCTCAGGTTTTTACTACTTATGAACACATTTCACATTCTCCCGTGCAACGCGGCTGCTAGTCCTCCTTTCATGCAAAATCTTAAGGTCCTAGTTCACGTCCAAGCCACCAAAGCCGACTACAAAGTGAATAATCGACATCCAAAACTTGAATTGTACTACCTCTTACTGGATATTACTTCAACTTAGAAGCTTCTTCTGTGTTCTACTATGGTGCTTTTAGCGTTTCCGCATACTGCAGCACGCGTCATAGCTTTGCAGACGATAAATGTAACCGTTTCAGAAGGAAGAGCGGCCTATGTGACGATCTGGCTTTAAGTCGATTCGATAACAAATGTCGAAAACGGACGGATTTCTCAGGTTTTTACTACATATGAACACTTTTCACATTCTCCCGTGCAACGCGGCTGCTAGACCTCCTTTCATGCAAAATCTTAAGGTCCTAGGTCATGTAAAAGCCACAAAAGCTGGCTAAAAAGTGAATAATCGATAACTAAAACTTGAATTGTACTACATCTTACTGGCTATTACTTCAACATAGAAGCTTCTTCTGTGTTCTACTATGGTGCTTTTAGTGTTTCCGCATACCGCAGCACGCGACATAGCTTTGTAGACGATAAATGTAAACGTTTCAGAGAGAAGAGCGGCCTATGTGACGATCTGGCTTTAAGTCGATTCGATAACAAATGACGAAAACGGACGGATTTCTCAGGTTTTTACTACATATGAACACTTTTCACATTCTCCCGTGCAACGCGGCTGCTAGTCCTCCTTTCATGCTAAATCTTATGGTCCTAGGTCATGTCATAGCAACCAAAGCCGGCTAAAAAGTGAATAATCGACAACTAAAACTTAAATTGTACTACTTCTTACTGGCTATTACTTCAACTTAGAAGCTTCTTCTGTGTTTTACTATGGTGCTTTTAGTGTCTCCGCATACCGCAGCACGCGACATAGCTTTGCAGACGATAAATGTAACCGTCTCAGAGAGAAAGGCGGCCAATGTGACGATCTGGCTTTAAGTCGATTCGATAACAAATGACGAAAACGGACTGATTTCTCAGGTTTTTACTACATATGAACACTTTTCACATTCTCCCATACAACGCGGCTGCTAGTCCTCCTTTCATGCAAAATCTTAAGGTCCTAGGTCATATCCAAGCCACCAAAGCCGGCTAAAAAGTGAATAATCGATAGTTAAAACTTGAATTGTACTACATCTTACTGGCTGTCTCTTCAACTTAGAAGCTTCTTCTGTGTTCTACTATGGTGCTTTTAGTGTTTCCGCATACCGCAGCACGCGACATAGCTTTGCAGACGATAAATGTAACCGTCTCAGAGAGAAAGGCGGCCAATGTGACGATCTGGCTTTAAGTCGATTCGATAACAAATGACGAAAACGGACTGATTTCTCAGGTTTTTACTACATATGAACACTTTTCACATTCTCCCATACAACGCGGCTGCTAGTCCTCCTTTCATGCAAAATCTTAAGGTCCTAGGTCATGTCCAAGCCACCAAAGCCGGCTAAAAAGTGAATAATCAAACTACTAAAACTTGAATTGTACTACTTCTTACTGGCTATTACTTCAACATAGAAGCTTCTTCTGTGTTCTACTATGGTGCTTTTAGTGTCTCCGCACACCGCAGCACGCGACATAGCGTTGCAGACGATAAATGTAACCGTCTCAGAGAGAAAAGCGGCCAATCTGAAGATATGGCTTTAAGTCGATTCGATAACAAATGACGAAAACGGACGGATTTCTCAGGTTTTTACTACATATGAACACTTTTCACATTCTCCCGTGGAACGCGGCTGCAAGTACTCCTTGCATGCAAAATCTTAAGGTCCTAGGTCATGTCCAAGCCCCAAAAGCCGGCTAAAAAGTGAATAATCGACAACTAAAACTTGAATTGTACTACTTCTTACTGGCTATTGCTTCAACTTAGAAGCTCCTTCTGTGTTCTACTATGGTGCTTTTAGTGTCTCCGCATACCGCAACACGCGACATAGCTTTGCAGACGATAAATGTAACCGTCTCAGAGAGAATAGCGGCCAATCTGACGATATGGCTTTAAGTCGATTCGATAACAAATGACGAAAACGAACGGATTTCTCAGGTTTTTATTACATATGAACACATTTCACATTCTCCCGTGCAACGCGGCTGCTAGTCTTCCTTTCATGCAATATCTTCAGGTTCCACCTAATGTCCAAGCCAACAAAGCCGGCTAAAAAGAGAATAATCGACAACTAAAACTTGAATTGTACTACTTCTTACTGGCTATTACTTCAACATAGAAGCTTCTTCTGTGTTCTACTATGGTGCTTTTAGTGTCTCCTCACACCGCAGCACGCGACATAGCGATGCAGACGATAAATGTAACCGTTTCAGTGAGAAAAGCGGCCAATGTGACGATCTGGCTTTAAGTCGATTCGATAACAAATGACGAAAACGGACGGATTTCTCAGGTTTTTACTACATATGAACACTTTTCACATTCTCCCGTGGAACGCGGCTGCAAGTACCCCTTGCATGCAAAATCTTAAGGTCCTAGGTCATGTCCAAGCCACAAAAGCCGGCTAAAAAGTGAATAATCGACAACTAAAACTTGAATTGTACTACTTCTTACTGGCTATTGCTTCAACTTAGAAGCCTCTTCTGTGTTCTACTATGGTGCTTTTAGTGTCTCCGCATACCGCAGCACGCGACATAGCTTTGCAGACGATTAATGTAACCGTCTCAGAGAGAAAAGCGGCCAATCTGACGATATGGCTTTAAGTCGATTCGATAACAAATGACAAAAACGGACGGATTTCTCAGGTTCTTATTACATATGAACACATTTCACATTCTCCCGTGCAACGCGGCTGCTAGTCCTCCTTTCATGCAAAATCTTAAGGTCCTAGGTCATGTCCAAGCCACCAAGGCCGGCTAAAAAGTGAATAATCGACAACAAAAACTTGAATTGTACTACTTCTTACTGGCTATTACTTCAACATAGAAGCTTCTTCTGTGTTCTACTATGGTGCTTTTAGTGTCTCCGCACACCGCAGCACGCGACATACCTTTGCAGACGATAAATGTAACCGTTTCAGAGAGAAAAGCGGCCAATGTGACGATCTGGCTTTAAGTCGATTCGATAACAAATGACGAAAACGGACGGATTTTTCAGGTTTTTACTACATATGAACACTTTTCACATTCTCCCGTGGAACGCGGCTGCAAGTACTCCTTGCATGCAAATTCTTAAGGTCCTAGGTCATGTCCAAGCCACAAAAGCCGGATAAAAAGTGAATAATCGACAACTAGAACTTGAATTGTACTACTTCTTACTGGCTATTACTTCAACTTAGAAGCTCCTTCTGTGTTCTACTATGGTGCTTTTAGTGTCTCCGCATACCGCAGCACGCGACATAGCTTTGCAGACGATAAATGTAACCGTCTCAGAGAAAAAGCGGCCAATCTGACGATATGGCTTTAAGTCGATTCGATAACAAATGACGAAAACGGACGGATTTCTCAGGTTTTTATTACATATGAACACATTTCACATTCTCCCGTGCAACGCGGCTGCTAGTCCTCCTTTCATGCAAAATCTTATGGTCCTAGGTCATGTCCACGCCACCAAAGCCGGCTATAAAGTGAATAATCGACTACTTGAATTGTACTACTTCTTACTGGCTGTTTCTTCAACTTAGAAGCTTCTTCTGTGTTCTACTATGGTGCTTTTAGTGTTTCCGCATACCGCAGCACGCGACATAGCTTTGCAGACGATAAATGTAACCGTTTCAGAGAGGAAGGCGGCCAATGTGACGATCTTGCTTTAAGTCGATTCGATAACAAATAACGAAAACGGACTGATTTCTCAGGTTTTTACTAGATATGAACACTTTTCACATTCTCCCATGCAACGCGGCTGCTAGTCATCCTTTCATGCAAAATCTTAAGTTTCCACCACATGTCCAAGCCACCAAAGCCGGCTAAAAAGTGAATAATCGACAACTAAAACTTTTATTGTACTACTTCTTACTGGCTATTACTTCAACATAGAAGCTTCTTCTGTGTTCTACTATGGTGCTTTTAGTGTCTCCGCACACCGCAGCACGAGACATAGCGTTGCAGACGATAAATGTAACCGTCTCAGAGAGAAAAGCGGCCAATGTGACGATCTGGCTTTAAGTCGATTCGATAACAAATGACGAAAACGGACGGATTTCTCAGGTTTTTACTACATATGAACACTTTTCACATTCTCCCGTGCAACGCGGCTGCAAGTACTCCTTGCATGCAAAATCTTAAGGTCCTAGGTCATGTCCAAGCCACCAAAGCCGGCTAAAAAGTGAATAATCGACAACTAAAACTTGAATTGTACTACTTCTTACTGGCTATTACTTCAACTTAGAAGCTTCTTCTGTGTTCTACTATGGTGCTTTTAGTGTCTCCACACACCGCAGCACGCGACACAGCTTTGCAGACGATAAATGTAACCGTCTCAGAGAGAAAAGCGGCCAATGTGACGATCTGGCTTAAGTCGATTCGATAACAAGTGACGAAAACGGACGGATTTCTCAGGATTTTACTACATATGAACACTTTTCACATTCTCCCATGCAACGCGGCTGCTAGACATCTTTTCATGCAAAATCTTAAGGCCCTAGGTCATGTCCAAGCCACCAAAGCCGGCTAAAAAGTGGTTAATCGATAACTAAAACTTGAATTGTACTACTTCTTACTGGCTATTACTTCAACTTAGAAGCTTCTTCTATGTTCTACTATGGTGCTTTTAGTGTCTCCGCATACCGCAGTACGCGACATAGCTTTGCAGACAATAAATGTAACTGTCTCAGAGAAAAAAGCGGCCAATGTGACGATCTGGCTTTAAGTCGATTCGATAGCAAATGACGAAAACGGACGTATTTCTCAGGTTTTTACTACATATGAACACTTTTCACAGTCCCCTGTGCAACACGGCTGCTAGTCCTCCTTTCATGCAAAATCTTAAGGTCCTAGGTCATGTCCAAGCCACCAAAGCCGGCTAAAAAGTAAATAATCGACAACTAAAACTTGAATTGTACTACTTCTTACTGGCTATTACTTCAACTTAGAAGCTCCTTCTGTGTTCTACTATGGTGCTTTTAGTGTTTCGGCATATCGCAGCACGCGACATAGCTTTGCAGACGATAAATGTAACCGTTTGAAAGAGAAGAATGGAAAATGTGACGATCTGGCTTGAAGTCAATTCGATAACAAATGACGAAAATGGACGGATTTCTCAGGATTTTACTACTTATGAACACTTTTCACATTCTCCCGTGCAACGCGGCTGCTAGTCCTCCTTTTATGCAAAATCTTAAGGTCCTAGGTCATGTCCAAGCCACCAAAGCCGGCAAAAAAGTGAATAATCGACAATTAAAACTTCAATTGTACTACTTCTTACTGACTATTACTTCAACATAGAAGCTTCTTCTGTGTTCTACTATGGTGCTTTTAGTGTTTCCGCATACCGCAGCACGCGACATAGCTTTGTAGACGATAAATGTAACCGTTTCAGAGAGAAGAGTGGCCAATGTGACGATCTGGCATTAAGGCGATTCGATAACTAATGACGAAAACGGACGGATTTCTTAGGTTTTTAGTACATATGAACACCTTTCACATTCTCCCCTGCAACGCGGCTGCTAGTCCTGCTTTCATGGAAAATCTTAAAGTCCTAGGTCATGTCCAAGCCACCAAAGCTGGCTAAAAAGTGAATAATCGACAATTAAAACTTGAATTGTACTACTTCTTACTGGGTATTACTTCAACTTAGAAGCTTCTTCTGTGTTCTACTATGGAGCTTTCAGTGTCTCCGCATACCGGAGCACGCGACATAGCTTTCCAGACGATAAGTGTAACCGTTTCAGAGAGAAAAGAGACCAATGTGACGATCTGGCTTTAAGTCGATTCGATAACAAATGACGAAAACGGACGGATTTCTCAGGTTTTTACTACATATGAACACTTTTCACATTCTCCCGTGCAACGCGGCTGCTAGTCCTCCTTTCATGCAAAATCTTATGGTCCTAGGTCATGTCATAGCCACCAAAGCCGGCTAAAAAGTGAATAATCGACAACTAAAACTTGAATTGTACTACTCCTTACTGGCTATTACTTCAACTTAGAAGCTTCTTCTGGGTTCTACTATGGTACTTTTAGTGTTACGGCATATCGCAGCACGCGACATAGCTTTGCAGACAACAAATGTAACCGTTTCAGAGAGAAGAGCGGCCAATGTGACGATCTGGCTTTAAGTCGATTCGATAACAAATTACGAAAACGGACTGATTTCTCAGGTTTTTACTACATATGAGCATTTTTCACATTCTCCCGTGCAACGCGGCTGCTAGTCGTCCTTTCATGCAAAATCTCAAGGTTCAACCTCATGTCCAAGCCACCAAAGCCGGCTAAAAAGTGAATAATCGACAACTAAAACTTGTATTGTACTACATCTTACTGGCTATTGCTTCAATTTAGAAGCTTCTTCTGTGTTCTACTATGGTGCTTTTAGTGTCTCCGCATACCGCAGCACGCGAATAAGCTTTGCAGACTATAAATGTAACCGTCTCAGAGAGAAAAGCGGCCTATGTGACGATCTGGCTTTAAGTCGATTGGATAACAAATGACGGAACCGGACGGATTTCTCAGGTTTTTACTACATATGAACACTTTTCACATTCTCCCGTGCAACGCGGCTGCTAGTCCTCCTTTCATGCAAAATCTTAAGGTCCTAGGTCATATCCAAGCCACCAAAGCCGGCTAAAAAGTGAATAATCGATAATTAAAACTTGAATTGTACTACATCTTACTTGCTGTTTCTTCAACTTAGAAGCTTCTTCTGTGTTCTACTATGGTGCTTTTAGTGTTTCCGCATACCGCAGCACGCACATAGCTTTGCAGACGATAAATGTAACCGTTTCAGAGAGAAGAACGGCCAATGTGACGATCTGGCTTTAAGTCGATTCGATAACAAATGACGAAAACGGACGGATTTCTCAGGTTTTTACTACATATGAACACTTTTCACATTCTCCCGTGCAACGCGGCTGCAAGTCCTCCTTCCATGGAAAATCTTAAGGTCCTAGGTCATGTCCACGCCACCAAAGCCGGCTATAAAGTGAATAATTGACTACTTGAATTGTACTACTTCTTACTGGCTGTTTCTTCAACTTAGAAGCTTCTTCTGTGTTCTACTATGGTGCTTTTAGTGTTTCCGCATACCGCAGCACGCGACATAGCTTTGCAGACGATAAATGTAACCGTTTCAGAGAGAAAGGCGGCCAATGTGACGATCTGGCTTTAAGTCGATTCGATAACAAATGACGAAAACGGACTGATTTCTCAGGTTTTTACTACATATGAACACTTTTCACATTCTCCCATGCAACGCGGCTGCTAGTCATCCTTTCATGCAAAATCTTAAGGTTCCACCACATGTCCAAGCCACCAAAGCCAGCTAAAAAGTGAATAATCGACAACTAAAACTTGAATTGTACTACTTCTTACTGGCTATTACTTCAACATAGAAGCTTCTTCTGTGTTCTACTATGGTGCTTTTAGTGTCTCCGCACACCGCAGCACGCGACATAGCGTTGCAGACGATAAATGTAACCGTTTCAGAGAGAAAAGCGGCCAATGTGACGATCTGGCTTTAAGTCGATTCGATAACAAATGACGAAAACGGACGGATTTTTCAGGTTTTTACTACATATGAACACTTTTCACATTCTCCCGTGGAACGCGGCTGCAAGTACTCCTTGCATGCAAATTCTTAAGGTCCTAGGTCATGTCCAAGCCACAAAAGCCGGATAAAAAGTGAATAATCGACAACTAGAACTTGAATTGTACTACTTCTTACTGGCTATTACTTCAACTTAGAAGCTCCTTCTGTGTTCTACTATGGTGCTTTTAGTGTCTCCGCATACCGCAGCACGCGACATAGCTTTGCAGACGATAAATGTAACCGTCTCAGAGAAAAAGCGGCCAATCTGACGATATGGCTTTAAGTCGATTCGATAACAAATGACGAAAACGGACGGATTTCTCAGGTTTTTATTACATATGAACACATTTCACATTCTCCCGTGCAACGCGGCTGCTAGTCCTCCTTTCATGCAAAATCTTATGGTCCTAGGTCATGTCCAAGCCACCAAAGCCGGCTAAAAAGTGAATAATCGACAACAAAAACTTAAATTGTACTACTTCTTACTGGCTATTACTTCAACTTAGAAGCTTCTTCTGTGTTCTACTATGGTGCTTTTTGTGTTTCCGCATACAGCAGCACGCGACATAGCTTTGCAGACGATAAATGTAACCGTTTCAGAGAGTAGAGCGGCCAATGTGACGATCTGGCTTTAAGTCGATTCGATAACAAATTACGAAAACGGACGGATTTCTCAGGTTATTACTACATATGAACACTTTTCACATTCTCCCGTGCAACGCGGCTGCTAGTCTTCCTTTCATGCAAAATCTTAAGGTTCCACCTAATGTCCAAGCCACCGAAGCCGGCTAAAAAGTGAATAATCGACAACTAAAACTTGAATTGTACTACTTCTTACTGGCTATTACTTCAACTTAGAAGCTTCTTCTGTGTTCTACTATGGTGCTTTTAGTGTCTCCGCATACCGCAGCTCGCGACATAGCTTTGAAGACAACAAATGTATTCGTCTCAGAGAGTAAAGCGGAAAATGTGACGATCTGGCTTTAAGTCGATTCGATAACAAATGACAAAAACGGACGGAATTCTCAGGGTTTTACTACATATGAACACTTTTAACATTCTCCCATACAACGCGGCTGCTAGTCCTCCTGTCATGCAAAATCTTAAGGACCTAGGTCATGTCCAAGCCACCAAAGCCGGCTAAAAAGTGAATAATCGACAACTAAAACTTGTATTGTACTACATCTTACTGGCTATTGCTTCAATTTAGAAGCTTCCTCTGTGTTCTACTATGGTGCTTTTAGTGTCTCCGCATACCGCAGCACGCGAATAAGCTTTGCAGACGATAAATGTAACCGTCTCAGAGAGGAAAGCGGCCTATGTGACGATCTGGCTTTAAGTCGATTGGATAACAAATGACGGAACCGGACGGATTTCTCAGGTTTTTACTACATATGAACACTTTTCACATTCTCCCGTGCAACGCGGCTTCTAGTCCTCCTTTCATGCAAAATCTTAAGGTCCTAGGTCATATCCAAGCGACCAAAGCCGGCTAAAAAGTGAATAATCGATAATTAAAACTTGAATTGTACTACATCTTACTTGCTGTTTCTTCAACTTAGAAGCTTCTTCTGTGTTCTACTATGGTGCTTTTAGTGTTTCCGCATACCGCAGCACGCGACATAGCTTTGCAGACGATAAATGTAACCGTTTCAGAGAGAAAGGCGGCCAATGTGACGATCTTGCTTTAAGTCGATTCGATAACAAATAACGAAAACGGACTGATTTCTCAGGTTTTTACTAGATATGAACACTTTTCACATTCTCCCATGCAACGCGGCTGCTAGTCATCCTTTCATGCAAAATCTTAAGTTTCCACCACATGTCCAAGCCACCAAAGCCGGCTAAAAAGTGAATAATCGACAACTAAAACTTTTATTGTACTACTTCTTACTGGCTATTACTTCAACATAGAAGCTTCTTCTGTGTTCTACTATGGTGCTTTTAGTGTCTCCGCACACCGCAGCACGAGACATAGCGTTGCAGACGATAAATGTAACCGTCTCAGAGAGAAAAGCGGCCAATGTGACGATCTGGCTTTAAGTCGATTCGATAACAAATGACGAAAACGGACGGATTTCTCAGGTTTTTACTACATATGAACACTTTTCACATTCTCCCGTGCAACGCGGCTGCAAGTACTCCTTGCATGCAAAATCTTAAGGTCCTAGGTCATGTCCAAGCCACCAAAGCCGGCTAAAAAGTGAATAATCGACAACTAAAACTTGAATTGTACTACTTCTTACTGGCTATTACTTCAACTTAGAAGCTTCTTCTGTGTTCTACTATGGTGCTTTTAGTGTCTCCACACACCGCAGCACGCGACACAGCTTTGCAGGCGATAAATGTAACCGTCTCAGAGAGAAAAGCGGCCAATGTGACGATCTGGCTTAAGTCGATTCGATAACAAGTGACGAAAACGGACGGATTTCTCAGGATTTTACTACATATGAACACTTTTCACATTCTCCCATGCAACGCGGCTGCTAGACATCTTTTCATGCAAAATCTTAAGGCCCTAGGTCATGTCCAAGCCACCAAAGCCGGCTAAAAAGTGGTTAATCGATAACTAAAACTTGAATTGTACTACTTCTTACTGGCTATTACTTCAACTTAGAAGCTTCTTCTATGTTCTACTATGGTGCTTTTAGTGTCTCCGCATACCGCAGTACGCGACATAGCTTTGCAGACAATAAATGTAACCGTCTCAGAGAAAAAAGCGGCCAATGTGACGATCTGGCTTTAAGTCGATTCGATAGCAAATGACGAAAACGGACGTATTTCTCAGGTTTTTACTACATATGAACACTTTTCACAGTCCCCTGTGCAACACGGCTGCTAGTCCTCCTTTCATGCAAAATCTTAAGATCCTAGGTCATGTCCAAGCCACCAAAGCCGGCTAAAAAGTGAATAATCGACAACTAAAACTTGAATTGTACTACTTCTTACTGGCTATTACTTCAACTTAGAAGCTCCTTCTGTGTTCTACTATGGTGCTTTTAGTGTTTCGGCATATCGCAGCACGCGACATAGCTTTGCAGACGATAAATGTAACCGTTTGAGAGAGAAGAATGGAAAATGTGACGATCTGGCTTGAAGTCAATTCGATAACAAATGACGAAAATGGACGGATTTCTCAGGTTTTTACTACTTATGAACACTTTTCACATTCTCCCGTGCAACGCGGCTGCTAGTCCTCCTTTTATGCAAAATCTTAAGGTCCTAGGTCATGTCCAAGCCACCAAAGCCGGCAAAAAAGTGAATAATCGACAATTAAAACTTCAATTGTACTACTTCTTACTGGCTATTACTTCAACTTAGAAGCTTCTTCTGTGTTCTACTAAGGTACTTTTAGTGTTTCGGCATATCGCAGCAAGCGACATAGCTTTGCAGACGATAAATGTAACCGTTTCAGAGAGAAGAGCGGCCAATGTGACGATCTGGCATTAAGACGATTCGATAACAAATGGCGAAAACGGACGGTTTTCTCAGGTTTTTACTACATATGAACACTTTTCACATTCTCCCGTGCAACGCGGCTGCTAGTCCTCTTTTCATGCAAAATCTTAAGGTCCTAGGTCATGGCCAAGCGACCAAAGCCGGCAAAAATGTGAATAATCGACAAATAAAACTTGAATTGTATTACTTCTTACTGGCTATTACTTCAACTTAGAAGCTTCTTCTGGGTTCTACTATGGTGCTTTTAGTGTTTTGGCATACCGTAGCACGCGACATAGCTTTGCAGACGATAAATGTAACCGTTTGAGAGAGAAGAATGGCCAATATGACGATCTGGCTTTAAGTCGATTCGATAACAAATGAAGAAAACGGACGGATTTCTCAGGTTTTTACTGCATATGAACACTTTTCACATTCTACCGTCCAACGCGGCTGCTAGTCCTCCTTTCATGCAAAATCCTAAGGTCCTAGCTCATGTCCAAGCCACCAAAGCCGGCTAAAAAATGAATAATCGACAACTAAAACTTGAATTGTACTATTTCTTACTGGCTATTACTTCAACTTAGAGGCTTCTTCTGTGTTGTACTATGGTGCTTTTAGTGTCTCCTCATACCGCAGCACGCGACATAGCTTTGCATACGATAAATGTAACCGTCTCAGAGAGAAAAGGGGCCAATGAGACGATCTGGTTTTAAGTCGATTCCATAACAAATAACGAAAACGGACGGATTTCTCAGGTTTTTACTAATATGAACACTTTTCACATTCTCCCGTGCAACGCGGCTGCTAGTCTTCCTTTCATGCAAAATCTTAAGTTTCCACCGCATGTCCAAGCCAACAAAGCCGGCTAAAAAGTGAATAATCGACAACTAAAACTTGAATTGTACTACTTCTTACTGGCTATTACTTCAACTTAGAAGCTCCTTCTGTGTTCTACTATGGTGCTTTTAGTGTTTCGGCATATCGCAGCACCCGACATAGCTTTGCAGACGATAAATGTAAACGTTTGAGAGAGAAGAATGGAAAATGTGACGATCTGGCTTGAAGTCAATTCGATAACAAATGACGAAAATGGACGGATTTCTCAGGATTTTACTACTTATGAACACTTTTCACATTCTCCCGTGCAACGCGGCTGCTAGTCCTCCTTTCATGCAAAATCTTAAGGTCCTAGGTCATGTCCAAGCCACCAAAGCCGGCAAAAAAGTGAATAATCGACAACTAAAACTTGAATTGTACTACTTCTTACTGGCTATTACTTCAACTTAGAAGCTTCTTCTGTGTTCTACTATGGAGCTTTTAGTGTCTCCGCATACCGCAGCACGCGTCATAGCTTTCCAGACGATAAGTGTAACCGTTTCAGAGAGAAAAGAGACCAATGTGACGATTTGGCTTTAAATCGATTCGATAACAAATGACGAAAACGGACGGATTTCTCAGGTTTTTACTACATATGAACACTTTTCACATTCTCCCGTGCAACGCGGCTGCTAGTCCTCCTTTCATGCAAAATCTTATGGTCCTAGGTCATGTCATAGCCACAAAAGCCGGCTTAAAAGTGAATAATCGACAACTAAAACTTGAATTGTACTACTCCTTACTGGCTATTACTTCATCTTAGAAGCTTCTTCTGGGTTCTACTATGGTGCTTTTAGTGTTTTGGCATACCGTAGCACGCGACATAGCTTTGCAGACGATAAATGTAACCGTTTGAGAGAGAAGAATGGCCAATATGACGATCTGGCTTGAAGTCGATTCGATAACAAATGACGAAAACGGACTGATTTCTCAGGTTTTTGCTACATATGAGCACTTTTCACATTCTCCCGTGCAACGCGGCTGCTAGTCGTCCTTTCATGCAAAATCTCAAGGTTCAACCTCATGTCCAAGCCACCAAAGCCGGATAAAAAGTGAATAATCGACAATTAAAACTTGAATTCTACTACTTCTTACTGGCTATTACTTCAACTTAGAAGCTTCTTCTGTGTTCTACTATGGTACTTTTAGTGTTTTGGCATATCGCAGCACGCGACATAGCTTTGCAGACGATAAATGTAACCGTTTCAGAGAGAAGAGCGGCCAATGTGACGATCTGGCATTAAGACGATTCGATAACAAATGGCGAAAACGGACGGTTTTCTCTGGTTTTTACTACATATGAACACTTTTCACATTCTCCCGCGCAACGCGGCTGCTAGTCCTCCTTTCATGCAAAACCTTAAGATCCTGGGTCATGTCCAAGCGACCAAACCCGGCAAAAATGTGAATAATCGACAACTAAAACTTGAATTGTATTACTTCTTACTGGCTATTACTTCAACTTAGAAGCTTCTTCTGTGCTCTACTATGGTGCTTTTAGTGTCTCCGCATACCGCAGCACGCGACATAGCTTTGCAGACGATAAGTGTAACCGTTTCAGAGAGAAGAGCGGCCAATATGACGATCTGGCTTTAAGTCGATTAATAACAAATGACGAAAACGGACATATTTCTCAGGTTTTTACTACATATGAACACTTTTTACATTCTCCCGTGCAACGCGGCTGCTAGTCCTCCTTTCATGCAAAATCTTAAGGTCCTAGGTCATGTCCAAGCCACCAAAGCCGGCTAAAAAGTGAATAATCGACAACTATAAACTTGAATTGTACTACTTCTTACTGGCTATTACTTCAACTTAGAACCTTCTTCTGTGTTCTACTATGGTGCTTTTAGTGTCTCCGCATACCGCAGCACGCGACATAGCTTTGCAGACGATAAATGTAACCGTCTCAGAGAGAAAAGGGGCCAATGAGACGATCTGGTTTTAAGTCGATTCCATAACAAATAACGAAAACGGACGGATTTCTCAGGTTTTTACTAATATGAACACTTTTCACATTCTCCCGTGCAACGCGGCTGCTAGTCTTCCTTTCATGCAAAATCTTGAGGTTCCACCGCATGTCCAAGCCACCAAAGCCGGCTAAAAAGTGAATAATCGACAACTAAAACTTGAATTGTACTACTTCTTACTGGCTATTACTTCAACTTAGAAGCTCCTTCTGTGTTCTACTACGGTGCTTTTAGTGTTTCGGCATATCGCAGCACGCGTCATAGCTTTGCAGACGATAAATGTAAACGTTTGAGAGAGAAGAATGGAAAATGTGACGATCTGGCTTTAAGTCAATTCGATAACAAACGACGAAAATGGACGGATTTCTCAGGATTTTACTACTTATGAACACTTTTCACATTCTCCCGTGCAACGCGGCTGCTAGTCCTCCTTTCATGCAAAATCTTAAGGTCCTAGGTCATGTCCAAGCCACCAAAGCCGGCAAAAAAATGAATAATCGACAATTAAAACTTCAATTGTACTACTTCTTACTGTCTATTACTTCAACATAGAAGCTTCTTCTGTGTTCTACTATGGTGCTTTTAGTGTTTCCGCATACCGCAGCACGCGACATAGCTTTGTAGACGATAAATGTAACCGTTTCAGAGAGAAGAGCGGCCAATGTGACGATCTGGCTTTAAGGCGATTCGATAACAAATGGCGAAAACGGACGGATTTCTTAGGTTTTTACTACATATGAACACCTTTCACATTCTCCCGTGCAACGCGGCTGCTAGTCCTCCTTTCATGGAAAATCTTAAGGTCCTAGGTCATGTCCAAGCCACCAAAGCCGGCTAAAAAGTGAATAATCGACAACTAAAACTTGAATTGTACTACTTCTTACAGGCTATTACTTCAACTTAGAAGCTTCTTCTGTGTTCTACTATGGAGCTTTTAGTGTCTCCGCATACCGCAGCACGCGTCATAGCTTTCCAGACGATAAGTGTAACCGTTTCAGAGAGAAAAGAGACTAATGTGACGATCTGGCTTTAAATCGATTCGATAACAAATGACGAAAACGGACGGATTTCTCAGGTTTTTACTACATATGAACACTTTTCACATTCTCCCGTGCAACGCGGCTGCTAGTCCTCCTTTCACGCAAAATCTTATGGTCCTAGGTCATGTCATAGCCACCAAAGCCGGCTTAAAATTGAATAATCGACAACTAAAACTTGAATTGTACTACTCCTTACTGGCTATTACTTCAACTTAGAAGCTTCTTCTGGGTTCTACTATGGTGCTTTTAGTGTTTTGGCATACCGTAGCACGCGACATAGCTTTGCAGACGATAAACGTAACCGTTTGAGAGAGAAGAATGGCCAATATGACGATCTGGCTTTAAGTCGATTCGATAACAAATGAAGAAAACGGACGGATTTCTCAGGTTTTTACTGCATATGAACACTTTTCACATTCTACCGTCCAACGCGGCTGCTAGTCGTCCTTTCATGCAAAATCTAAAGGTTCAACCTCATGTCCAAGCCACCAAAGCCGGCTAAAAAGTGAATAATCGACAACTAAAACTTGAATTGTACTACTTCTTACTGGCTATTACTTCAACTTAGAAGCTTCTTCTGTGTTCTACTATGGTACTTTTAGTGTTTTGGCATATCGCAGCACGCGACATAGCTTTGCAGACGGTAAATGTAACCGTTTCAGAGAGAAGAGCGGCCAATGTGACGATCTGGCATTAAGATGATTCGATAACAAATGGAGAAAACGGACGGTTTTCTCAGGTTTTTACTACATATGAACACTTTTCACATTCTCCCGTGCAACGCGGCTGCTAGTCCTCCTTTCATGCAAAATCTTAAGGTCCTATGTCATGTCCAAGCGACCAAAGCCGGCAAATATGTGAATAATCGACAACTAAAACATGAATTATATTACTTCTTACTGGCTATTACTTCAACATAGAAG
Organism: Schistocerca gregaria; assembly: GCF_023897955.1. Lineage (NCBI taxonomy): Eukaryota > Metazoa > Arthropoda > Insecta > Orthoptera > Acrididae > Schistocerca > Schistocerca gregaria. The sequence continues at coordinate 700,142 of NW_026061897.1, forward strand.
CTTCTTCTGTGTTCTACTACGGTGCTTTTAGTGTCTCCGCATACCGCAGCACGCGACATAGCTTTGCAGACGATAAATGTAACCGTCTCAGAGAGAAAAGCGGCCAATGTGACGATCTGGCTTGAAGTCGATTCGATAACAAATGACGAAAAGGGACGGATTTCTCAGGTTTTTCCAACATATGTACACTTTTCACATTCTCCCGTGCAACGCGGCTGCTAGTCCTCCTTTCATGCAAAATCTTAAGGTCCTAGGTCATGTTCAAGCCACCAAAGCCGGCTAAAAAGTGAATAATCGACAACTAAAACTTGAATTGTACTACTTCTTACTGGCTATTACTTCAACTTAGAAGCTTCTTCTGTGTTCTACTATGGTGCTTTTAGTGTCTCCGCATACCGCAGCACGCGACATAGCTTTGCAGACGATAAATGTAACCGTTTGAGAGAGAAGAATGGAAAATGTGACGATCTGGCTTGAAGTCAATTCGATAACAAATGACGGAAATGGACGGATTTCTCAGGATTTTACTACTTATGAACACTTTTCACATTCTCCCGTGCAACGCGGCTGCTAGTCCTCCTTTCATGCAAAATCTTAAGGTCCTAGGTCATGTCCAAGTCACCAAAGCCGGCAAAAAAGTGAATAATCGATAACTAAAACTTGAATTGTACTACTTCTTACTGGCTATTACTTCAACTTAGAAGCTTCTTCTCTGTTCTACTATGGTGCTTTTAGTGTTTCGGTATACCGCAGCACGCGACATAGTTTTGCAGACGATAAGTGTAACCGTTTCAGAGAGAAGAGCGGCCAATGTGACGATCTGGCTTTAAGTCGATTCGATAACAAATGATGAAAACGGACGGATTTCTCAGGTTTTTACTACATATGTACACTTTTCACATTCTCCCGTGCAACGCGGCTGCTAGTCCTCCTTTCATGCAAAATCTTATGGTCCTAGGTCATGTCCAAGCGACCAAAGCCGGCAAATATGTGAATAATCGACAACTAAAACATGAATTGTATTACTTCTTACTGGCTATTACTTCAACTTAGAAGCTTCTTCTGTGTTCTACTATGGTGCTTTTAGTGTCTCCGCATACCGCAGCACGAGACATAGCTTTGCAGACGATAAATGTAACCGTCTCAGAGAGAAAAGCGGCAAATGTGACGATCTGGCTTGATGTCGATTCGATAACAAATGACGAAAAGGGACGGATTTCTCAGGTTTTTCCAACATATGTACACTTTTCACATTCTCCCGTGCAACGCGGATGCTAGTCCTCCTTTCATGCAAAATCTTAAGGTCCTAGGTCATGTCCAAGCCACCAAAGCCGGCTAAAAAGTGAATAATCGACAACTAAAACTTGAATTGTACTACTTCTTACTGGCTATTACTTCAACTTAGAAGCTTCTTCTGTGTTCTACTATGGTGCTTTTAGTGTCTCCGCATACCGCAGCACGCGACATAGCTTTGCAGACGATAAATGTAACCGTCTCAGAGAGAAAAGGGGCCAATGAGACGATCTGGTTTTAAGTCGATTCCATAACAAATAACGAAAACGGACGGATTTCTCAGGTTTTTACTAATATGAACACTTTTCACATTCTCCTGTGCAACGCGGCTGCTAGTCTTCCTTTCATGCAAAATCTTGAGGTTCCACCGCATGTCCAAGCCACCAAAGCCGGCTAAAAAGTGAATAATCGACAACTAAAACTTGAATTGTACTACTTCTTACTGGCTATTACTTCTACTTAGAAGCTCCTTCTGTGTTCTACTACGGTGCTTTTAGTGTTTCGGCATATCGCAGCACGCGACATAGCTTTGCAGACGATAAATGTAAACGTTTGAGAGAGAAGAATGGAAAATGTGACGATCTGGCTTTAAGTCAATTCGATAACAAATGACGAAAATGGACGGATTTTTCAGGATTTTACTACTTATGAACACTTTTCACATTCTCCCGTGCAACGCGGCTGCTAGTCCTCCTTTCATGCAAAATCTTAAGGTCCTAGGTCATGTCCAAGCCACCAAAGCCGGCAAAAAAATGAATAATCGACAATTAAAACTTCAATTGTACTACTTCTTACTGTCTATTACTTCAACATAGAAGCTTCTTCTGTGTTCTACTATGGTGCTTTTAGTGTTTCCGCATACCGCAGCACGCGACATAGCTTTGTAGACGATAAATGTAACCGTTTCAGAGAGAAGAGCGGCCAATGTTACGATCTGGCTTTAAGGCGATTCGATAACAAATGGCGAAAACGGACGGATTTCTTAGGTTTTTACTACATATGAACACCTTTCACATTCTCCCGTGCAACGCGGCTGCTAGTCCTCCTTTCATGGAAAATCTTAAGGTCCTAGGTCATGTCCAAGCCACCAAAGCCGGCTAAAAAGTGAATAATCGACAACTAAAACTTGAATTGTACTACTTCTTACTGGCTATTACTTCAACTTAGAAGCTTCTTCTGTGTTCTACTATGGAGCTTTTAGTGTCTCCGCATACCGCAGCACGCGTCATAGCTTTCCAGACGATAAGTGTAACCGTTTCAGAGAGAAAAGAGACTAATGTGACGATCTGGCTTTAAATCGATTCGATAACAAATGACGAAAACGGACGGATTTCTCAGGGTTTTACTACATATGAACACTTTTCACATTCTCCCGTGCAACGCGGCTGCTAGTCCTCCTTTCACGCAAAATCTTATGGTCCTAGGTCATGTCATAGCCACCAAAGCCGGCTTAAAATTGAATAATCGACAACTAAAACTTGAATTGTGCTACTCCTTACTGGCTATTACTTCAACTTAGAAGCTTCTTCTGGGTTCTACTATGGTGCTTTTAGTGTTTTGGCATACCGTAGCACGCGACATAGCTTTGCAGACGATAAACGTAACCGTTTGAGAGAGAAGAATGGCCAATATGACGATCTGGCTTTAAGTCGATTCGATAACAAATGAAGAAAACGGACGGATTTCTCAGGTTTTTACTGCATATGAACACTTTTCACATTCTACCGTCCAACGCGGCTGCTAGTCGTCCTTTCATGCAAAATCTAAAGGTTCAACCTCATGTCCAAGCCACCAAAGCCGGCTAAAAAGTGAATAATCGACAACTAAAACTTGAATTGTACTACACCTTACTGCCTATTACTTCAACTTTGAAGCTTCTTCTGGGTTCTACAATGGTGCTTTTAGTGTTTTGGCATACCGTAGCACGCGACATAGCTTTGCAGACGATAAATGTAACCGTTTGAGAGAGAAGAATGGCCAATATGACGATCTGGCTTTAAGTCGATTCGATAACAAATGAAGAAAACGGACGGATTTCTCAGGTTTTTACTGCATATGAACACTTTTCACATTCTCCCGTGCAACGCGGCTGCTAGTCCTCCTTTCATGCAAAATCTTAAGGTCCTATGTCATGTCCAAGCGACCAAAGAAGGCAAATATGTGAATAATCGACAACTAAAACATGCATTATATTACTTCTTACTGGCTATTACTTCAACATAGAAGCTTCTTCTGTGTTCTACTATGGTGCTTTTAGTGTCTCCGCATACCGCAGCACGCGACATAGCTTTGCAGACGATAAATGTAACCGTCTCAGAGAGAAAAGCGGCCAATGTGACGATCTGGCTTGAAGTCGATTCGATAACAAATGACGAAAAGGGACGGATTTCTCAGGTTTTTCCAACATATGTACACTTTTCACATTCTCCCGTGCAACGCGGCTGCTAGTCCTCCTTTCATGCAAAATCTTAAGGTCCTAGGTCATGTTCAAGCCACCAAAGCCGGCTAAAAAGTGAATAATCGACAACTAAAACTTGAATTGTACTACTTCTTACTGGCTATTACTTCAACTTAGAAGCTTCTTCTGTGTTCTACTATGGTGCTTTTAGTGTCTCCGCATACCGCAGCACGCGACATAGCTTTGCAGACGATAAATGTAACCGTTTGAGAGAGAAGAATGGAAAATGTGACGATCTGGCTTGAAGTCAATTCGATAACAAATGACGGAAATGGACGGATTTCTCAGGATTTTACTACTTATGAACACTTTTCACATTCTCCCGTGCAACGCGGCTGCTAGTCCTCCTTTCATGCAAAATCTTAAGGTCCTAGGTCATGTCCAAGTCACCAAAGCCGGCAAAAAAGTGAATAATCGATAACTAAAACTTGAATTGTACTACTTCTTACTGGCTATTACTTCAACTTAGAAGCTTCTTCTCTGTTCTACTATGGTGCTTTTAGTGTTTCGGTATACCGCAGCACGCGACATAGTTTTGCAGACGATAAGTGTAACCGTTTCAGAGAGAAGAGCGGCCAATGTGACGATCTGGCTTTAAGTCGATTCGATAACAAATGACGAAAACGGACGGATTTCTCAGGTTTTTACTACATATGTACACTTTTCACATTCTCCCGTGCAACGCGGCTGCTAGTCCTCCTTTCATGCAAAATCTTATGGTCCTAGGTCATGTCCAAGCGACCAAAGCCGGCAAATATGTGAATAATCGACAACTAAAACATGAATTGTATTACTTCTTACTGGCTATTACTTCAACTTAGAAGCTTCTTCTGTGTTCTACTATGGTGCTTTTAGTGTCTCCGCATACCGCAGCACGAGACATAGCTTTGCAGACGATAAATGTAACCGTCTCAGAGAGAAAAGCGGCAAATGTGACGATCTGGCTTGATGTCGATTCGATAACAAATGACGAAAAATGACGGATTTCTCAGGTTTTTCCAACATATGTACACTTTTCACATTCTCCCGTGCAACGCGGATGCTAGTCCTCCTTTCATGCAAAATCTTAAGGTCCTAGGTCATGTCCAAGCCACCAAAGCCGGCTAAAAAGTGAATAATCGACAACTAAAACTTGAATTGTACTACTTCTTACTGGCTATTACTTCAACTTAGAAGCTTCTTCTGTGTTCTACTATGGTGCTTTTAGTGTCTCCGCATACCGCAGCACGCGACATAGCTTTGCAGACGATAAATGTAACCGTCTCAGAGAGAAAAGGGGCCAATGAGACGATCTGGTTTTAAGTCGATTCCATAACAAATAACGAAAACGGACGGATTTCTCAGGTTTTTACTAATATGAACACTTTTCACATTCTCCCGTGCAACGCGGCTGCTAGTCTTCCTTTCATGCAAAATCTTGAGGTTCCACCGCATGTCCAAGCCACCAAAGCCGGCTAAAAAGTGAATAATCGACAACTAAAACTTGAATTGTACTACTTCTTACTGGCTATTACTTCTACTTAGAAGCTCCTTCTGTGTTCTACTACGGTGCTTTTAGTGTTTCGGCATATCGCAGCACGCGACATAGCTTTGCAGACGATAAATGTAAACGTTTGAGAGAGAAGAATGGAAAATGTGACGATCTGGCTTTAAGTCAATTCGATAACAAATGACGAAAATGGACGGATTTCTCAGGATTTTACTACTTATGAACACTTTTCACATTCTCCCGTGCAACGCGGCTGCTAGTCCTCCTTTCATGCAAAATCTTAAGGTCCTAGGTCATGTCCAAGCCACCAAAGCCGGCAAAAAAGTGAATAATCGACAATTAAAACTTCAATTGTACTACTTCTTACTGTCTATTACTTCAACATAGAAGCTTCTTCTGTGTTATACTATGGTGCTTTTAGTGTTTCCGCATACCGCAGCACGCGACATAGCTTTGTAGACGATAAATGTAACCGTTTCAGAGAGAAGAGCGGCCAATGTGACGATCTGGCTTTAAGGCGATTCGATAACAAATGGCGAAAACGGACGGATTTCTTAGGTTTTTACTACATATGAACACCTTTCACATTCTCCCGTGCAACGCGGCTGCTAGTCCTCCTTTCATGGAAAATCTTAAGGTCCTAGGTCATGTCCAAGCCACCAAAGCCGGCTAAAAAGTGAATAATCGACAACTAAAACTTGAATTGTACTACTTCTTACTGGCTATTACTTCAACTTAGAAGCTTCTTCTGTGTTCTACTATGGAGCTTTTAGTGTCTCCGCATACCGCAGCACGCGTCATAGCTTTCCAGACGATAAGTGTAAACGTTTCAGAGAGAAAAGAGACTAATGTGACGATCTGGCTTTAAATCGATTCGATAACAAATGACGAAAACGGACGGATTTCTCAGGTTTTTACTACATAAGAACACTTTTCACATTCTCCCGTGCAACGCGGCTGCTAGTCCTCCTTTCACGCAAAATCTTATGGTCCTAGGTCATGTCATAGCCACCAAAGCCGGCTTAAAATTGAATAATCGACAACTAAAACTTGAATTGTACTACACCTTACTGGCTATTACTTCAACTTAGAAGCTTCTTCTGGGTTCTACTATGGTGCTTTTAGTGTTTTGGCATACCGTAGCACGCGACATAGCTTTGCAGACGATAAATGTGACCGTTTGAGAGAGAAGAATGGCCAATATGACGATCTGGCTTTAAGTCGATTCGATAACAAATGAAGAAAACGGACGGATTTCTCAGGTTTTTACTGCATATGAACACTTTTCACATTCTACCGTCCAACGCGGCTGCTAGTCGTCCTTTCATGCAAAATCTAAAGGTTCAACCTCATGTCCAAGCCACCAAAGCCGGCTAAAAAGTGAATAATCGACAACTAAAACTTGAATTGTACTACTTCTTACTGGCTATTACTTCAACTTAGAAGCTTCTTCTGTAATCTACTATGGTACTTTTAGTGTTTTGGCATATCGCAGCACGCGACATAGCTTTGCAGACGGTAAATGTAACCGTTTCAGAGAGAAGAGCGGCCAATGTGACGATCTGGCATTAAGATGATTCGATAACAAATGGAGAAAACGGACGGTTTTCTCAGGTTTTTACTACATATGAACACTTTTCACATTCTCCCGTGCAACGCGGCTGCTAGTCCTCCTTTCATGCAAAATCTTAAGGTCCTATGTCATGTCCAAGCGACCAAAGCCGGCAAATATGTGAATAATCGACAACTAAAACATGAATTATATTACTTCTTACTGGCTATTACTTCAACATAGAAGCTTCTTCTGTGTTCTACTATGGTGCTTTTAGTGTCTCCGCATACCGCAGCACGCGACATAGCTTTGCAGACGATAAATGTAACCGTCTCAGAGAGAAAAGCGGCCAATGTGACGATCTGGCTTGAAGTCGATTCGATAACAAATGACGAAAAGGGACGGATTTCTCAGGTTTTTCCAACATATGTACACTTTTCACATTCTCCCGTGCAACGCGGCTGCTAGTCCTCCTTTCATGCAAAATCTTAAGGTCCTAGGTCATGTCCAAGCCACCAAAGCCGGCTAAAAAGTGAATAATCGACAACTAAAACTTGAATTGTACTACTTCTTACTGGCTATTACTTCAACTTAGAAGCTTCTTCTGTGTTCTACTATGGTGCTTTTAGTGTCTCCGCATACCGCAGCACGCGACATAGCTTTGCAGACGATAAATGTAACCGTCTCAGAGAGAAAAGCGGCCAATGTGACGATCTGGCTTGAAGTCGATTCGATAACAAATGACGAAAAGGGACGGATTTCTCAGGTTTTTCCAACATATGTACACTTTTCACATTCTCCCGTGCAACGCGGCTGCTAGTCCTCCTTTCATGCAAAATCTTAAGGTCCTAGGTCATGTCCAAGCCACCAAAGCCGGCTAAAAAGTGAATAATCGACAACTAAAACTTGAATTGTACTACTTCTTACTGGCTATTACTTCAACTTAGAAGCATCTTCTGTGTTCTACTATGGTGCTTCTGGTGTCTCCGCACACCGCATCATGCGATATAGCTTTGCAGACGATAAATGTAACCTTCTCAGAGAAAAAATCGGCCAATGTGACGATCTGGCTATAAGTCGATTCGATAACAAATGACGAAAACGGACGGATTTCTCAGGTTTTTAGTACATATGAACACTTTTCACATTCTCCCATGCAACGCGGCTGTTAGACCTACTTTCACGCAAAATCTTAAGGTCCTAGGTCATGTCCAAGCCAACAAAGCCGGCTAAAAAGTTGAATAATCGATAACTAAAACTTGAATTGTACTACTTCTTACTGGCTATTACTTCAACTTAGAAGCTTCTTCTGTGTTCTACTGTGGCGCTTTTAGTGTCTCCGCATACCGCAGCACGCGACATAGCTTTGCAGACAATAAATGTAACCTTATCAGAGAGAAAAGTGGCCAATGTGACGATCTGGCTTTAAGTCGATTCGATTACAAATGACGAAAACGGACGGATTTCTCAGGTTTTTCTACATATGAACACTTTTAACATTCTCCCGTGCAACGCGGCTGCAAGTCCTCCTTTCATGCATAATCTTAAGGTCCTAGGTCATGTCCAAGCCACCAAAGCCGGCTAAAAAGTGAATAATCGACAACTAAAACTTGAATTGCACTACTTCTTACTGGCTATTACTTCAACTTAGAAGCTTCTAATGTGTTATACTATGGTGCTTTTAGTGTCTCCGCACACCGCAGCACGCGACATAGCTTTGCAGACGATAAGTGTAACTTTTTCAGAGAGAAGAGCGGCCAATGTGACGATCTGGCTTTAAGTCGATTCAGTAACAAATGACGAAAACGGACGGATTTCACAGGTTTTTACTACATATGAACACTTTTCACATTCTCCCGTGCAACACGGCTGCTAGTCCTCCTTTCATGCAAAATCTTAAGGTCCTAGGTCATGTCCAAGCCACCAAAGCCGGCTAAAAAGTGAATAATCGACAACTAAAACTTCAATTGTACTACTTCTTACTGGCTATTACTTCAACATAGAAGCTTCTTCTGTGTTCTACTATGGTGCTTCTAGTGTCTCCGCACACCGCATCACGCGACATAGCTTTGCAGACGATAAATGTAACCTTCTCAGAGAGAAAATCGGCCAATGTGACGATCTGGCTTTAAGTCGATTCGATAACAAATGACGAAAACGGACGTATTTCTCAGGTTTTTAGTACATATGAACACTTTACACATTCTCCCATGCAACGCGGCTGTTAGACCTCCTTTCACGCAAAATCTTTAGGTCCTAGGTCATGTCCAAGCCACCAAAGCCGGCTAAAAAGTGAATAATCGATAACTAAAACTTGAATTGTACTACTTCTTACTGGCTATTACTTCAACTTAGAAGCTTCTTCTGTGTTCTACTATGGTGCATTTAGTGTTTCGGCATACCGCAGCACGCGACATAGCTTTGCAGACGATAAGTGTAACCGTTTCAGAGAGAAGAGCGGCCAATGTGACGATCTGGCATTAAGTCGATTCGATAACAAATGACGAAAACGGACGGATTTCTCAGATTTTTACTACATACGAAAACTTTTCACATTCTCCCGTGCAACGCGGCTGCTAGTCCTCCTTTCATGCAATATCTTAAGGTCCTAGGTCATGTCCAAGCCACCAAAGCCGCCTAAAAAGTGAATAATCGACAACTAAAACTTGAATTGTACTACTTCTTACTGGCTATTGCTTCCACTTAGAAGCTTCTTCTGTGTTCTACTATGGTGCTTTTAGTGTCTCCGCATACCGCTGCACGCGACATAGCTTTGCAGACGATAAATGTAACCGTCTCAGAGAGGAAAGCGGCCAATGTGACGATCTGGCTTTAAGTCGATTCGTAACAAGTGACGAAAACGGACGGATTTCTCAGGTTTTTACTACATATGAACACTTTTCACATTCTCCCGTGCAACGCGGCTGCAAGTACGCCTTTCATGCAAAATCTTAAGGTCTTAGGTCATGTCCAAGCCACCAAAGCCGGCTAAAAAGTGAATAATCGACAACTAAAACTTGAATTGTACTACTTCTTACTGGCTATTACTTCAACTTAGAAGCTTCTTCTGTGTTCTACTGTGGCGCTTTTAGTGTCTCCGCATACCGCAGCACGCGACATAGCTTTGCAGACAATAAATGTAACCTTATCAGAGAGAAAAGTGGCCAATGTGACGATCTGACTTTAAGTCGATTCGATTACAAATGACGAAAACGGACGGATTTCTCAGGTTTTTCTACATATGAACACTTTTCACATTCTCCCGTGCAACGCGGCTGCAAGTCCTCCTTTCATGCAAAATCTTAAGGTCCTAGGTCATGTCCAAGCCACCAAAGCCGGCTAAAAAGTGAATAATCGACAACTAAAACTTGAATCGCACTACTTCTTACTGGCTATTACTTCAACTTAGAAGCTTCTAATGTGTTATACTGTGGCGCTTTTAGTGTCTCCGCACACCGCAGCACGCGACATAGCTTTGCAGACGATAAATGTAACCGTCTCATAGAGGAAAGCGGCCAATGTGACGATCTGGCTTTAAGTCGATTCGATAACAAGTGACGAAAACAGACGGATTTCTCAGGTTTTTACTACATATGAACAATTTTCACATTCTCGCGTGCTACGCGGCTGCTCGTCCTCCTTTCATGCAAAATCTTAAGGTCCTAGGTCATGTCAAAGCCACCAAAGCCGGCTAAAAAGTGAATAATCGACAACTAAAACTTGAATTGTACTACTTCTTACTGGCTATTACTTCAACTTACAAGTTTCTTCTGTGTTCTACTATGGTGCTTTTAGTGTCTCCGCATACCGCAGCACGCGACATAGCATTGCAGACAATAAATGAAACCTTCTCAGAGAGAAAAGTGGCCAATGTGGCGATCTGGCTTTAAGTCGATTCGATAACAAAAGACGAAAACGGACGGATTTCTCAGGTTTTTCCTACATATGAACACTTTTCACATTCTCCCATGCAACGCGGCTGCAAGTACTCCTTTCATGCAAAATCTTAAGGTCCTAGGTCATGTCCAAGCCACCAAAGCCGGCTAAAAAGTGAATAATCGACAACTAAAACTTGAATTGTACTACTTCTTACTGGCTATTACTTCAACTTAGAAGCTTCTTCTGTGTTCTACTGTGGCGCTTTTAGTGTCTCCGCATACCGCAGCACGCGACATAGCTTTGCAGACAATAAATGTAACCTTATCAGAGAGAAAAGTGGCCAATGTGACGATCTGACTTTAAGTCGATTCGATTACAAATGACGAAAACGGACGGATTTCTCAGGTTTTTCTACATATGAACACTTTTCACATTCTCCCGTGCAACGCGGCTGCAAGTCCTCCTTTCATGCAAAATCTTAAGGTCCTAGGTCATGTCCAAGCCACCAAAGCCGGCTAAAAAGTGAATAATCGACAACTAAAACTTGAATCGCACTACTTCTTACTGGCTATTACTTCAACTTAGAAGCTTCTAATGTGTTATACTGTGGCGCTTTTAGTGTCTCCGCACACCGCAGCACGCGACATAGCTTTGCAGACGATAAATGTAACCGTCTCATAGAGGAAAGCGGCCAATGTGACGATCTGGCTTTAAGTCGATTCGATAACAAGTGACGAAAACAGACGGATTTCTCAGGTTTTTACTACATATGAACAATTTTCACATTCTCGCGTGCTACGCGGCTGCTCGTCCTCCTTTCATGCAAAATCTTAAGGTCCTAGGTCATGTCAAAGCCACCAAAGCCGGCTAAAAAGTGAATAATCGACAACTAAAACTTGAATTGTACTACTTCTTACTGGCTATTACTTCAACTTACAAGTTTCTTCTGTGTTCTACTATGGTGCTTTTAGTGTCTCCGCATACCGCAGCACGCGACATAGCATTGCAGACAATAAATGAAACCTTCTCAGAGAGAAAAGTGGCCAATGTGGCGATCTGGCTTTAAGTCGATTCGATAACAAAAGACGAAAACGGACGGATTTCTCAGGTTTTTCCTACATATGAACACTTTTCACATTCTCCCATGCAACGCGGCTGCAAGTACTCCTTTCATGCAAAATCTTAAGGTCCTAGGTCATTTCCAAGCCACCAAAGCCGGCTAAAAAGTGAATAATCGACAACTAAAACTTGAATTGTACTACTTCTTACTGGCTATTACTTCAACTTAGAAGCTTCTTCTGTGTTCTACTGTGGCGCTTTTAGTGTCTCCGCATACCGCAGCACGCGACATAGCTTTGCAGACGATAAATGTAACCGTCTCAGAGAGGAAAGCGGCCAATGTGACGATCTGGCTTTAAGTCGATTCGATAACAAATGACGAAAACGGACGAATTTCTCAGGTTTTTACTACATATGAACCCTTTTCACATTCTCCCGTGCAACGCGGCTGCAAGTACTCCTTTCATGCAAAATCTTAAGGTCCTAGGTCATGTCCAAGCCACCAAAGCCGGCTAAAAAGTGAATAATCGACAACTAAAACTTGAATTGTACTACTTCTTACTGGCTATTACTTCAACTTAGAAGCTGCTTCTGTGTTCTACTGTGGCGCTTTTAGTGTCTCCGCATACCGCAGCACGCGACATAGCTTTGCAGACAATAAATGTAACCTTATCAGAGAGAAAAGTGGCCAATGTGACGATCAGACTTTAAGTCGATTCGATTACAAATGACGAGAACGGACGGATTTCTCAGGTTTTTCTACATATGAACACTTTTCACATTCTCCCGTGCAACGCGGCTGCAAGTCCTCCTTTCATGCAAAATCTTAAGGTCCTAGGTCATGTCCAAGCCACCAAAGCCGGCTAAAAAGTGAATAATCGACAACTAAAACTTGAATTGCACTACTTCTTACTGGCTATTACTTCAACTTAGAAGCTTCTTCTGTGTTCTACTATGGTGCTGTTAGTGTTTCTGCTTACCGCAGCACGCGACATACCTTTGCAGACGATAAATGTAACCGTCTCAGAGAGAAAAGCGGCCAATGTTACGATCTGGCTTTAAGTCGATTCGAAAACAAATGACGAAAACGGAAGGATTTCTCAGGTTTTTACTACATATGAACACTTTTCCCATTCTCCCGTGCAACGCGGCTGCAAGTACTCCTTTCATGCAAAATCTTAAGGTCCTAGGTCATTTCCAAGCCACCAAAGCCGGCTAAAAAGTGAATAATCGACAACTAAAACTTGAATTGTACTACTTCTTACTGGCTATTACTTCAACTTAGAAGCTTCTTCTGTGTTCTACTGTGGCGCTTTTAGTGTCTCCGCATACCGCAGCACGCGACATAGCTTTGCAGACGATAAATGTAACCGTCTCAGAGAGGAAAGCAGCCAACGTGACGATCTGGCTTTAAGTCGATTCGATAACAAGTGACGAAAACGGACGGATTTCTCAGGTTTTTCTACATATGAACACTTTTCAAATTCTCCCGTGCAACGCGGCTGCAAGTCCTCCTTTCATGCAAAATCTTAAGGTCCTAGGTCATGTCCAAGCCACCAAAACCGGCTAAAAAGTGAATAATCGACAACTAAAACTTGAATTGCACTACTTCGTACTGGCTATTACTTCAACTTAGAAGCTTCTTCTGTGTTCTACTATGGTGCTTTTAGTGTCTCCGCATACCGCAGCACGCGACTTAGCTTTGCAGACGATAAATGTAACCGTCTCAGAGAGAAAAGCTGCCAATGTGACGATCTGGCTTTAAGTCGATTCGATAACAAATGACGAAAACGGACGGATTTCTCACGTTTTTACTACATATGAACACTTTTCACATTCCCCCTTGCAACGCGGCTGCCAGTCCTTCTTTCATGCAAAATTTTAACGTCCTAGGTGATGTCCAAGCCACCAAAGCCGTCTAAAAAGTGAATAATCGACAACTAAAACTTGAATTGTACTACTTCTTGCTGGCTATTGCTTCAACTTAGAAGCTTCTTCTGTGTTCTACTATGGTTCTTTTAGTGTCTCCGCATCCCGCAGCACGCGACATTGCTTTGCAGACGATAAATGTAAACGTCTCAGAGAGAAATGCGGCCAATGTGACGATATAACTTTAAATCGATTCGATAACAAATGACGAAAACGGACGGATTTCTCAGGTTTTTACTACATATGAACACTTTTCACATTCTCCCGTGCAACGCGGCTGCTAGTCCTCCTTTCATGCAAAATGTTAAGGTCCTAGGTCATGTCCAAGCCACCAAAGCCGGCTAAAAAGTGAATAATCGACAACTAAAACTTGAATAGTACTACTTCTTACTGGCTATTACTTCAACTTAGAAGCTTCTTCTGTGTTCTACTATGGTGCTTTTAGTGTCTCCGCATACCGCAGCACGCGACATAGCTTTGCAGACGATAAATGTAACCGTCTCAGAGAGAAAAGCGGCCAATGTGACGATCTGGCTTGAAGTCGATTCGATAACAAATGACGAAAAGGGACGGATTTCTCAGGTTTTTCCAACATATGTACACTTTTCACATTCTCCCGTGCAACGCGGCTGCTAGTCCTCCTTTCATGCAAAATCTTAAGGTCATAGGCCATGTCCAAGCCACCAAAGCCGGCTAAAAAGTGAATAATCGACAACTAATATCTGAATTGTACTACTTCTTACTGGCTATTACTTCAACTTTGAAGCTTCTTCTGTGTTCTACTATGGTGCTTTTAGTGTCTCCGCATACCGCAGCACGCGACATAGCTTTGCAGACGATAAATGTAACCGTCTCAGAGAGAAAAGCGGCCATTGTGACGATCTGGCTATAAGTCGATTCGATAACAAATGACGAAAACGGACGGATTTCTCAGGTTTTTAGTACATATGAACACTTTTCACATTCTCCCATGCAACGCGGCTGTTAGACCTACTTTCACGCAAAATCTTAAGGTCCTAGGTCATGTCCAAGCCAACAAAGCCGGCTAAAAAGTTGAATAATCGATAACTAAAACTTGAATTGTACTACTTCTTACTGGCTATTACTTCAACTTAGAAGCTTCTTCTGTGTTCTACTGTGGCGCTTTTAGTGTCTCCGCATACCGCAGCACGCGACATAGCTTTGCAGACAATAAATGTAACCTTATCAGAGAGAAAAGTGGCCAATGTGACGATCTGGCTTTAAGTCGATTCGATTACAAATGACGAAAACGGACGGATTTCTCAGGTTTTTCTACATATGAACACTTTTAACATTCTCCCGTGCAACGCGGCTGCAAGTCCTCCTTTCATGCATAATCTTAAGGTCCTAGGTCATGTCCAAGCCACCAAAGCCGGCTAAAAAGTGAATAATCGACAACTAAAACTTGAATTGCACTACTTCTTACTGGCTATTACTTCAACTTAGAAGCTTCTAATGTGTTATACTATGGTGCTTTTAGTGTCTCCGCACACCGCAGCACGCGACATAGCTTTGCAGACGATAAGTGTAACTTTTTCAGAGAGAAGAGCGGCCAATGTGACGATCTGGCTTTAAGTCGATTCAGTAACAAATGACGAAAACGGACGGATTTCACAGGTTTTTACTACATATGAACACTTTTCACATTCTCCCGTGCAACACGGCTGCTAGTCCTCCTTTCATGCAAAATCTTAAGGTCCTAGGTCATGTCCAAGCCACCAAAGCCGGCTAAAAAGTGAATAATCGACAACTAAAACTTCAATTGTACTACTTCTTACTGGCTATTACTTCAACATAGAAGCTTCTTCTGTGTTCTACTATGGTGCTTCTAGTGTCTCCGCACACCGCATCACGCGACATAGCTTTGCAGACGATAAATGTAACCTTCTCAGAGAGAAAATCGGCCAATGTGACGATCTGGCTTTAAGTCGATTCGATAACAAATGACGAAAACGGACGTATTTCTCAGGTTTTTAGTACATATGAACACTTTACACATTCTCCCATGCAACGCGGCTGTTAGACCTCCTTTCACGCAAAATCTTTAGGTCCTAGGTCATGTCCAAGCCACCAAAGCCGGCTAAAAAGTGAATAATCGATAACTAAAACTTGAATTGTACTACTTCTTACTGGCTATTACTTCAACTTAGAAGCTTCTTCTGTGTTCTACTATGGTGCATTTAGTGTTTCGGCATACCGCAGCACGCGACATAGCTTTGCAGACGATAAGTGTAACCGTTTCAGAGAGAAGAGCGGCCAATGTGACGATCTGGCATTAAGTCGATTCGATAACAAATGACGAAAACGGACGGATTTCTCAGATTTTTACTACATACGAAAACTTTTCACATTCTCCCGTGCAACGCGGCTGCTAGTCCTCCTTTCATGCAATATCTTAAGGTCCTAGGTCATGTCCAAGCCACCAAAGCCGCCTAAAAAGTGAATAATCGACAACTAAAACTTGAATTGTACTACTTCTTACTGGCTATTGCTTCCACTTAGAAGCTTCTTCTGTGTTCTACTATGGTGCTTTTAGTGTCTCCGCATACCGCTGCACGCGACATAGCTTTGCAGACGATAAATGTAACCGTCTCAGAGAGGAAAGCGGCCAATGTGACGATCTGGCTTTAAGTCGATTCGATAACAAGTGACGAAAACGGACGGATTTCTCAGGTTTTTACTACATATGAACACTTTTCACATTCTCCCGTGCAACGCGGCTGCAAGTACGCCTTTCATGCAAAATCTTAAGGTCTTAGGTCATGTCCAAGCCACCAAAGCCGGCTAAAAAGTGAATAATCGACAACTAAAACTTGAATTGTACTACTTCTTACTGGCTATTACTTCAACTTAGAAGCTTCTTCTGTGTTCTACTGTGGCGCTTTTAGTGTCTCCGCATACCGCAGCACGCGACATAGCTTTGCAGACAATAAATGTAACCTTATCAGAGAGAAAAGTGGCCAATGTGACGATCTGACTTTAAGTCGATTCGATTACAAATGACGAAAACGGACGGATTTCTCAGGTTTTTCTACATATGAACACTTTTCACATTCTCCCGTGCAACGCGGCTGCAAGTCCTCCTTTCATGCAAAATCTTAAGGTCCTAGGTCATGTCCAAGCCACCAAAGCCGGCTAAAAAGTGAATAATCGACAACTAAAACTTGAATCGCACTACTTCTTACTGGCTATTACTTCAACTTAGAAGCTTCTAATGTGTTATACTGTGGCGCTTTTAGTGTCTCCGCACACCGCAGCACGCGACATAGCTTTGCAGACGATAAATGTAACCGTCTCATAGAGGAAAGCGGCCAATGTGACGATCTGGCTTTAAGTCGATTCGATAACAAGTGACGAAAACAGACGGATTTCTCAGGTTTTTACTACATATGAACAATTTTCACATTCTCGCGTGCTACGCGGCTGCTCGTCCTCCTTTCATGCAAAATCTTAAGGTCCTAGGTCATGTCAAAGCCACCAAAGCCGGCTAAAAAGTGAATAATCGACAACTAAAACTTGAATTGTACTACTTCTTACTGGCTATTACTTCAACTTACAAGTTTCTTCTGTGTTCTACTATGGTGCTTTTAGTGTCTCCGCATACCGCAGCACGCGACATAGCATTGCAGACAATAAATGAAACCTTCTCAGAGAGAAAAGTGGCCAATGTGGCGATCTGGCTTTAAGTCGATTCGATAACAAAAGACGAAAACGGACGGATTTCTCAGGTTTTTCCTACATATGAACACTTTTCACATTCTCCCATGCAACGCGGCTGCAAGTACTCCTTTCATGCAAAATCTTAAGGTCCTAGGTCATGTCCAAGCCACCAAAGCCGGCTAAAAAGTGAATAATCGACAACTAAAACTTGAATTGTACTACTTCTTACTGGCTATTACTTCAACTTAGAAGCTTCTTCTGTGTTCTACTGTGGCGCTTTTAGTGTCTCCGCATACCGCAGCACGCGACATAGCTTTGCAGACAATAAATGTAACCTTATCAGAGAGAAAAGTGGCCAATGTGACGATCTGACTTTAAGTCGATTCGATTACAAATGACGAAAACGGACGGATTTCTCAGGTTTTTCTACATATGAACACTTTTCACATTCTCCCGTGCAACGCGGCTGCAAGTCCTCCTTTCATGCAAAATCTTAAGGTCCTAGGTCATGTCCAAGCCACCAAAGCCGGCTAAAAAGTGAATAATCGACAACTAAAACTTGAATCGCACTACTTCTTACTGGCTATTACTTCAACTTAGAAGCTTCTAATGTGTTATACTGTGGCGCTTTTAGTGTCTCCGCACACCGCAGCACGCGACATAGCTTTGCAGACGATAAATGTAACCGTCTCATAGAGGAAAGCGGCCAATGTGACGATCTGGCTTTAAGTCGATTCGATAACAAGTGACGAAAACAGACGGATTTCTCAGGTTTTTACTACATATGAACAATTTTCACATTCTCGCGTGCTACGCGGCTGCTCGTCCTCCTTTCATGCAAAATCTTAAGGTCCTAGGTCATGTCAAAGCCACCAAAGCCGGCTAAAAAGTGAATAATCGACAACTAAAACTTGAATTGTACTACTTCTTACTGGCTATTACTTCAACTTACAAGTTTCTTCTGTGTTCTACTATGGTGCTTTTAGTGTCTCCGCATACCGCAGCACGCGACATAGCATTGCAGACAATAAATGAAACCTTCTCAGAGAGAAAAGTGGCCAATGTGGCGATCTGGCTTTAAGTCGATTCGATAACAAAAGACGAAA